>NC_070609.1:55788846-56091538 GCF_027172205.1 Podarcis raffonei | reverse complement strand
TTGTAAACTTCCTCAAGAGACCTTGCAGGGCCAATTGGCAGAATATGCTTTTTGAACAAACAAGCAAACAAGCAAACGTCTAGCTTGAATCAGAACAACCTTTCGATCGCCCATTCACTTGATTCCAAGGCAGTGACTCCAGCCAGGGAACATAGCTGGCTATTGAGCATTCCTCTATTTGCACCGTTGGGTTATGCCATCATAAAAGACAGTCTGAGACCAGCTGGATGTAGAAATAGTTTAATTATACAGTCATTTGTGCAACCTGGTTTGATTTTTCTTTTTACTTGTTTTCTTTTTTAAAAACAATACTACTTAATAACGTTTTCCTGGAGACCTGACTTACATTCAAATAAAGCGTTCCTTTTTGGCAGTCCAAAAGAAATGCAACCCTTGTTAAAAGTCAGAGTTTGCAGTGAGGAAGTTGGCAATTGTTTTCATTAGTTTCACAGGACTCGTTGTTCCTATTCTGGAAATTTTATAGCTTCAATCACCTACGGCCATCATCCGAGCTTTAGTGAGGTGCTATCATAATTACACTAAGTACTTTCTGTTTGTCACTGACAAAGAGCAATCTTTGAATGACTTATATTTACAAAAGCAGCCAGGAGAACCAGTGTCAAGTAGTGGTTAGCTTGTCAGACTGGGACCTGGGAGTACCAGGGTTCAAATCCCCATACAATCATGAAGCTCACTGGGTGACCTTGGGCCAGTCACTGCCTCTCAGCCTAACCTACTTCACACAGTTGCTGTAGGATTAAATTTTCGCCTTGGAGAAAATGGTGGGGTGTAAATGCAGTAAACAAACAAACAACAACCCAACTTTATCTCTGTATTTCTTGTTTCCAAAAATGTATAGTTTGACTGGTCAGGAATACATTTGCAATGTTTAATTAATAGTGAATTGATTCTTCCACCTGCTTCAGCAAGCATGGGATGGCATTTATTATTAGAGGCATTCACAGAGAGTTCAACCTGATAGACAGGGAGGAGTCATATACGCAAATCTAGGGACACAAATATCCTGAAAGCTGAATGGGGGGGGGAGTGTTGGAACCTGGCTTAGCCACACCTAGAGTAGACTCATTGACTTAAGTCTGATTGATTATAGTGGGTCTACCTGAAGCATGATTAACAGTGGAATTATAACCATGTCTATTGAATTCTGTGTGGCTTAGTCCCGGGTAAATGGGGTTAGGATTGGAGCCTTAGTTAGGTTCCACACAGAGACATATTTAGAGGTCATTTAGAGATTTAGAGGGTGATGGACTCTCGGCCCCTTCCAACTCTACAATTCTATGATATTTTTGGGATTTTATAATAGTGTTTTGCTGCTGGAGTGGAGATAGTTGCTTGTTTTGTTTGGCTGGTGTAAGCAAATGGCTTTGCCACCATCATGTTCAACTCGGGTGTATACGAGGATGTAATGTTACTTTACGGTGGGGTGCCTCAGGCCTAGGAGGCAAATACAGCCCTCCAGGTCTCTCTGTATGGCCTCTGGTCTCACTCCTCCTCCCCAATGCCTCAATGAGCATTGCTTCACACTCATTGTGCTGTAAGCCCCCCAGAGTGGCTGGGGAAGTTCATGGGGAGTGGTTCATGTTCTGGTTGTCTCCCGCTTGGACTACTGTAATGCACATTACGCGGGGCTACCTTTGAAGGTGACTTGGAAACTACAACTAATCCAGAATGTGGCAGCTAGACTGGTGACTGGTAGTGGCCACCAAGACCATATAACACCAGTCCTGAAAGACCTGCATTGGCTCCCAGTATGTTTCTGAGCACAATTCAAAGTGTTGGTGCTGACCTTTAAAGCCTCAGCTCAGTATACCTGAAGGAGCATCTCCACCCATCATTCAGCCTGGACGCTGAGGTCCAACTCCCAAGGGCCTTCTGGTGGTTCCCTCACTGCAAGAAGTGAGGTTATAGGGAACCAGGAAGAGGGACTTCTCGGTAGTGGCACCTGCCCTGTGGAATGCCCTCCCATCAGATGCCAAGGAAATAAACAACTATCTGACTTATAGAAGATATCTGACGGAAACCCTGTATTGGGAGATTTTTAATGTCTAATGTTTTACAATTTTTTATGTGCTGTAAACCGCCCAGAGTGGCTGGGGAAACCCAGCCAGATGGGCAGGGAAGAAGAAGAAGAAGAAGAAGAAGAAGAAGAAGAAGAAGAAGAAGAAGAAGAAGAAGTTATTATATTAATAATAATATGTTGCCAATTTCTCAGCACTGCCTCCACCATTGGCAGTGGACCTAAACCCCTATTTAGAGAAGTGCACCAGTCCTGTAGAGAGAGGAAGTCTTGCAAGTCAGTGTGCCATGTCTTGCAGGTCCATTTGTCAAGACTGCACATTTGTCAAAACCTTCTGCTTGCGGGTTTCCCACAGGCATCTGGTTGGCCACTCTGAGAACAGGAAGTTCTTGTGTGCATCACTGCAGCATTGGCACGCTGATGTCATTCTTGAACCTGTAGTCATGGTGATACGTCCCTGTAGTCTGACCTGAATCACTGTAAGCTTCGAATAAAGCTTTCTTTCTTATGCACACGTAAGAGCCTCTCTTGTTGCATTTGGGATGAGAGCCAGGACAGTGCTGGATGAGATGGGCTAGTGGCCTGATCCAGCAGGTTCTTCTTATGCCCTTATGAACTGATGGCTCTTTTCTGGCTGAGGCAAAAAGACAAGATGGCGCACCCACCATTCCATACAAAATGACCAAGGGGTTGGAGCACTTCCCCTTGGTGTGTGTTGTTGTTTTTGTTTAGTAATCATCAAATGCCTGAGAGAAGATGACCCTCAGAGTCCCTTCCAACTCCACAATTCTATGATCCTAAGTGGTTTTGCAACTGCTCATCCTTTGAGGGGAGTGCTTTAAGAACGAAACATAGATTGTCTGTTTAAATGGGGAGTATTTTTCATTGAATAAAACAAATATCAGCAACTTCTGAAACAGGCAGTCTTAAAGCAGTACACCTTTTTAAATTTTTTTAGCTAGGAAATAGAAGTTGAACCCAGTTGAGTTTGGCCAATGCTTTGGAAATATTTTATAATTATAAATTAGACCTCTGGGCACCCAACCAAATATAACTGAAAACATAACTTTGCTGGAGCTAAATTGCCTAATAAATATTACTGTCAGGAATGCCAAAATATCAGCCCTGTTCTTGGCATCTTTCTCTGCTAAGTGGAGCCACTGGCATAAAATGTCATATGTTCTTAACTGGCACAGTATTTTCTTCTCCAAAGCCATTGGTCCTAATCCAGAGAGAAAGTGAGTTGCGCTTCAGCTCTGCTGAAAATCAATGGAATTTAACTGCGCAGCTAACAGCAAAATCCCAACTATGTCTACTCAGACGTAAGGCCTATTCATTCCACTGTGGCTTCTTAACTTACGTAGAGCATTTGTATCCTGTTTTTGAGCCAAAAAGTCTCACACAGGAACTTACATATACAGTGGTACCTCGGTTTTCGAATGTAATCTGTTCCAGAAGACTGTTCGAATTCCGAAACGTTCGAAAACCAAAAACTCAATACGGAAAACTCAATACAGAAGCTGTGGGGCATGTTCGACTTCTGAAGAGTGTTCAAAAACCGAAGCATTGACTTCCAGGTTTTCGGTGTTCAAAAACCGAAACGTTCGTCAACGGAGATGTTTAAAAACTGAGGTACCACTGTAATCAAAACAAGACTTGCAGTCTAAAAGAACAGGACACACAAGAGAAAAGTGACAGGGAGGCAACAGGAATATAAAAATCAAAACTCAGGCACCAATTTCTAAACAGTTGTTCCTACAATGACCCGCTGGCACAGTTCAGATGTAGGAAGTATTTGACGGAGCTGGACTTTCAGCAAAGCTGGTGGAGTGAATCTCTTGCTTCCCATCTCTCCCACTGAGGCAGTCTGATGGAATCACTGCCCTCAGGTGACAGTTGAGGGGAGAGAAGGCCTGATGGAGCTGCCCTATCACCCATCTTACTCCCAGGTAAGTGGGATAGGACTGCAGTGTAACTGTGCAACAACACTTGTCCAGTTGCTTGTTAGAGCAGAAGAAGCTGCTTTGTACTGCACCGGACCACTGGCCCATCATTGTGGGGAGCCTTTGGCACTCCAGATGTGGCTGAACTACTATTTCAATTATCCTGGTCATTGGGTCATGCTTGCTGGGGCTGATGGGAGATGTAGTTCAGCAACATACGGAGAGCCAAAGTACCTGGCACCTGAACTAGCTCCATTGACCTTAATATTGAGTAGACATGTATAGGGTTGCACCTCAACAGCTCTGTAGTCCCTTAAAATGTAACAATTATTATTTCAGAAGGCTTCCATGGACTAAAGACAGAGACAAGCATGATAAAAAGTATCATCTACTAATAGCTTTTAAAATGAGCATGCACATCATCTGCTGTACAAATCTGCTGAGAGTGTGTCCTGCTGCACTCAGTATGGTTTACTCTTGAGTAGACTTGCATAGAGCTTCCCTATTTGCCAACAGAAGGGGTGGCCAACATGGTGCCCTCCATAGTGGACCACATCTCCCATCATCCCTTTTCATTGTTCATACTGCCTGGGGCTGATGGAGGTTGTAGTCCACAACAACAGGAGGACACCCCATTAGCTACCTCTGTCCTAGAATAATAAATCCACCAAATCTTAGTTTTGCCCCCCAGGGGAAATTGCAGTTCATTTTGTCTTGCAAAGACTAAGGGTTATTTTTCTCCTTTTTTTTTTTTTTTTTTTGCTGATCAGAAATCGCTTAAAATAGCTCTTTGGCACAAATTTGGGGACATTGCCTCTTTTTTTACTACCTTCTCTCCATGTCTCCCCTACAAGAGAAGCCATTATTTGGAGCTGCACTTTAGTTTCAAAGAAGTCGCAATGACCCAACATTAGATTTTTGAAGCCTCTGTTCCTCCTGTCTCTTTTCTCCCGCACTCTGCAACAAGACGGTGTTTATTTTATAACCAAATGTGACATTGTGTGATGCTGCTGTTGCGGCAACTGGAGGTGGGGGGGGGGAGAGAGAGAGGAGAAAAGGCTGCAATGATCAATTGAGTTCCCAATCAAAGCCTAACAGATAGGCAGGCGGCTGTCCCCTCTTTGATATCAAAGGTGTTTTATTTCTCATCGCTTTTTTGTGTCACTGAAAGAATGCTTCCTACGTGTGGATTAATTAAAGTGTAAACATTAAATATTGATTGATGCATTATCAGCATGGAGCAGTTGCCTCCAACTCAGATTGATTTCTGGAGTGATTTATTGTCATATTTGTGGAGTCATTTCACTTGATAACAAAGAGAATTAGGCGACTACCTCTGCTGGCTCCTTCCACTCATAGATCCCTTTTTGGTGTCTTTTACCCTTCTGTTTCCAAAAATGAAAATGTCTTCGTTAGGGATGAGGGAGAAATTCTATTCAGATGACCTTTAAAGACGAACCTACCGAATTCACATTTTTGAAACAATCGAAGAACTGACAATTGAAATTTGCACTTCTCTGAATTTTGCAATGCAGTTTTCCAGCAAGGGATTGCGTACAAAAATTCATACATTGCGGTAAAGAGCACATAAATATGCATACAGTGGTGCCTCGCAAGACAAAATTAATTCATTCTGCGAGTCTTTTCGTCTTGCGATGTTTTTCGTCTTGCGAAGCACGGTCCGTCGCAACTGCACCTCTTCAAGCGGCTTTAAGAAAAAAGTGAACAAACTCGCAAGACGTTTTCGTCTTACGAAGCAAGCCCATAGGGAAAATCGTCTTGCGAAGCAACGCAAAAACCGAGAAACCCTTTCGTCTTGCGTGTTTTTCGTCTTGCGAGGCATTCGTCTTGCGAGGCACCACTGCATATTGGGGAGAGTAACCTACAAATAGGCAGAATGTAACTAATAGATGCTTTGCGAAAAAAATGTGCATTTTAGGCAATCATGCATACACAAAAATGTACATTAGGAAAATTTGCACTGAAATGCTGGTGGATTTTCATGAGGACTTAAAAAAGAGAACCACAAACTTTATTTATACATTGTTCATTCTAAAAAATCTCAAAATGGTTTACAAAAAACAAAAAAGCAAAACCATGCTCGGATATGACCATAGCAAAAACATAGCAAACTCTTAACAGCTCAAGCCCACGTCTTCCTTTTCCATGGTACTAACATAGTAGTAACCAGGGCAAGCACACACATGAGGCAAGGTGAGGTGATCACCTTGGGTGGCAGGATGTACAACGACAGTAGATCTGGCTTCCAAGGAATGCATTGCCCACTGCCGCCACTGGCACAATAACAGCAACAGCTGTAGTGCACTCCTTGGAGGCCGGATCCAGTTTCCTACGAAAACGTAGTTGAACATAGCTTCTCTCTAATGCTGCCCTTTTAGTTTAGATTAGGGTTAGAGCTTTTGCAGAAGCTCATCAAAGCGAATTTCAGCTTTGACGAATGAAACAAAGCAAAAAATAAATATTTAGGGAACATGAGATTATGCCTGAAAGCTTGTAAATGTAATCAGTGTATATTGACAGTGAATCAGAAGCCACAAGGGGCCTAAGTAAGGTTTCCAATGATTGCAAGGCAGAGGTGAGGGGTAAGCTCATACTTAAATGAAAACAACCTAATTCACACTTTGCAAAATAAGATGTGAATTGAAACGCAACCATCCTTTGAAATTTGAGCTTCTCCAACTTTCGCAAGGCAGTTCTCCAGCCAAGTAATGGATGCAAAATGCATACAATGGATTGAAGCGTACGCCATGCACAGTGCGAAGCATAGGGCTTGGACTTTCTAAGTGACTGCACCAGTATTGCCCCACAAGACTCTGGAGGCTCCTTTCTGATTGCCTTCTGCCAGCTCTTTGATTTCCTGGACTGCTCTGTTTCTCTGCCATGTTAACTTTCCTTCTCCTCCTCACTGTTTTGGATTATTGTGATTTAAATAATTGTGAGCAACCGGGTGTATGACTGCTACCTCTGTATTAGAAAGGCAGAGCAGAGATCCTCATAATAAATAAATGATATACATCTTCAAAATATATTTTTAACAAAAAAACACACAAATAAATGAGTCTTGCTTCCTTTCTACCAGCCAAAGGAGCAGAGATTGTGATGCCAGGAAGAAAAGAAAATACTGGGCCTATGCACACACCCACATACCCCAAATGTGATTTGGGACCCAATCCAGTGCTTAGGAGCCATCCTGATTTGTCCTAGGATCAGCTGGGGCTGATCTGACCAGGATCCAGGCCCTGAACTGATTCAGAGCTTTGCAGTGTTTACTTAGGGTTTAAGCCGTGCAGTCCGGAAGGGAGAAGAAGGTACACCCAAGTAGCCCGTGTGTCTCCTTCTCCCTTCCTCTCCTCACCACCAGACCACCCCCTTTTGGAATTGTTAGTTCACTCAGGGTGGACCTAATCCATCCTGGTGCAGTCAGGGTTGGCTCAACCCAATCCAGATCACAGATCAACCTGAATTAGAGCAATTTAGTTTGGGAATCAGGTGGATCCGGTGCACAGCCCTATAAGATACCTATAGGTGAGAGTTGATAATGAATGTGTAATCTTGTACACATTCCTACTTTTTTAAAAAAAAAAGTTCAATTATGGGGTCTTCCAAGCTGTCACTATTTTCCGGTGGGATTGAACCACATACCAGAAAATTCAGGATGTGCAAACCAAGTTGATTTGGGGCCCTTGTACAACAAACCCCCTTTCCTGACCCCCTTTGGTGCAAACCCCCTTTGCACCAAAAAACACTGTGC
This sequence comes from Podarcis raffonei, assembly GCF_027172205.1. Classification (NCBI taxonomy): domain Eukaryota; kingdom Metazoa; phylum Chordata; class Lepidosauria; order Squamata; family Lacertidae; genus Podarcis; species Podarcis raffonei. Next base: position 56,083,785 of record NC_070609.1, on the reverse strand, counting down.
AAATGCTTTGGAAAGGGTGGGTTAACACTTGGAACATTGCCTAACCTCTCTGCAATCCAATCAGTCTTAATGCTCAATAAACAGAGAACACCTGGAAGTGACCTGTGGTCCTAAGGAGAGAGGAAGGTGACAGGACATGGCAATGTCAGAGGCTGCAGGACATTTGTCTAAACTTAGCATTTGTTTGTGTTTGTGCTGAAACATCTAGAAGAGGCACATGAATTATAACTAGGGATGAGGGAGAAATCCGATTTCATTGTGCCCAGAAATTTAGCAAATCCACACTTTCTGAAACAATACACAAACTGAAACAGAACCATCCAAAAGTCACACTTTTCTGAATTTTGCAATGCGGTTCGTGTACAAATAAAAACATGTGCAAGTGTGCATAACAAGGACTTGGGTTTTTTAAAAAAATAAAAATTAAAAATCGCATACTGATGTGGGGGTGCAGAGAACTGAGCTGGAGATGGGGAGAAATGAGAAAATGGGAGAAACCAAAATTGAGAGCCAGACATGAGAAAACAGCTCCTCGATGTTCAGATGCAAATATGGTTAGAATGAGTGGTGCAAACATCTCCTAATATTGTGCAAGGCAGAGGGCAGAGAGAAAGGCAGGATTTTCTTATGTTTTTCTACCTACCCACCCACCTCGACTTGTAAAATGTTTTGCTTTTTAGTGCCGAAATCCCAGACTTCTATGCACTGCACACCCACTCCAAGTGAGATGTAATCTTCCATTTGTCTAGTTCAAAAGTACATGATCAGTGTATCCGTGCGTTCTCTTTGGGGAAGATGCGTACAGCCAAGCAGCGAACAGCTTCCCAGAATGAAAGCTCAGTGACCTCGGCGGTGACAAAAGAAATTTATTCATGGAATCGCTTTGTTATACATTAACAAAACTCTCTCCCCGTGTTACATGCACCGGGCCACATTTTTTGCCATGATTTAGCTTTGGGAGAGTGAACGCTAGTCAAAACCCACTGGAATCAATCACAGGCCAAAGGGACAAAAAAGGAACTGTAATAGGAAACTGGTGTTCTGGCTTCAGCTAAGCAGTAAAACATTAACCTTAAACCAGCACAGCAGCAACAAAACAACAAGCTGGGGCGGGGGGGGGGAGTGGAATTGCAGGAGGTGATTCCACTTCTACGCCAGATGGGAATTTGAGTCAAGAGGTTCCCAGCGCGGTGTCGAGAGAGGCCATTTGAAGAAGGAAGCAGCGGGCTTTTTAAGGAACGCTTGTCTCTGCAAAAGTGCAAACGTTGGAAGTGCTGCTGCATAGGGTGGTGTCGGCAGCGGCTGATTCGAACACAGGCATTTGGAAAATTGATGGCTCCCCATGGAGCCCTGGGCCCCAGGGACATGATACCAGGATCGATTGCCAGAAAAAAATGGAGGCTTGTAGATGTCAGTTTTCCACAAGAGAAACTGTTGCTCAAAATGTCACATAATTAAAAAAAGAAATGCAAGTGGCAGCATGAAAGGCAAGCAAGACCTGCAGCAAAAAGTAGCAGTGCATCTTCCTTCGTGATCCTGTTCAGGGTTCGAGCCGGCCATTCCCTCTAAGCAGGGAAATGATGGGTTGGAGCCAATATTAGTCAGAGCAGACCCATTGGAAGTGATGGACATGACTAACTTGGCTCCATTAATTTTGGTGGTTCGAGAACTTAGTTAACTAAGAGTCAGTGAGGTGTAGTGGTTAGAGTGTCAGACTAAGACCTGGAAGAGCAGGGTTTGCATCCCCACTAACTAGGCCACAATCACCGCCTCTCAGCCTAACCTACAGGAATACATGCATCATTTATTTGAATGCTGCCTTTCCACAGTTCAAACCACGCTCAAGGTGGCTTACAACATGAAAAAACCCCATAACTGCAACATAACAAAAGTATTCATAAACAATAAATAAAGCATTAAAAATACGCAACCAAATGGAGCAATTTCCACATAAATAGGGCTGCTGTATGTCAGCAACTTTTTCTTCAGACTTTCAATATGCAGTGCATTTTGTTTGTGTGTATTCAGAAACCATTTTGTTTTAGTGTTTGTTGGTAATGTAATTTTTGTAAATTGCATGGAGCTGTTAAGCTGCATTTACCTGCTTTTTCAGTATAATACAGTATATCATTTTCTCAGAGTTACTATATGATTATTATGTGTCAATAATTATACACTGAGTATACTTTTGCAAAACAAGAAAATCTTTAATAAAAATACAATTAAAAAATATACACTGAGTAAAATGTATAGGTTTGGATGGTCTTGAGTTTTTACATTGCATTATTATATATAAATGTCACAAAGAGGTGGTAATCTTACGAGAATGGGTAGTTGGTTGCTTGAAGTTCATCCCATGGATGATATCCATTTTCAACACCTCATCTCAGCAGTGCAAGGGAACTCCTGTCTGGAAACATGATGGGAAAGTCATTGGATTGTATCCCATGTTAGTCCTGCTCAGAGTAGACCCACTGAATAGACTTGATTAGCTTCGATTCATAAATTTGGATGGATTTATCCAAACGATATATCCTGTGCAATGCAGGCTGTATGTGCTGTTTAAATGGGGCAACAAGAATTTGCATTATCCTATCTGACTTCAGCTTCAATACATCTGGATTTCCCCAGACATTAACAGATTCCAAAGGTGGAATTGATGTCTCGGGGGGAATTTTTGAAAGGCATCACTTTGTCCTGGATCAACAACTTTTGGGGTGTCCTGATTTTTACTTTTTGAAGTATTGCAACCCTAACATTAATCACAGCAAGATCTAAAGTAAAGATGCACAAACCCACAGCAGCAGCAGCAGCCCCCAAACAAAACTGCCAAACAATACCCCAGCCCAAGATTTGTTGTATTAAATGATGCTGACACAAAAACCTTACACATACACTATGTAGAAGAATGAAATTTTACTACCCCCTTCTCCCCACCCCGCTCTCTCTCCCCACATCTCTTCTCCCTCAACTTTATACTGTCTATAACATCAGTGTCTTACATCGAATATGAATGATCTGCAGAAAGAACTCTATGAAGTGAAAGTTCATATTCGATGGACCCTGGAGGGCTGAGGTACCCCATCCCTGGTCTACAGCCTATAAGGGCTTGTTTGCTGCAATCATCAAACAGTCTGTTTACCTGTCTATCAATCCTGGAGTCCAGCTGCCATTGGCACTTGTCGAGGGCTCACAACCCAGCAGAGGACCCATTGACAGGAGTCCCTCTGGAGTGTTCCTCCTCCTGGCCATTGGTGCCTGTTTGCCCACAGTGCCTAAGAATGCCAGGAACTGCACAGGCTCAGATTCCTGACCCCCATCTCCGCCCCTCTCCATTTGTTATTTCTCCCCACCTTCCAACCAGAATGACATTGTAAGGCTCTTTGAAGAAGAGGCTTGAAGCTGTTTGATCTGTTTCTTCCTGCTGGTGTGACTCGCTTGCAACCTATCCATGTAGTTCACTGGGTAACCCAAAAGGCTTCAACCGGTGCTTATGTCATTCTGTAAAGTAATAATAATAATAATAATAATAATAATAATAATAATAATAATAATAGGCGTGGTTCACAGTGCAAATGCAGACAGGCAAGCACAGCTGTCTGCAGGTAATGGCAGCTTTGAAAGGCGGTGGCAGAAGGGCAATCCCATGCATCAGTCAGAAGAAAGTTCGGAGAGACTGAATCACCCCAATGGTTTTCTTTTCTTTTTTATTATCTTGATTCACTCCAGTAAAGAGGTGATAGTACATTGCATGCCAAACCCAGCTTGCACGTTATAACAAAGTCTGCAGTCCTTGGTGTTCTGCAGAGATTAATTAGCTGGTCTTCAATAGAAGGCAGGTCTTAATTCAAGGCAGAGATGCTTGCCAATTTTGTTTTGTTTTGCTTTGTTGGTAAGAACTTATAGTTCTACTGATATATTTTTTTCTTGTTTGCGCCTGAACTGGATCCAAACACAGGCCTCAACTCTACAAATGTTCTGCTTCTGACAGCTACATTAGTCCACCTGCTTTGGTGTATTTTTATAACACTCGGAGAATGAATACCTTCTGTTGGAAATCACGATATTTTCCAACCCAAAGAACTTCTTCTTTTATTTTTATTTTTATTTTTTGCACTGACAATTACAAGCTGCCTGAGAGTCTTTGGTGTGTTATTTCCTGAAATTGTATGTAATTGGTTCTGAAAAGACTAGAGCAGAGTTTTGAAGTTAGCTAAAAGCATGCCTTCCTGATCACTACTTATATCATGTTATTTTGCACTTCCTGGAAATGGATTATCTTTGATAATAAATGCAAATTAGGGAGCAATAAATTACAAGTCAACCAATGTCTGATTATATGGAATATAATTAACTCCAGATTCTTTTTGCCTGGTATTTATCTTAATAATCATCCCCTCTACAGTAAAAGGGCTCAAAATTGCTTGTTTTTTTTCATTCCCCCCCTTACAGTTATTATCTGTCGATTTTTAAAAACAAGTTTTTTTTCCAGAGCGTAAAATTAAACACTAAAATAAAGTCACTATCTTTGAAGAAATTGTTTGAAAGAAATGAAGGGGAACTTGTCTTTCCTTCAAACATTCCTTGTGTCAGATCTTCGACCTGTTAAATTCTTTCTAAAGCAATTTAATATAGTCATGGTTCCCTGGTCTAGCTCTCCCATGTGCATTTCTCAATTTTTTTTAATGTTTCAAATATTTTACTAGGAATTTAGATAAGGGATGACTGCCAGCACCAGTACTCCAGCGGTACAAGATTATCTCCAGAAACAAGAGTGTGGAACAGTCTGATTCCTCCGAGGCTCAAAGTGCTATTTATCACCCAGCCCTGCCTTGGGAGGCCTGCAGGTTGGCAATATCAAAGCAGGCCTCTTCAGTGGTGGCTCCCCACTTGTGGAATGCTCTCTCAAGGGAGGCTTTCCAAGTGCCATCTTTATCTAGGCAAGTCCTTTCCTTTTTACCTCAGCTTTAGACCCATAATTGGGTTCCAAGTACAGTACTTTTGACTTCTTTTATTGGGGCAGGAAACTTGCCTGCTCCCACTTTTGATTCGAGAGGATGAGACAAATTCTTAGAGAGGAGAAGGCTATCAATGGCTACTATCACAGTTAGAGACAGTAATGCTTCTGAATGCAAGTTACTGGAAACCCCAGAAGGGGAGAGGGCTCTTGTGCTGGGGTGCTGCTTGAGGGTTTCCACCAACATTTGTTGGCCCCTCATGAGAACACGATGCTGGACTAGAAGGGTCATTGGCCTGATCCAGCAGGCTCTGTTCTTATGTATCATTGTTGAGCTGAAGAAGAAGAGTTTGGATTTGATATCCCGCTTTATCACTACCCTAAGGAGTCTCAAAGCGGCTAACAATCTCCTTTCCCTTCCTCCCCCACAACAAACACTCTGTGAGGTGAGTGGGGCTGAGAGACTTCAGAGAAGTGTGACTAGCCCAAGGTCACCCAGCAGCTGCATGTGGAGGAGCGGAGACGCGAACCCAGTTCACCAGATTACGAGTCCACCGTTCTTAACCACTACACCATGCAACAACAACAGTAAATAGCAATAACAACAGTGAATAGCAAACAGGTTCACTAAACTGATTTCTATTCCAGACGTGGAACCAATAAGTGAACCTTGGCAATTTTGGCTCCCAGTTCTGTTCATGTCAGAATTCTCAAATATCCCGAGTTGCCAGTCCTGCTTGTTGCTTCCCCCCAAATACCCTTCTGAGCATTTAACTCATGCTTCAGATTTCAAATGTGCAGAAAATTATATATGGGATTTGTCAGCCCTTTCTTTTCTTTGGGCGGTAGGAGAATTCTATCAAATTCTTCCTACTGCTGGGAAGTTGCGCTCTCTCTCCCTCTCTCCCTCTCTCCCTCTCTCTCTCTCTCTCTCTCTCTGTGTGTGTGTGTGTATGTATGCGCACGTGCGTGTGTGTGTTCCTTAAGACTTTGCTGCAGCTAGTAATTCCAGACCTCACCATAAAAGCTCCATTTTCAAACTGTCCCTTGGTAATTGCTGCGAGGACTTAGACAAGTAAGACTATCCAAAGGCATCACTAAGGTCAAACTGTGGTAGAAAGTGGTCTGATTTTTATCCGGGAGATTGATGCTTGTATCACCCCCCTCTTTTATTTTATTTTTTCCCCTTTTCCAATTCGACAGCCAGGGTTATAAAATGTACTCAGAACCACAGATAACAAGCTAGATCAGGTTAAGAGCAGCCAATGCTCACTGTTTTATGTACTGTGTGTTGGTTTTGCCTAATACAATAATAAATCAGGAGTAAGATGGAGGTGTTTTATACATTTTCATGAAAACCCAAGTGCTAAAAATATGTCTCTCCCCGCCCCCCTTCCACCTCTCTGTAACTAAGCCATGAAAGAAGAAAGAGTTTCTCATTCATTTGCTTTTCTGAGAAAAGTGATTTTTTGCTTTTGCTCTTCAGTCCATGAAGGTTTCATGGCACAAGTAAAGAAAGGATGCAATTGTCTGGGGGAAACCAGATAGGCTTTTCTGACTTCTATGTAGGCAAACACATGAACCCTGCAAAGACGTTAGCCCACGCTAGCTTCCTATGTCCCTAGTCCTTGGGGGGAGGGCTGGCCCAGCCCAAGGCATTTTGCCACTTGAGGCAAAACAGAAAATGGCACACACACTGCACTGCCTCCTCCTCTTCCTCCTTCTCTGTTGCTACCTGAGACAACTGGAGGGGGTGAGGCAGTGGTCTGGTGTGCTGATGGCAGTGGGGGAGAAAAAATGAGTCCAGAGAGGGGAAAGTGGCCTCAGTTGTGACCCTGCTCTTCCCAGGTGGCAGCCATGGATGACAAGAGCAGGAGGTAGTGAGCAGCACATTCATCAGGGACCCAGATTTTCTACTCCTCCCAGCTGGCTCCATCCTGCCACCTGAGATGATGGCCTCACCGAGGCTAATGAGTGGACTGCCCCTAGGTGGAGAAGTGTCCATAGTTCAGTGACAGAACGTGTGCCTTGCATAGAGAAGGTCCCAGCATCTTCCAGCAGGGCTGGGGAAGGCTCTCACCTGAAATGATGGAAAGCCCCTCTCAGCCAGGGCTGGAGAACCTCAGGTGGGAACAAATGCAACCCACCAGACCTCTATGTCCAGCCCTTTGGAATCCCCTCAGGCCACACTCCCCTCCCCAGTCCACATTCCCTTTCTGGAACACCTCACACCTAGCCAGCTTGCCTTCATATTGGCCAGGCTGGAAGGTGGCCTTGCTCAGCCTTTTGCTTGTCTGGATGGAGGACAGAGAGGGCCACAAGTGACTGTAGAAACTAAACTACTGTCCAGAGGTAACATTGTCCCACTCACTTTGTCTCTGGCTCCAACCACCTCTAGCATGTGACCCCCAAAAGTTATCCTACCCACGGTCCAAATCTGGGCCTCCATGCCTATCTATTTGGTCCTCAGGCCATGCACCTTCCCCCAACTCGTGCCTCTCATCGGCTATGCTCCACACCCTCCTGGAGTCATTTTGCCTGGCTGATAATGCCTTCCGCCTGTCTGGATGGAGAATGAATGGAGAGGCAGTGTGGGTATTGGGGTTGAGCATAGAAACCTTTGATTACTGTATGACTCGGAGGCAGCTTAACGTACAGAGGCAAGAGTCACATCTCTTGTTCCAGCACCACTCTTTTAATAGGCTCCACCCATTTTTGGCTCTGGCTCCACCCACCTCTGGCGCATAACTCCACCCGCTGCCCTCAGATATCTGCCCCCAGGCTGAAAAAGTTGTCCCACCTTTGATGCAGACAGTAGCAGGCAAGATGGCTCAGTGGGTCTGACTTAGTGCAGGCCAGCTTCTGAATGCTCAAGCAAAACGTTTAAAACAAGCAAACAAGGGAAGCAAAAATGGGCAGGGGGGGGTTCAACAGCAACATTTCTCAGAGGGGCTCCTCAGGTTCCCAATCAGAACAAGGTATGAGGTCTGGTTCATCCATACTTTAGATCTTTGCAGGGTCACTGTTACTGGTAAGTTACTTCTTCTTCCTCTTCTCTTTTTTCCCCCTTCACCCTCCTGCCAAAGGGGCTGCAGAAAGATAAATGGCAGTTTTGCTACTTTTGCTGGAGGTGCAGACTTTTTCACTGCTTTGCTAAAGAGATCCATTAGTACAGCACAATAGAAAACTTTGATAAATGATTCGAGATTAAAGTTTGGACAATGCATTACAAGAAAACCATAAACCGCATTATTACTCACACATAAAACATTTCCTACTTGGATGGCAGAACTGAATTTCTTCTCCGCAGGGGGCTCCTCCTCACCCTGATTTTCATTATTCACCTCCTATATATCTGCAACGGCCACAAAGGGTTCCCTTCTCATATCCTTGCCTTAAGAAAATTAAAGGGCCTCTCCCCTTTTGTTTGGTTTTCTGTACAAAAAAGATTGGTCCCCTAAGCCGAATCAAATCCATGCGCCGATTCATGGAGACTGACAATGGCTGAAGCAAACTCAGCTCTTCCATTTATTTCCTAGGTATGTTCTTCCCCCACACCTTAGTGTTCGGTTGTAGGAACATAAGAAGAGCCTGCTGGATCAGACCAGTAGCCCATCTAATCCAGCTTCCTGTTCTCACAGTGGCCACCCAGATGCCTGCGGAAAACCTGCAACAGCACTGTCCTCATCTGTGGCTGGAGTGTATGTTCGCCACAGCCATCTGGGTGGCCACTGTGAGAACAGGGTGCTGCACCAGAAAGGCCAGTGGTCTCAGCCATCAGGCGCTTCTTAGTTTCTCATGTTCTTACCTGTGGTTCTCAGGTAAGGGCTACTGCCTCCAACAGTAGAGGCAGAACATAGCAATCCTAAGAAGATAGAGGTGCAATTGTGCCTTGCATCCCAGGATTTGTTTGATAATATAGGAAAGATAGGCAGGGCAGGATCTAGGTGTTGTGTGTGTGTTTACCAGGGTGGGGATTCACATGAGATATTCTTAAGCAGGGCCAGTCCACGATGTTTTGTTGCCTGAGGCAAAGGGCAAGACTCCAAAAGGGAAAGGACATAGCTCTGTGGCAGAGCATCTTCTTTGCACACAAAAGGTCCCAGGTTCAGTCCCAGGCATCTCCAGATAAGACTGAGGGAGCCTCTCTCCCTTAAACTCTTGAGAGCTGTCAGTGTAGACATTGCTGAGCCAGATGGACCTGCAGTCTCATTTGGTGTAAGGCAGGCTTCTATGTTTCTGCACCTAAGTAACCCTGCACAGAGTCACAAAGTCCTTATTCAAAAGAAGATACTGTAGACCTCAGCCGTTTAGCAGCATTTCCTAAAATATTTAGAAAGGCAACTTAAAAAAATATATATTTCCTGTTTATAGCTTATTAGAGTTACAGAGTCTGGGAGTGAGTAATAATGGCATTTAAAAAAAAATATCTATATATCTAAGGCTCCTTTTAGTTTTCATAAAAGGGGAAATGACTACAAGACGAGGGTGAGGATTGTGAAATTGGCAAAAGAGACATTGAAATCCGCCCCATAATCCTATTTACATGTCTAGTAGGATGTTATTGCTATTTCTGTACATTTTGTATACAGAACGCAGGCAAGGAACAAGCAGGCAGATGTACAGGCCTGTCTCTGTAGCGGGCTGATATTAATTCTCATTTGTGACTGTGTACACACCATACATTTAAAGCCAATCACCATCCCCTTGCAGAAAGAATCCTGGGAACTGCAGTTTTGCCCCTCACAGAGCTATAATTCGCAGCACCCTTAACACACTGCAGTTCCCAGGATTCTTTGGGAGAAGCCAAGTGCTTTGCATTTGTTTGAGATGTGTGGTATGTGTGCTATCTCTGCATACATCATCTTGGTCGCCCTCCTCTAAACATGTTTCAGCTTATCAATATCCTTCTCAAAATGTGGTGCCCGGAACTGGACACGGTACTCCAGGTGGGTTCTGGCTTTTTACCATGCTGGAGGTAGACGCTCCCCAAGCCCAGTGCCATCCAGATATTCTGGACCACAACTCCCATCAGCCCCAGCAAGCACTGAAAATGGCCATGTTTCGTGAAGGGAGCTGTAGCCCAAAGCATCTGAAGGGCATGATGTTACTTCTGAGTAGACATGCATAAGGCTGCACTGTAAATCAATAAAATCAGAGCAGCTTTCACCTTGTGGCTCTGTAAATCACACTCAGCATGCAAGCCTCTTCTAGTCAATGAGAAACTTCTGAATAAAGCAAAATACACAATCTGCCAGAACTATTGAGATAAAATGTCCTTTGACTGAAATGGATTTCATGGTTGAAACACAGTGCTTTCCTCACTGCCATTGAGAGCGAAAATGGCACTGGGCAAGAGAATTGTTATATTGTAACTATATTAGCATATTTTTTTCCTTTTGATTGGGAAAAGAGCTACTTACTACATTTCCAAACATCAAAATCTGAATTATGCAAGGTTAGGCAGCCTGGTGGGTAAAGGACGCTGTCCTTTCATGTCTCATTATGTTGTTAATTAGCTAATGTTTGTAAAGCACTTTGAAGATGAAAGACACCCATATAAGTTCCAAGTATTATTATCTCTGGAGACCTTGGTTCAAGTAAGAGGTGCCTAATTACACATGCAATAAATTAGATTTAGTGAATCATAGAATCCTGCTTTCTGCATTGTGCAAGCTTCGATCAGCCAGTGGGATACATGGAAATAATTCTCCGTGATGATGGAGCCACAGATTAAAATTTCCAGAGAGAAAAAGAACAAATGTTTCCATAAAGCGACAGCTTCAGAGGTATGGATGGTCCATCTTCTTGCTTCAAAGTTGCTCTGGTTCCTGTATGCAATGATGCTCTGTGGAGCATCGTTCTAGACTCAGTTCCTGGTCCCCATCTCCCAGCTCCCACTCATCTGCCTTTGGGCTCAGCTGCTAGGCTAGGAGAATGAGCTCAAAGAAAGCACAATACACAAGCCAGCTAGTCATATGGGCAATGTGACCTGTTGGTCAGTGAAACAAAAGCAGAAATATTGTTTGCCAGTATTGTCCGGTGACTGGCAAGTGACACCCCTGTAAGAACAGAAACAGCTCATCAGTCTCCAGACTATTCTAGTTCACTCAGCGCTGGCATGCCATGCTCTAGAAGAAGGCATGCAAGACCTATAGGTCTTTCCCAGAAATGTATTACATGAAGCAGTGCTTAGATGCTGTTTTTGAGCAATCATTTCCTGGAGAACTTGAAAGAACTTGGAAGAACTTTCTGGAGAACTTGGACTTTCTTGGAAAGTTCTCAGCAGCTTCCCAGTAGTGGTAGGGTGGTATATTACCACTACTACCAGTCTACACCAGCAACGTGCAAGCACATAAAAAAGGTTGTGGCATGTTCTGGGGCAGATTCTCAAGTGCACCTTGAAGTAAAATGCTTGAAAGCCACTGCTTAGGAAAAACCGTCTCCCAAGGGCTTTCACAGCATCAAGGTGAACGACAAAGATCTGAATCCGTGTTTATCAGCAATGCTGAACAAGGCTTAGAGGGCATGTAGCATCTTGATGCAGCCTGAGCCTGTCTTGGCACTCTCCATAGACTCTTGGCCATGAGAAAAAGTTATTTATGGAACTGATGGGACCAGCCACTTTCCCTTGATGCTGTCTGGATGAAGTGTCTGCAAGAAATCAAAAGCAGAAGAAGCGTTTTCGACACCCAAAGTTAGGGCATGAACTTGGAGCATGGTAACATTGTCCCTTCTGGTTTTGCTTTCAGGGTGGAGGCTTGTCATAATTTTGTGGGCCTCACTTCCCCATATAGCAGACAGTTCTGAGAGGGCAGCCTTTTACAGCATCAGCTTTCTGCTACGGGGAGAACACAGAAGGTTTATGGTGCTTTTGTGCTTATTTATTTGCTCCATCTAAACTGAAGCACTCTGAAAAGCTGCAAAATGGCGTTTTCAAAGCAAAACCTGGAAGGAGGGAGCAGATTTGTATTAAAAGCACTGAGGATGTTTCTAAGTGGCACCCTCCCCTCTACAAATGTTGCCCATCTTCACACAGACAATCAGCTGATCTTTAAAGCAGAATCAGATCCCTCAAAACCAAGAGCATGCCCTCACAGCTCAGTGAAATTCCTCTGCAAAAATGTGCCCTGTTTCTTTTACTGTCTACAGCTCTCTCTTCCTACCTCCAGTCATGTTCAGTAAATATGAAGTTCCAGGGCCTGGAATGCCTTTTCCCCCACTTTTAATTGGATTTTTGGATGAGGGCTAACTCCCAGATCCGACTTTGACCAGCTCTTGGAAACGGTCTCCATGGGACCTTACGGTAGGCTTAGCCAATGTGGTGCTCTCAAGATGTTTAGGACTTTGATTTCTATCAGCCCCAACCAGCATGATGAATAGTCAGGAATAATGAGAGTTGTAGGCCAGAACATACAGAAGGCATCACACTACCTCTGCCTTGGGTGTGTGGAATGCATGGCTCTCCAGATGCAGGTGAACCACAACTCCCATCAGCCCCAGCAACCATGGCCAATGGCAACATCAGGAGGTCAAAGGTCCCCCAGATCTGGCTTGGAATGTAGGCTAAGAAAGAGCGGCTATCATCCCAAATAAGGGAATGCCTCAAGGGGGATGATGAAGGGATTGGAGCAACTCCTTTACAACATTTGCAGCTTTAAGGCAAGAGGGAACATGTGTATAAAATTATCTATAGTGTTGAGAAAGTAGTTAGGGAGATGTTCTTCCCCTCTCTCATAATACTAGACCTTAGCGCTATCCAATGATTCAGAATGCTTGGAGATTCAGGACAGATGAAAGATGGTGCATACTTGGAAGTATGAAATTCACCCTCAAATGAGGTAATGGTGGCCACCAGCTTGGATGGCTTTAAAAGAGGATTAGATGAATTCATAGAGAATAAGGCTGTCCATGACTATAAGCTTCAGTGGTGATATTCTGCCTCCAATGTTGGAGGTAGTATATCTCTAGATTCAAGTGAAGAGAACACCTTTGCCTCCATATCCAGCTTGTAGGCTTCCCACAGGCATCTGGTCGGCCACTGTGAGACTAGAAGGGCCTTGGGCTGGATATCTCAGATCTCTCGGGTTCCTTAAATTAAAAAATGTTAACTGGAAAAAACCAACGCCCAGTATCTACTTGCACACAAGCTATTCTTCTGTCCGATCAGAGTGGCGTTAAGCTTTTTTTTTAAAAAAATAATAATAATGTAGAGCCATATTGCTCCTAGGCTTTATTAAACATTGTCTCAAGTAGCAGTAAGGCTTTGAAAAATAAAGCACTGATAAGTCAGTTGTTAATGGTAGCAAATCTAGTGATTGCCTGTTTTCAGAAGGATTTTGTCAGGAGCAACTAAAGAATATTGGAATAAAAAGATATGGGATATAGCTTGGGCTAAAAAGTTGACAAAATGCAATTGGCTAGGGGAAGTAAAAAAAGAGAGATAACTTCAGATCGGAATGGTTTGGTTTTGTAATGCATTTGAATAAGATTATTATTATTATTTATTAAATTTATATACAGCTCTATACCCACAGGTCGCAGAATGAATAGTGTAATGTCACCATCTTGGTATGTTAATTTGTGGAACTCAAAGCTGTTTATTTTTGCTACAGTAGCATTAAGAAGTAATGTAATCGGGACATTTGTTATCTTTCTACGTACAGGGGGAAATTGTGTGATTATTGCTGTGTCTATCAGTCTCTGGAACTGAGTCAGATTTATGTTTGAAGTTATGTTTAGAATTTTATTCAGGTTTTGCATTACCATTCTTTTTATATTTCTATGGGTAAAATCTTTCTCTATAAAATTATATTTAAATAAAAATGTAATTCAATAATTTACACAAAGGAAGCTGCTCTGACAATAGCAGCATCTCTCAGCTTCTGGGAGTAATTTTGGTGTCAAAATCTCTTATCTGAGTAAAACCTTATTTCTCACTAATTTTGTTTTCTTCTTTCAGCAACAAAAGAGTCACAGTCTGCACAGCTTCTTTTCTAAGAAATGAACTATTTATTTAATCTCAAAAACAAAAGAGGCTTCTGATCATGGTTTTGGAGTTTTGTGTTGGTTTTCTTTTCTTCATGGCAGTCCAATAAACAGCAACTTTGGATATAACATCTACTGTACCTCCAGGCCATGGTAAATGTTTTAATAGTGCTGCAAACTTCTCAACTAACTTTCATTTAGTTATTTGTTTACCATGAAAAGGTTTGATCCTGATGGCTTGCGACTACAGAGCTTTTTACAAGCAGGGTCAAGGAACTGTCAGACGTCTTGAAGCTCTGAAAGCAGGGAGGACCCTCTCCTACAGTCAGATGCCCAGAACAGCTTGCTGTTTAAAGCTTTTTCTGTGGCCAGATCTTCATGAAAAGGGCACGTGGGAATTTAGAAGCCATACACTTTGTTCAGAGATCATATCTGGAAAAAGCACAAGGGGAAAATGCTATTGTTTGTTCAGCAGGCAAGGGATTGAGACCTGGGTTGCTGGCCAGAATGGGGTTGTGTAACTCTTAGGGTACTTACTGGCTAGTGTTCATTCCATCATTGATTACAGTGGTACCTTGGTTCTCAAACACCTTGGTACTCAAACTACTTGAAACCCAAACTCTGCAAACCCAGAAATAAGTGTTCTGGTTTGTGAACTTTTTTTGGAAGCCAAACATGCTCCGTTTTGAGCGTTACGCTTCCATTTGGAGTGCCACACTTCCACTGAGGTCTGTCTGTTTTTGCTATCTATTTTGCAATTTTTCTTTTGCAGCTCTTTTTTGTTTTGTCTGTTTTTGCTATTTATTTTGTGTTTTTGCTTTTGCAGCTTTTTTGTTTTGTTTTTGTGGCTGTGTGGAACCCAGTTCAGCTACTGATTGATTGATTGATTGTATGACTGCAGCACATTGTTTATTGCTTTCATTTTATGGATCAATGGTCTGGTTAGATAGTAAAATTCATGTTAAATTGATGTTTTCGGGGTTGTTTTTAAAAGTCTGGAACGCGCCTTGGTTTTGGAACACTTTGGTTTTGGAACCAACTTCCAGAATGGATTAAGTTTGAGAACCAAGGTACCCCTGTATTTGCAATACTTTTTTGTGTTTGAATCTGTGGGGCAGTCTAAATATAGATAGGGTACCACAGAAATTCCCCACAATTTTTTCCAAAAACAAAACATCCTGGAATACATTTTAAGGACTGTGTGCTCAGTGCAATTTTTCTAGAAAAAGAGGTGCCGGAGCTAATCATGAACACCCGCCTTGTTCTCTTATAATGGCAATAACACCCACTTGAGAAATGCTGGAACTGAATTCCGGAGAGTTCCGGCTGAAAAAAGCCCTGTGCATAATTAACAACACATGAAAGCAAATGCCATAAAAATATTTAAAAGGTGAAACAGAATTGAGACAATGGGGATGTTTTGAATGTAAGTCATAGATATTCTCTCTCTCTCTCTCTCTCTCTCTCTCTCTCTCTCTCTCTCTCTGTAGCTTGGCTTGAGTTTAGCAAATGAAAACCTTGCCTTCCTGAGAGTCATTTTTCCCTGCCGGGATTTGCATATACATATGATATCTGTTATACTAATTATATCTATTTTCACAGGTATAGGCAGACGTACCCCTGAGCAGTGGCACCCATTAACCGATCAGGCAAGGCTGTGTGCAGCTGTGTTTTGATCAGTAGGAAAGGTTTCCTGGCACCCAAGAACTAAAATCACCTTCTCGAGGATGACAAGTGCATCCTAGCTGCTCTTGCGAGCGAAAATCAAGGGTTTCAGCAAGTAAGGAAACAGAGCAACTACCACAAGGAATTAAAAAGGGGGGAAATAACCTTTAATCACAATGACTGTGCAAACCATGGGTGGTCGCCAGTGCTAATCCTGCTCAGAGTAGACCCACTGAAGTCGAGAAGCATGGCTAATGTAGGGTCATTAATTTCAATGGGTCTGCTCTGAATAGGACATTGTATCTCAATACTTGGTAGAGAGCAAGAAAATGTAAAATGCCCAATGGAGCCCTAACAGTTGGCTAAAATAACACTTCCTTGTGAAGCTCTGAACCTGCTTGCTCACTTCTTTACTTGTTCATAAGAAGAGCCTGCTGGATCAGGCCAATGGCCCATCTTGTTCAGCATCCTGTTGTCACTGTGACAACAGCACTCTCCCCACCTGAGATTCCCAACAACTGTTATTCAGAAGTATTACTGCCTGGGACTGCAAGAGCAGAGCATAGACATCCTGGCTAGTAGTAGCCATTGAATGTGCTTAATTCTCTTTTAAAGCCATGCAACTCGGTGGCCATACCTGCCTCCTGTGACACAGAGTTCCATAGTTTCATTAAGAGCTATGTGAAGAAGTCCTATCTTTTATCTGTCCTGAATCTTCCAACATTCAGCTTTATGGGATGTCCATGAATTCTAGGGGGGGGGGTCCCAATCTGCTTTTCTGTGCCATGCACATTTTTATAAACACCAGGCATGTCACCTCTTGCTCAACTTTTCTCTAAGAAGTTGCCCAATGGGGGCCTGAAGCAGTTGGCTAAATGCCACTTCCCAATGAGGTTCTCAGGCTCCTTGCTCACTTTCGCACTTTTTCGCATGTGCACCACACAAAAAGATTCCCAGGGGATACTTCCTGGTTCTCAGCAGACTTCCGGAGCTGGTTTCCAGAGGACTTTTCTTCATGCAAGGCGCAATGGCTTTTCTCTCCCCAAGGTGAGAGAAACCTGCCCAGAACTTCAGGAAAACATGGTGGGCCATTTGTTCTAGCAATGGTTCTCCTGCGTCTATGCTGCCACAACCTGTTGCTGTTCTAGTTCACACCAGATGTTCAATAGCAGACCAGCATCCTTGAGGTCTGTGTTGGACACTTTGAGGCATGAATGTAAGTGCAAATCTATTCCCATCCCTTTCTCCCTTTCGTTTTCATCTTCGGCTGCTGTCTTTCTTGGAAGCCCTGCATGGTGGAAACTGAAAACGGTTCTCTAGATATATAAAATAACCCCCTGAATCTTGACGAAGACTCTGATTCTCTAAAACGGGGGCTTTTTTCGCATTAGCCATAGATTTGTGTATTTGTTTTATTTAACTGTCTTGGAGCGGACAGTATCGCTGACCATTCCTTCATCACATTTGCACTTAACCTTTTGCCCCGACATTGGCTAAGCATCCTATCACATATCACCCTAAGGGACTTCTCTCCCTCACACCCTTTGCTTCCTTCATCATTTTCTCCAGATTATTTCACTCCAATCTCAGTCGTCTTCCTGATTCCATGAAAGGATCTGTTAATTATCTTTTAAAACAGAAAAGAAGAATATGTTATTCTACTTAAAACAATCAGTTTCTGGGGTCAAACAACTGGTTTTCCACCCCACACTTTGCTCTTGGTTGGCCAGGGCTTATGACCAATTTCCTTGTCTGCAGACGCTTGTGTGCATTTCATACATTCACTGTAAATTTTAATCAGTTTCAAACCTGTTTAATGTTTCACGGATCCTGGTTAGGGCTATAGTGTTTAAACCAATTAAGCAATCAGCTACAAAGGAGTCATGGTAATCAGGCAGTGTTTTGGGTTTTTTTAAGGATTATTTTTCAGGCAGAGCAGAGGAACAAAGAAGCAGCCTTATACCGAGTCAGGTCATTGGTCCATTCAGCTCAGTGTTGTCAACACTGGATTTTAGCAAAGTCACATAAATAATACAGATGGAGTCCAGGGTCAGAGAAAACCCTGATATTGCTGTAGCTGTACTGAGGAAAACTGAACAAAAGCAATGTATAATTTGAGGAGAAAGGAGCAGGAGGCTCTTGCCTTTCTTACTTTAGGCCTTGTACACAGCAGGGAAACATTCAGACAATGATACTGGGGGTGGAGAGAGAGAAGCTCCCTCAGAATTACACAGCCAATCATGGCAAGTGCTACCTCAGCAAACATCATGCCACTCTGCTTGATTGCTAAGCAGCACAACCACCACCTTCTTGGTTAGTTAACTTACTGATACAGTAGTACCTCAGGTTACAAACTTAATTCATTCCAGAGGTCCACTCTTAACCCAAAACTGTTCTTAACCTGAGGTGCGCTTTTGCTAATGGGGCCTCCTGCTGCTGCCGCTTTGCCGCCAGCATGCAATTTCTGTTCTCATCCTGGGACAAAGTTCGCAACCCAAGGTACTACTTCTGGGTTAGCAGAGTTTCTAACCCAAAGTATTTGTAGCCTGAAGAGTTTGTAAACTGAGGTACCACTGTAACAGAATTAACCCTTACATTATAAACCAAATGATTCCTGCTATTACATTTCCAACTCTAAGGGCATTCGCAGCCCTATCTGGAGATGCCAGAGACTGACCCTGAGACATTCAACATACAAAGCAGATACTTTAACACTGAGCTACAGCCATTTAGGAACTGGTAAATGCTGCAGATGGTAAGCACCAACTTGCAACATGCTAGGCCAGTCATTTTTCGATTTTTAAACTGTTGTACAGTAGACTAATTTCTACACACACACACACACACACACACCCTCCCTCTATTCTCCATACCTATTTTGACATTAAGTGGTATATATTTTAAAACGTAAAGATAAATATGTCTGCCTCACAGTTGTACCAAGACTATCTCAGGGTGAAAACAAAACGATATTGATAATGATAATGACAGCAGAATTTTACATCACGGCAAAGTCAATTAAACCAGCAGGCCCCTGACTGCACATCCAAAGTTCTCTCTCCCAGCAAAGAAGAACCAGCAAACCCTGCAGAACTTTCTCACTTGCTCTCAGTCTTCTTGACATGCAGGCGTTTATGTATTCCCCGAAGCGCTCCTGGCAGACCTGAGAAGATTTTTTTCCCCTGAATATGATTGATTGGATAGTGTGTTCCTTTGAGCCTTGGAACGCCACCACAGGGTAAGGTGTCAGCTTCTCTCCAGGTGAGCATCTTCAGCATTCAGAGTGCTCTAGTCATTGCACAAACCATTTTGGCAGCAAGCTCTCTGTGAGCTGGACTGAGGCCTCACATCCTATGTCTCATGCGGCCCTTAATTCAGAGGTATCTGCATGGTATGTCTCATGAGCAGAGACGCACCACTGCAGCCACACGTTCGGTTTTGCATGTCGATTTGCACAGTGCGCACACCCTACATTTAAAGCATGCTTTAAGTACGTGGCTTCCCCCAACCCTCAAAAAAATGCAAATCCTAGGAATTGTAGTTTGCTAAATGTGCTGGCAATTGTAGCTTTGTGAAGGTCAAATGGAAGTGCCCCAGATTCTTTGTAGGAAGTCACGTGCTTTGAATGTATAGAATGTATGTACCTGCAATCTCTTAAAGGGCTGGTTTGTGCATTCATCTATCATTTGGTTTCTTGATTACTCAAAACCGAAAGGGTGTTCACACGTTACGTTCAATAAGTGTACAATCTGTGTATACAAATCATTGAGCAGCACTAATCAACAAGGGTATGCTCTTTCACACAAACACCTGTACATCTTGCACCTGTGTTCAGTGTGGCATATGATATAAATGCACGAAATAAATAAATAAATTTCATCACTGCCCTCCCTCCAACAACAGCAGTTGCATATATACACAAACATGGTGGGATCCAGACTCCAAAAGGCCCTCAGCATGGTACTGCTGATGTTCACTCAACCCCTGACAAATACACCCATGTGACCATGACCACACCATTATTTTTAACATCCTCTTGCTGCTATGAAGCAGCCGCCAAACACTTAGGCCACGTTCACACCATACATTTAAAGTGTTATGATACCACTTTAAACAGCTATCCGTTCTCCACCTCCGAAAGAATTCTGGGAGCTGTAGTTTTGTTCAAGGCGCTGAAAGTTATTAGGAGGCCCCCTATTCTCCTCATAGAGAAACATTCCCAGAGTTAGTGGAGGAGAGGGATTGATTGTTAAACCACTTCGGAATTATCACATGTTTATCACATTTTGAAATCTAGTAATCTACATTACCATCTCAAGAGCACCCTCCTATTAAAGTAATGAAGTCTGGAATCTAAAACGGCTGAAGATAGGGACATAGGATGTTGTCTTATATTGAATCAGACCACTAGCCCATTTAGCTCAGTTTTGTCTACACTGACAGGCAGAGGCTCTCCGGGGTTACAGGAAGGCCTCTCTCCCTGGAGATGCCAAGGACCTGATCAATTGATCATAGCTATATAGTCTCATAAGAACTTAGGAGTCTTTCTTTCTTTTCCCACACCCTCCTATCTTTCTTCCTGTAGCTGTGAGAAGGGTGTGTGTGTTTTTCTTTTTTCTCTTCCCTTGCCCTCCCCTTGCCTTCCTATTAAATCTTCATTGCAGGATGCAGGTAAGAATGGCTCCAAAATATGTATTATTTATGAACAGCCACGTCCTCCCATTATGATCTGGATTGATTGTGTCAGGGATGCTTTCAGCGATGTGCAAAAAGTCAATGGCAAGAGGGGGGGTGGAGAAAAGCATCCTCAACACCACCTCAAAAAAAAAAATTAAAAAGTTTCCTGCAAAAGGTGGGGGAGGGGCGAGAAATGGAATCTGAGGGATACCTGTTCTAGAGAGAGCATTACCGGCACATTGCAACATATCGTGATTGCTGCTGTGAATGTGATTTACAGCTGTCCCCGGTGCTGAAGATCAGAAATATCCATGCACAAACACATCTTCCTTTGAATGATAGCGAGAGGCAGCCTGACACACATCTCTTCCGACAAGATGCCTCTGCTTCACCCCCATCACCGCCATGGCCACCTTCCTCCTTTTCCTCCCCTCCCTTCCATCTTTCTTCCTTTTCTTTTTTTTAGTTTTCGTCTTTCGCTCGAGGGAGGGAAAGAAAGCAGTCGATCAATAGGGCGTCTTGAGTGAAGTTGCCCGCAGCCCAGCCATTCCTCAGGATGGACACTAGCACATGCCATCAATAGCAGTAAGAGGCTGTCTCCGACAGAAATTAAGACCCCTTCTTCTGCATGGATGTCTGGTGGCTGCTGATAAACATCTCCCAGACCCACGTCCAGATTGCAGCAAATAAACCATCTCAAGTGCAGGGCGGTGCCCCCCTTCCTGGTGGGTTTTCTCTTCGCATTTGTTCATTTCTTTACTGGGAGATTTGTAAACTCATCCTGTTCAGGGAGTGCAAGGCAAGGGCTGCGATGACATTCAGAGCCAGCCCTATCATTAGGAAGATTGAGGAGTCTTATTAAGCGAACCATGTTGTTGTGTAAGTGTTTGAACTGTTTTTAATATTGTAGGTTTGCATTGTTGCAGTGCACCCTGAGACCTAGTGGTGAAGGGAGAGTAAGAAATTGAAATTATTATTATTATTATTATCGGTAAGTGATATATCTTTATCAACATGAGGGGTGCCAGATGGATTTGTGGGCATTGCTGTCAAGGGGATTCAAAGCATATATAGTTTAAATCTCTCTGTAAAATATGACAAGGTGAAGAAAAGACACAGGAGAATCATGCTGATAATCTGATTTTTGACCCAAAGCAGTGCTTTACCTCACAGGAACCCATTCCATCCTGAGGGCCACATTTCCTTCTGGGTCACCAAAGTGGGCAGAGCAACAAATGCAAATATTGTCTTTGTGCAGTAGACTAGTTCATGGTTAGGCAAACTAAGGCCTGGGGGCCAGATCCGGCCCAATCGGCTTCTAAATCCAGCCTGCAGACGGTCCAGGAATCAGCATGTTTTTACATGAGTAGAATGTGTGTTTTTATGTAAAATGCATCTCTGGATTATTTGTGGGGCATAGGAATTTGTTCATTTTTCCTTCAAAATATAGTCTGCCCCACCCCACCACAAGGTCTGAGGGACGGTGACCGGCCCCCTGCTGAAAAAGTTTGCTGACTCCTGGACTAGTTCCTACACATGTTCACATACCCTCCTCTGCCCTCCACTCAGTCAAGCAAAAAGCATGATCAGAACTCAGGGACACATTCCAGGCAGGCAAAAACATGTGATCAGGACCAGGGAAGGGTAAGGCTTGGGAAATTCCCATGGAGTTTCTGATCCCTACCTTACAAGGTTGTTGTAACATTAGAATCGGATAATGCAATGGGAAGCAGTTTGAACACTTGATAAAGGGCTTGTCTCATGCTTCCACTTGCTCCACCACTTCCCCCCAGGGAAACCTGCCATTTACTGCTGAATCAATTGGTTTTTCTGTTTATGGATGTTCGGATTCACTGGTAAACAGCAGGTATTCCCAGTGGCGTAGTGTGGGGGGTGCAGGGGGGGCCGGCCACACCGGGCACAACATCTGGGGGTTAGGGGGCGCAAATCCACGGGTTAGGGGGCGCAAATTACTTGCCTTGCCCCGGGTGCTGACTACCCACGCTACGCCACTGGGTATTCCTGGGAACAGTGATGGGACAAATGAAAGAAAATGCACAGACTCATGCCTAGAAAGCATAGGGCAAGCAGAAAACCACTTGGACTCATGCTTTCTAGGCACAGGACAAGTGTGGATGAGCCCAAGCACTATAAAAATGCTAAGAATCATGGTGTTCTGAGCTCTCTAGTTTTACACACAAGGCACTGCTTACGCTTGGATGTATATACGCCATACACATAAAGCATATTTAAATCCCAGATCCCTGCAGAGAGCTACAATTACCAGCACCCTGAACAAATTACATTTCCTGGGATTCTTTTGGGGAAATAATGTGCTATAAATGGACTTTAAATGATCTTGTGTTTGCGTGGGGGGAAATTTCTACGCCAGGGTAAGGGAAACTTTGGAACTGTATTCTGTTTCTTATGGGATATAGATATTCTGGGACAGGCAGAGAGCGACTTTGCAAAGAGACTTGTGGCAATCATAATAACTTCTTAGAATAAGCGGCATCTGGCTATCCAAGATTTATAGATACAGTATGGGCGAACAGTTGGGCCAGATCATAAGCAGTCAAACACAGGTAATATTGCTTTCCCATTATTACCCTCATGCTTTTCATATCTATATTGCATTTAATTTCTTCAAAAGAGGAAACATTAGCAAAGTGGTTGATGGGTCTGTAAGTGATTGAAAGCTGGGCACAGAGAAATGTATTGGATTACATATTTCTCTGCAAAACCCAACAGCAATTAATTTAAATCATTTCCCTAAATCAAAATAAGTAGAGCTTTCAGCAACCTTTGAAGTTTAGTAAGTGTTGAGACCGTCCATAAAGCTCTCTGAAGTGCCTCCCACCTCATTTAAAAGGGGGTGGAACTAGGAGCGGGCTGTGCAGGGAGGAGGAAGGATTTGGGGTGAGCTGTGAGGGAAGAGGGTGGGGCAATTTGTAAGGGGGTAGGTGAGGGGCGGGTGAGATGTAAAGCGAGAGGGGGTGGGGCACATTTAAAGGAAAGAGGGGTTGGCCAGGTGTGGGGGAAGAGGTGATAGCAAAGGGGCCAGTGAGTAGGCAGGTTTGATGAGTGGAGCAAGTAGAGATGACAGCCGTGTGTGTGTGTGTGTGTGTGTGTGTGTTATGTACTAAGCTTGGATCCTAGAGCAATAGGCAAGTAGGATCCTATAATGCAACAACTGATTGGCTTGCAGGAAAAGACCAATCAGGCTCCAGGAGGAAGTTAATCGGCCTATTAGGATCGTAGAATGCAACAACTACAGTGGTACCTCGGGTTAAGAACTTAATCCGTTCTGGAGGTCTGTTCTTAACTGAAACTGTTCTTAACCTGAAGCACCACTTTAGCTAATGGGGCCTCCTGCTGCCGCTGCACTGCCGCTGCACGATTTCTGTTCTCATCCTGAAGCAAAGTTGTTAACCCGAGGTAATATTTCTGGGTTAGCGGAGTCTGTAACCTGAAGCGTATGTAACCCGAGGTACCACTGTAATTGGCCTGCAGGAAAAGACCAATCAGGCTCCAGGAGGGAAGCAGAATCAGCCAATCAGACAGGACTCATTGTGTAAATAATGTATATAAAAGCCTGAGGTTTGGGGGGCAATTCAATCACTGTTTTGCAAGCTGCAATAAAGAGCATGAAATCACTACAGGACTCTGAGTATATTTCACAGTGTGTGTGTGTGTGTATTAATAGATATAGATAGAGCAAGCAATATTGGACATGGGCTAAGGAGACCTGGATTCAGGTGTCTGCCTACACATGGTGCTCACTGGTTAAGCCTTGAGTAAGTCATTCTTTTTCAGTCTAGTCTGCCTCTAAGGGTTGCTGTTATGCTTTAAAAAAAAAGCAGCCTGAGATATTTGGAAGAAGAGCAAGTTTAAAACACATGAATCCTAAGATACAATATTTAAAAGTTTTCACTACATTGGCCATGCTTTGCACTGTGTGTGTGTGTGTGTGTGTGTGTGTGTGTGTGAGAGAGAGAGAGAGAGAGAGAGAGAGAGAGAGAGAGAGAGAGTCAAACTTTTTCCTTTTCCTAGCTTATTTATACATGCCAGCAACTGAAAACCGAATATTTTCTGATATCTGGAATTCACAGCATGTCTTGCTGCTAAATTGCCACCTTAAACCTTCCCCCCCCCCATTTACCTTCACTGAAAATGCATATTACATCAAAGTGATAGACACATGCAGAAAGAAATGTCTATCAACAGTGACGATTTCATTGGGAAGTTTGTAAAGTGTAACCCATTTAAAGTGACTTTGATTCTGGGCAGTTCTAGACAGATGCCACCAGAATCCCAAGACTCTAGCACATATTTGAGAGAAATTAGGTTGTCCAATACATTTTGCATATTTGCCCTACCTGGAGATGCCAGGATTTGAACCTGGGACCGTTTGCTTGCACATTATGTGCTCTACCCCAAAGTCACAACCCTTCTTCTTGAATCAACTATAGGAGGCTGCAAAGCTGCCTGCTGCTGGGCTGGGGAACCAATTCGTATAACAGTCAAGGAATCCTGGGAACTAGTTCATTAAGGGTGCTGAGAGTTGTTAGGAGAAGCCACAGACAGAGCTAAAGTTGTCAGAAGTTTAACAGTCCAACCCCTCTTCCCAGGGACTTGTGGAATGGAGCAACTCCCTTATGACAAAAGCAGGAGGCATTTGGGACTTTTTGCTTTAGAGAAAAGCTAAGTGAGAGGTGACATGAAAGTTTATCAAATTATGCAACGCATGGGGGACACTGGAAAGAGAGAGAAAGAGGTTTTCCTCCCTCTTGTATAACACTAGAACTCATGGGTATCAATGAAGCTGAATGGTGGAAGATTCAGGACAAATAAAAGAGAGTCCTTCTTCATGCAGCACATGGTTAAACTATGGAACTCACTCCCACAGGAGGCAGTAATGGCCACTGACTTGGATGGCTTTAAATGAGGATTGGACACATTCATGGAGGAAAGAGCTATCAATGGCTACTAGTTACAATGGCTGTGCTTTATCTCCATTGTCAGTGGCAGCAATGCTTCTGAATACCAGCTGCTAGAAACCACAGGAGGAGAGAGTGCTCTTGTGCTTGGGTCTGGCTTGCAGGTTTCCTACATGCATCTGGTTGGTCACATTTCAGTCCACCATCTTGATTCAAAATGGCACCCGGCACCCAGGTGGTGATGAAGTCTGCCTCTCGCACCTTGGAAACCCTTGTGCCGAGTTTGGCAATGATATTTTGAGAGGGGACCCAATCTATGCCCCCAAATTGGTGGTGTCACACCAAAGTCATGTTTTGATCCACCATCTTAATTCAAAATGGTGCTCAGCATCTGAACATCAACGTCTGCTGCTCTCACCTTGGAAAGACTCATGTCAAGTTCGGAGATATGTCAAGAGGCATTTGAACTTGCTTACAGAGAACAGACAGACAAACCACTTTCCAAAATTTATAGTAGATGCAGGAACAGGTTTTGGCATGCAATGCTACTAGAAGTTTCTCTTTTGACTCAGAGAGACTCCTGCAGCCTTCATGTGTTAGCAGATGGCTTTTGCATTTAGCTCTTTGTGGACAACTGCTTCTTTTGTTTTGTATAACTATGGTTCTCCCTAACTATTTGCTATTTTGATTTCTCCTAAGCTCCATAGAGGGACGCGGGTGGCGCTGTGGGTTAAACCACAGAGCCTAGGACTTGCCGATCAGAAGGTCGGTGGTTTGAATCCCCGCGACGGGGTGAGCTCCTGTTGCTTGGTCCCTGCTCCTGCCAACCTAGCAGTTTGAAAGCACATCAAAGTGCAAGTAGATAAATAGGTACCGCTCCGGTGGGAAGGTAAACAGCATTTCCATGCACTGCTGTGGTTCACCAGAAGCGGCTTAGTCATGCTGGCCACATGACCCGGAAGCTGTATGCCAGCTCCCTCAGCCAATAAAGCGAGATGAGCGCCGCAACCCCAGAGTTGGCCACGACTGGACCTAATGGTCAGGGCTCCCTTTACCTTTTTTAAGCTCCATAGAACCCAAATGTTCATGGGTTACACAAAGGCACAATGTCCAAAATTGTGTTTATGCATCACCATTGTGACAGGGGCATGTCTCTCGCCTTGCAAGCAAATGCTTAGTTTTCTGTTCCAAAAAGTCCAGTGCTAAAAACCATGTATTGTGGGAGTATTTAATGTAAGGTACCGTATTTTTCGCTCTATAACACGCACCCGACCATAACACGCACGTAGTTTTTAGAGGAGGAAAATCCGTAGGCATGCCACCCGTAGGCATTCCCTCCATAACACGCACAGACATTTCCCCTTACTTTTTAGGAGGAAAAAAGTGAGTGTTATGGTGCAAAAAATACGGTAATTTTTTGTGCTGTTTTATGCTTTAGAAGCTGCCACAAACTTTCAGATAATGGCAGGGTATGACTTTTTTTAGAAATAAAAAATAAAAAATAATTTCAGTTGACTTCCCCACCCCCAAGATGGAAAATTAAAAGGAGACCACGGAGGAACTCAGGAGACCTCCAACACTGTTAATAAGTCCTTTCAGAAGCCTAATTCTTTCCAGATACAAATTGTGCAATTATTTGGAATGTTTAAACAAGCTAAGACCCTTACAAATGATACGCCATCGTTTACAACAGTGTTAATGCAAAATGATTTATATGTTGCCAACAACAAAGAACAGTTGCGGAGACGGCATCAGTTCATACGTGCAAAGGATTATTGGAAGGTCTGCCGGCCAATTAAATATCTCTTAGCCAATTAAACGTTTGGCTTTTAACTGATTCATTGTGTGATAGGTTCAGGAGGGGGGGGTATTCAACCCTCAGTACATTGCTGGACTACAACTCCCATCACTCCTGTCCAATGGCCACATAGCAGAAGCTGGTGGGAGTTGGATTCCAACAACATCTGAAGGGCCACCCTTTACACTCCAATCAGAAGTAAGTTCTACTGAGTTTGAATAGGGCTTAATCTTCCTGGGTTCTGTCCAGGGTAGAGCCACTGAAATTAATTTAGACTTGTTAATTTCAATGGGTCTACTCTAAGTAGCGCTCAGGTCACATCCACCCCATACATTTTAAGCACAGGCCTTCCCCCAAAGAATCTTGGCAACTGTTGTTTGTTAAGGGTGCTAAGAATTGTAGCACTGTGGGCATAAATACAGTTCCCAGGACTTTTGGGGGGAAGCCATTTGTTTTAAATGTATATTATAACACACACACCCTGCCTGGATTAGTGTGTATAAGATTGTCGTCTTAATTTCAACACAATAATATCTTGCAATACTTGAATGAAGTGACTTTGGTGGCAGAGAAGGGTATTGTGAAAGAAAGTGCTTCAAAGAAAAACACAGAAGGGAAGAAGAAGAATTTTATTTATTCTTTATTTATTACACTGATATACCAGCTTTATCTTCCAAGGATCTCAAGGTGGTGTACATGCTTCTCCTCCTCCCAGTTTCATTCTCACAACAACCCTATGAGGTAGGTTAGCCTGAGAGATGGTGACTAGTACAAGGTCACCCAGTGAGCTTCATGGCTGAGTGGGGATTTGAACCCTAGTCTCCAAGGTCCCAGTCTAACCAGAAGGAAGAGGAGGAGGAGGTACATGACCAGCTCTGGGCTTTTTCCGTTTCCAAATTTAAAACATTTTCTGAGACAAGTGAAGCCAAGAGTGCCATGTTTCTGTTCTCCAAATTGGCTATGAATTTTTAAATATACCTACTTACTAATACTGGCAAAGATGTGGGACAAAACTGGAGGATCCTTGGAGAGGGCATTCTTGGTGATAAGTTCGGGATCTCCCACCTCACAGATCTGTGTCTTGTATCTTCATTATACAGCTTTTGGCAAATGCAGATGGGGGGTTGGCTGAGGTTAGTGGGGCAGTGCTACATTTTCCCTGTTGGTCCAGCTTCTACTACAGTGGTACCTCGGGTTAAGAACTGAATTCTCTCTGGAGGTCCGTTCTTAACCTGAAACTGTTCTTAACCTGAGGTACCATTTTAGCTAATGGGGCCTCCTGCTGCCACTGCGCAATTTCTGTTCTCATCCTGAAGCAAAGTTCTTAACCCGAGGTACTATTTCTGGGTTAGCGAAGTCTGTAACCTGAAGCGTCTGTTACCCAAGGTACCACTGTATTTGGAGGTCTCATACTCCTCAGAGTTTTGCTGGGACTTCTCCTCCTTCTAAATATTATTTGTACTTCTGCTAACCCTGGAGTGCTCCAGGCTTTTTGCTGCCTCCATCTTATCAGCAAATGGTGCTATTTTGTCTGCACAAAGAACCCAGTTGGAGAACTGAGTTGGTTATTTGCATATCACAGGAGAATCCAACATGGCGCTTTCCAGCTGTTGTTGGACTCCAGCTCAGTCCCCGCTCAGCTGATCAAGAATCAGGGATGATGGACAACATCTGGAAGGCACCATATTGGCTGCCCTGGAACATAAGATCATGTGATACAATGCCTTCTTTTTTTATCTTGACCTCTGGCAAGGCAAGGCGGGGGGGGGAGTGTGGGTCTCTCTTAACAGTTACACGTTTAGTATACTGAAACTAAACACTCTTAAAAGAGTCTCCTGTTTTGACACAAATAGTACAAAAGCTGTCGCACTGTAAACGTCTGCCACCTTTAACATTATGCAAATACAGTTTCGGCACTTAACAATGCATTTATATTGAATTCAGTGCAACTTTTTAAGAAAATGTGCAAAAGAAATTAGGTTGACTTTATTATTTGCAAATGTTAAGTCACGTTGCATCTCCCACCTTCTACCGGGAGATCTTCCTGTCCTGCCGTTTCATATTCACCCTCGGCACAATGGGCATTTTGAAAGCATAAATCAAATATTTTACTGTCTCATTTAATATCATAGGCAACCCATCAAGCAGAAGCCAGGAGCAGGGAGTTCTGTTGCTCCCCAGGCAGGAAACTCTTGTAATCTTCCTGGTCAGGGGAACATAAGAAGAGCCTGCTGGATCAGGCCAATGGCCCATTCAGTCTAGCATTCTGTTCTCACAGTGGCCAATCAGAGGACAGTGGGAAAACAGCAAGCAGCATTTGAGCATGAGAGCACTTTCCCATCCTGTGGCATTCAGAAGCATAGTAGCCTCCAACTATGAAGGCAGAGCATAGCCATTATGGCTAGTAACCACTATGGGGCCACTGCAGCTCATGAACCTTTTATTGCACAAGGACTGCTCTGTCCAGGCGGTCCAGAGGGCAGAATGTGGCCCTCCAGGTCTCTCTGTCTGACCTTCAGGACTCTCTGTAGTTTATCAAGGGTGCTGAGAGTTATTAGGAAAACCAACCTTAGAAGGTTCCCTGTGAGGATGCTCAAGGTTCCAACACTGCTGCTCTGCCTTATAGCTCCCCACACAGGGCGACAGTGAAGCAATGCAAAAGTTCCTGGCCTTGCCTTCTAATAAATACAACTGGACATGATGAAAATGGGAGGTGCAGGTAGAATCACACCATAAATTTTTCATGCAGTAAAATGCTGCAAGTGGCAGAATGGACTCTACCATTACTGTGGGGAGGAGGGGCGTCACATTTTTAAAATGCTCTAATATTTAACCCACTGCAAGTAGAAGCACAAGAGTGGATTTGGCTGGGGACGGATTTGACTATCATACTCCATCCCAAAGTGCAAGGTTTTTTTGGTTTAGTTTTAATTAGTTTTAATCAGTGCACTGCCCATTTGCTTCATTTGACAGGATTGCACCTCACATCCAATTCAGATCATAATCTACTGCAAATGCCAAATGTTGTTTGGGGTGGTGGAGTTTCCCCCTAGCGCAGCCGGAAGCCCAGCACTCCAAGGTTGCAATCAACAGGGACTAATAGCCACCTCCTAAACTGCTATCATAGATATTTTCTCGATATTTGTATGTCTGCATCATGCTTTTAATCATCATCATCACCATCATCATCATCCTCCTCCCAAGTTTACATTGTGAGGTGAGACATGCACAAGCCTCAGATATGCCTTTCATCTGGGATTTGATTTCCAGCAATTGCTTTGTATATATGGGGGGGAGGGGGGAGAGAGATGCCATTACAGGTTGTGATTTGAAGGTCCACTGCAGCTTTGATACAACAATTAAATTAAGCTATATGGGAGTAGCAGTGGCTCAGGAGCACCTGGCCAGCATCTATGAGGAGGAAGAGATGGAGGATTTCCCATCTGAAGTTACTGCTCCTTGCAGACTTTCAAAGAACAAGAAGCAGCCTCAAATATGGCAAGTAAAATAATGCCCAGTTCAGATTTTGCAGAGCAGAGCTATGTTTAAAGCAAATAAAAATAGAGGGTTGTATCCAGAGCCAGTATGGGTTTGTAGTTAAACTTGGGAGAGACCAGGGTTCAAATCCCCACTCAGCCATGAAGTTTACCTTGGGCCAGTCACCGCCACTCAGCCTAACCTGCCTCACAGGGCTGTTGTGAGGATTAAATGGGGAGCCAAGAGAATCATGTGTAACACCTTGAGCTCATGGGAGAAAGATGGGTGACAAATGCAGTAAACAAACTAACTAAGTGGACCCACTGAAATTAATGGACCCGAGTTAGTCATGTCCATGAGCTTCAATGAGTCCACTCTGAGTAGGACTATCATTGGATGTCACCCAGAAGTGGACTGTTTCTGGACTGCTGAAGGCAGAAATGAGTGTCCATAGATGTTTCCAGCCTTCCTACCTGCAGAGAATGCTTCCCCCATCCGCTTGACTTGGCAGGGTCCTGCATCTGAGCTGAGGAATCCCACAGTCAACCAAAGACATTGTGCTACTGAGGAGAAGACAGTGCTGTCTCCACACCTCAACCCACATCATATCCTGATGCCAACTGTACTGGCAGCTGGATCTTTCTTCAACATTGATTAGAGAATAGCTTCCTCAGTCCTACTTTTTGGAGTGCAGGGCATGCAATGTGGCATACACAGCTTTGTCTTCCAGCAAAGCAGAATGCTCTGCGACCTCAAAAGGAACACCCAGAGGGCCTGGTCACTGCTGGCCCTTTACCATACATCAGCATCCACTGCCTGAGGCAGCCACCTCACTCTGCCCAATGGTAGAGTTGGCTTGACCCTGAGGAATCATTTCACATTCCAGAGGATTCTGGGAGATGTTTTGTGCATGCACACCCAGGACTGTATTTGATTTGATTCATCCTCAGAGTTGTTCCTCTGTTTAAACAGAGTTATTTAAAGCAGATTTAAAGAGCATGGGATTTAAAGAATCCTGGGAACTGTAGTTTATTTGGTGTGCTGGGTACTGTGGGAGTAAACTACAGTTCCCATAATTCTTTGGGGGAAGCTATATGCTATAAGCTATATGCTATATATAGGGACACGGGTGGCGCTGTGGGTAAAAGCCTCAGCGCCTAGGGCTTGCCGATCGAAAGGTTGGCGGTTCGAATCCCCGCGGCGGGGTGCGCTCCCGTTGCTCGGTCCCAGCGCCTGCCAACCTAGCAGTTCGAAAGCACGTCAAAGTGCAAATAGATAAATAGGGACCGCTTACTGGTGGGAAGGTAAAATGGCATTTCCGTGTGCTGCGCTGGCTCGCCAGATGCAGCTTTGTCACGCTGGCCACGTGACCCGGAAGTGTCTCCGGACAGCGCTGGCCCCTGGCCTCTTAAGTGAGATGGGCGCACAACCCCAGAGTCTGTCAAGACTGGCCCGTACGGGCAGGGGTACCTTTACCTTTACCTTTATATGCTATAAAGATATAGGGTATATATGGCCCCAGAGCAGGATCTGCTCTGAATGTGACTAGTGCTGGATACAACCCGAAGACATTAATTTGTAATTAGTTAACTAATATGTCACCTTTCTCCAGGGGGCATAGCTGGCATTTCCATCATGGTCTCCCATCCAGGCATTGACCGGATCCAGGCCTGCTTAGCTTCATCTGTCTACTTGTATGGTGTGCCCCCGGAGTATGCAACAGGATCAATAAGCTCAAGTATGCTGGACTGTGGTCTTTGACCAAGAACACGTTTCCTGTATGATGCCAGACATCTTCTCCGTTATATTTGCTGTTCTGCTTCTCCAAACACATCTTTTAAAAAATGTGCTGGGATTCTATTTTAACTCTAAAATGCCTGAAAGCATTCTAAAAACACATCAGGGAGTAAAAAACAACAATCCCAAGCTTAGTGTGATTTACTCCAAAGTGTACACCTTCAGCATTGCCCCATAACAATCACATATTTTAAAATGCGGACTTTTAAAGCACATATTAACCTGGAGTTGTCCCTTGAGAAATGCCATTTTAGCACTGAAGAGCCCTGTTGTAAATAATCTATGTGCTTCTCCTGATTCAGACAATGCATTTAAGATGATCCACTTTGCCTGCCCCCCCAACCGTTAACAAATTATTCCTCTCTGTTATTTAGTCAAAGGAAACTTAGCTTTATTAAATATCCTCACTTAACTATCCTATCCTGTTGACTGCAGCATTGATTTTAATAGAAGCACAGATTGATCCATTGGCTAAAAGCATGGCAATCAATTGGCGGGCAAAGCTCCTTAATCAGTGGATGGTCCTGTCTAGGAGGAATATCACGGTTTCCACATAATCAATATTACAAAGTAATAATCATGCTGGCCAAATTAATGAGGGGGACACACACAAAAGAAAATGAGTTTTGCATCTGTAAACTTAATCAGAACACCTGAAGAGGCAGCTTACAAAAGCTGAGGCTGCATTGACATTTGTCTCAAAGTTTAATGTTAAATACTCAGAAACACTGCGGTTAATTCTTTAGATGATACTGAGAATACCACCTCTAACCATTCAGGGTGGAAACTGCAGCCAGAGGAAGATGATTTTGTACTACCCGAAGTGGGGCTTTGCACCCTCCGCTCCAACCATTTGATAACGCATAAATTGACTCTTTTACTTAGAACCCCACCCCAAATTAATTTCTGGATTTGCTAACATACAGACTGCCATTTTCCTTTTTATTTCCACTCTTTGGAACGAAGTGTAACAGCTCATGTTACGGCTACAACACCCAGCCTAATTTCTGTGCCTCCCTCTACCCCTTCTCCTGCTTTGAGAAACCTCTTGCCTGATGAAGAGTTTTTGGGAAACATGGAAACTTACTTTTGTGACATTTTTTGTTGCTGCTTCTAATAAAATTATTCCCCAGTTGTGGATTTTGGAGAGCTGTCCCCTTTTATGGGCCAGCACAACTACCAATGCTTCCTATAGTGCATGAGATATTTGTATGGGAAGGACTATGATATGCTTTATAAACCAGCTTTGCTGGATTAGATCAAAGTTGCATTTCATTTGGTCCTCTGCTTCCTCCAGCAGCAAGCCAGATGGAAGCTCCAGGAAGCACAGAAACTGGGCATGGAGGTAACCAACAGCCTTGCTTCTCCCCAACATCTGGAATTCAGGGGAAGGGAATGCCATGAGCTGAGAAATCCACACACAACAGACAACATGGAGGGGGGGCACAAACTCCATTTTGCAGGGGAGGTTGGAAAGTTCCCTCCTGGCAAAAAAGGACATCGTAAAAACATGGGTAACCTGACCTCTTCATCAGGCAAAGTGGAGAGGGAAGGAGACTTCTGATCCCCTTCAAATGATGGTGAGAGTTTTGATACAGGGATCTGTGTACCCAGAAGTCTTGATGGAGCTGTTAGCGCCGTCTTCTAAGTTGATGTCATTGCATTGTTGACATCTGCAAGAGGGGTAGGTGGAAGAGATGCAGATGACATGGTTACCAAAGGATGCTGCAAATAGTAATTTTTTTCAAGATCTTAGGGCAGCAAATCTCCCTGAACAGGGTAAACCTCTCTTGAAGATGAGAGAAGCTTCAGAAACAGTTTGTGAGCTAGCATACAGATCAGTTGATTCAAGAGTAAGCCATACTTACCTGGGAATAAGCCGCATTGAATTAAGTAGAACTTCATCTCAATAAACACACATATAATCAGTTAGGCAGACAATAATTTATTTGGGTAAGCCATAACAGAACAGAAAGCAAAAAAACCTCAACCAGAGTTGAGCCACAAATCTTGCTCTTAATTTACTGGCTTAATTTCCAGAACAAATAAGCAAACATACAAAGTTACATAACTTTAATTATCAACAACTCTCTCTCTCTCTCTCTCTCTCTCTCTCTCTCTCTCTCTCTATATATATATATATATATATATATATCCTGAGATCTTGATACACATGATGTCAGTCAATTGGCTATGTCTATACCACAGTTTTGGATTTAGTTGTAACTATCTTAAGTCCATGAGATGTAACTGTGGTTGATTTTTGGCTGAATTATCCCCCATTAATTTAAGAAGCCTAGCAACATGTAGAATTCAGAGCCAGCGTGGTGTAGTGGTTAGAGGGTTGGACTAGGAGCTGGGAGACCAGGGTTCAAATCCTCTCTTGGCCAGATGAAGCTCCCTAGGTGACCTTGGGCCAGTCACTGCCTCTCAGCCTAAACTACCTCACAGGGTTATTGTACATGGTTCTCTCCCTTAATCCCCACATCACCTTGAACTCCTTGGAGGAAAACGTGGAATATAAATGCCTTAAAAAAACAAAATTGCAGTCCAATTTGGGGATTGCAGTCCAATTTGATGGGCTGCACAGCTTTTTGGATTCTGCCCAGGTTGGTTTATTACTGACATTCACATTCATCAGAAAGCACACTTGTGTTGTTGTGAAGAAACCTAAGGACCTAAGTTAACTTTCTTAAAGTATCTTGTACCGCAGGTAAGCCTTTTCCCATTCCAGCCGATTTGCCTAGCCCACAATTTGTACCTCTCGAAACTGACATCGTCCTTCTGGAACGTTTGCCTCCTCACCTGAAACAAGCATATTCCGTACCAGAACTGTAATAAAACAGCGGAAAAGAGCAAATTAAGAAGACAAGAGTCTGATTGATTTGGGCCGATCTGATTATTTCCCTCTGCAGGTCGGATGTGATAGCTGTAAATCTCCAGATGATCAGTTTGCATCCAAGATCCGGGGGCAGCTGAGGTGTGAAAACGAGCAGGCAGAAAACAAAAGCGAGAAAAGCCAACAAGAGGGGGCGGCGGCGGGGGAGGCCACTGAGTAAAATACTTTCACTCTTCGCTGCTTATGACACTGGTCAATTTCATGCCCTTCTCGTGTGTTTTTTTTGTTTTTTGTTTTTTTTAGGTAAGCACCTCCTTCACTTGGGTGCTTCCCCCACCTGTTCTCCCTCTCCCTCTCCTCAATTGACATTGCTTATGATTCAATTATAAGGCTAAAAGCTGAGCTGGCTGAGCAATGATCAATTATTAGTTGTCAGTAATAATGGCGAAGCATTCGATTTTGGCCCTGGCGTTCTGCAGGATGATCATTAGAAAATAAATCAAAAAGAGTGGGGGGGACGGGAGGGGGATAGGGGAGCTATCGACGGCCCGCTTAAAATAAGGGGGAGGTCATCTCTCCCGCCCCCTTTTTTCTCCCCACCCCTCCTCTGTCAAAGTCGAGGGGCTGAAATGAACCGCTTGATCATAGGAGATTGATAGGGAAACAGGCAATTTCAGGAAACAATTTTCGTTACATCTTCTGGGATGGCCACAGAGCAAACTCCAAAGTCTCTCGTGGAAGTTTGATGTGCATCTTTGAAAGCGCCGAAGCTCCCATTTTTATTTATTCGTCTCTCTTTATATTGGAAGTCTCTTGTCTGTTCAAGATATGGAGGCTGACATAGGTCTTTTTTTGCACAGTTAAGGTTAAATTCAGCACTGCAGAATAATAAATTTGCCCAACATTCCCCCAAAACCAGATATTGATATGGAGATTTTGCTTAACTGATTTCTCTCTCGGGCCACAACTAACAACACGCGTTTTTTCCCCCAAGCGCTAACATAACTGCGAAAAATATTTTACAAAATAATACTGTACAGTATATATTTTCCTACTTTCCCTCCACATGGAGGTTTAGCATGCGCAAAATTTTAAAAAGGCAACGTGGAATATTTTTGACATCTCCCGCAATGTAGTCTGGAATGACTTCAGTAAATAAATGCCAATAAATTCTCCTATTTTTGCTCTGCGGCGATGACGAGCTAATCTGATGGCTTTGCGGGATTCTTGAGCGCCTGTTTCACGACGGAGGAGGCTGTAGAAACGCTTCGGTGGAAATGTGTGCAGTTTTGGGGTGTGCGTATTTTAAATTCAAAATTTGAAAATTAATTTTTATTTTATGCATATGTATATATATGTGTGTATATATAGATACAGATATATACATGTTGATATTAATAACGTTTTTGATATTTTGAAGTCAACCGGAAGATGTCTTCCTCAGAAGTTGCTAGAGGCGCATGGAAACTTGGAGAGAAGTGAAGTGTGTTTTCTACAAACGCCAGAAATCGCGGCTGAATTTTTCAAGACCGGGAAGCGGCGTAGGAAATCGCCCTCGGAAAATCAATGGGCTTTCCCACCCACCCCCTCTCTGGCCGCGGAGCGATGCCTTCATTATCAAACTCCGCGCGGGCTCTGTGCCTTTTTAACCCCTGAGCGGTAAAGGTTGCTCTGCCTGATCCCGAAGCGTAAGAACAATGATCCGGAGCAAAGGTGCGTCGCATCGCCTCTCTCCCCCGGCCTGAGCTGCAAATTATCCCCGTGTTTGCAGGCTCCTTCCAAGACTCCCTCCGCGCGATCGATCCCTCAGTGCGGCTGTCTCTCCTATCGCGGGCTTGATTTGCATTGAAGAGAGTGATCCCACCTTCACAGACCCTTCAA
Source organism: Podarcis raffonei (assembly GCF_027172205.1). Lineage (NCBI taxonomy): Eukaryota > Metazoa > Chordata > Lepidosauria > Squamata > Lacertidae > Podarcis > Podarcis raffonei. The sequence goes on along the minus strand of NC_070609.1, from coordinate 56,046,766 downwards.
ATCCTGAGGGTGAAGGAGGAGATGATCTTGGAGAGGGGGTGAAATCTCTTGCATTTTGCCATCTCCCTGGGGGATGGGGGAGGGGACCAGATCGCGGTCTTTACGTGTGTAAACACTTCCAACTCCTGTTCCAAGCAATGACGTTTAATTGAATGATTGCTCGCAGGATACAATAAAGGCCGATTCTTCTTTCTCCGTGAAAACAGCGCTGTTTTCTCCTAACACACAGCCCTTCACCCCCCGCCCTCCCTTGGAGCAACCCCCCCTCATCCCCCCCCGACATACCCTAAGCAAAAGTGAAGAAAAACCAGCAAGAAATAACCATCTTTGTAGTCCGAAAGTAGGCATGTTTACTCGGAAGTAAATCGCACGGAATGCCATGGGCTTTCTCCCGAGGATGCCCGCACAGGATCTGCAGCCTTAAATAAAGCACCAGGCAATTTCTTTTTGTTTGTTTCTTTCTGCTGGGAAATGATTAAAAAGAAAGACCTCAACTTTCTCCAATTGCTTGTTTTTCACTTTAAATGGCTTTCTGCAGCTTTCTCATTTTTCTTGATAGTTTGGAGATCTCTCTCTCAAATAGATCGATACATGTATATATATTAATGGCAATTGTGAACTTTGGTCGTATTTTAAGCGTCCTGGGAAGTCTGAATCAGAAATACACTTTTTTGGAAATTTTATTTTGTCATGTCTAGTAAAAAAAAACACGGTGCGATGTCGAAAGATAATTTGCATCCTATGGGGAAGAACTTTTGGGAAAGAAAAGAGGCGGTGTGGGGGAAGCAAGCTAATTGACAACAACAACAACAACAATAAAACCCAACCTTGTGTAATGTGGTTGCAAATGCGAGTTAATTTCCAGCGCGTCTCTAGCTTGCAAGAACTTGGAAGGGACCTAAGGACTTGCTTGGCCAAAGGCAATCCCGAATCGGGAAAGCGTACTGACCTGGTGTGTAAATAGGTGTATACACATTGTCTGCTCCTAAGAGTGTTGTGTCTAGGGAAACACACGGGGAACAACAGTATGTAAGTTTCTCCGCCGGTTGAAATTGACAAGGAGGAGAGAGGCGCGCCCAGGAGGACGAAGGTGGTGTCTGATTCCCTGCCCGAGTATATTCATCTCTGCCGAAGCATGTCTTTAAATATTCAGTGCAAAATAATGACATCCGAAGAGCGCGTTATTATCTTCATTTTTCAACATCTTCTCAAGCTGATGGCTCCGTTTGTCTTTTGATCAAACTCTTACTGTACCCAAGAAACCGCAGTTGCGGGGGGGGGGGAGAGAGACGGGAGGAGAAGAAGCGAGAAATATCGAGAAATACACACACTTCCAAGAGAGATCCTTGCAAGAGAGGCATCGCCCAATTCTATCCATTGGCCAGCACGCCTTTATGCTTTTGGAGGTGCGCATCGCCTCCCACCCACTTGGTAAACGCTATCAGGGTTTTAGCTCTTTTAAATTAAAAGAAGCGAGGATTCTTTTTGGAATGGGGGTGGGGATGAAGTCTGGGCCAACTGAGGAGGGCAATCTTTTCCTTCCACTCAGCCTCCTCCCCCTTTTTTAACCGGCTCATTTGAAATTGTAATGAGTTGTATTTGATCAAGCGTCTGCTATTACAGAGAGTTTGTTAATATTGATACCCAGGGAAAGAAGTCGTTTCAATCACAGAGTAAATAAGCCGGAGGAGAGGGTGGGAAAAGAGGAGGAGGAGGAGAAGGAAGGAAGGAAGGGCGGAGTTGTGGCTGGGTGAGGAAAGAGGAGCGGACCTCTCCAAAGGGTTACAGGACCAGGATCCCAGTGTCAGCTGGGGGCTTAATGCGAGTTGAGAACGGATCGAAAACCTACTTTTTCTTTTAAACTGCTGCCGGGGTGTGTGTGAGAGAGGCTGGTTATTTTGTGTACAGGGGAAGAAAGGGAGAGAGAGGCCCCCTACGAAAAACCTTGAGCACCCAGCGTTTTGGGGAACCGGTGCCCAAAGTTCTAGAGCCTGGAAGGCGCTGAGCGTTTTTGAGGCTCGGATGGTTGCGTGGCGGTTGTTGGAGAGGGTAGGAGGGGATCCGTGGGTCCAGCCCCACATGCTTTGGAATTGGGAGCCTGAGGCTGGATCAGGAGACAGGGTACCCATTGCGGATGCGCGCGCGTGTGGAATCCAGACCTAGACGGCTATCAGTAGGCCGATGCGCTCACCATTGCGCTACGCGGCCAGGTTAAGACGCCGCGTTTCCCAAAGCGCGTTAGGGACCTTTTAACCGGAGGATCGGTTCCCTCTGTGCAAGCTGTGCGCACAGGGCGATTCCCAACACGGTATGAACCGATCCCCCAAAAGCACACCAGATCGGGAGGGGAAATTAAATTAGTAGGCTTTCCCTGCCCCATAAAAAAAATAAAAATCGTATAAAGTTATCCGTTAATTCGAATTGCCTGAACGCGGCCGTTTCAGGCTGCGACCCGCAAGTCACTCAATCCGGAGCAGAAGAGGCGCAGGCCACTTAAGAGTTAAGCGCTTTGAGGATCGCCAGGTTTTCAACCCTCTTTTCTTCTTCTAGGCACAAAAGGGATCCTCTCCTCTCCTTTCCTGAAACACACGCCGAAGTTGTGGCTTTAAAAAAATAAATAAAAAGCAGCTCTTTGCAGGAGTGGCAATGCTTTGGGGTTGGGGAGGAGGAGAGAAGGACGAGGGAAGGTGCAGATAATGGGAAGAGATAAGGAACAGCCCGAGGGATAGCAAAGTCTCCTCTCGGAACATGTCCGGCACCATATATACAAACACACCCCCACACAAGACACACACGGTCCACCATCAGTTTATTGGTCTTCAGCGATTTTAAAAAACCAACCCATTATTAACACTTACGGGAGAAATTTACATCAGATGATTAAAAGGAGGAAGGAGAGAAAGGTGAAAAATGAACAAAGCTAAGAAAGGGAGAAAAAGGAAGTTTAGGAGAAGCAAAGAAACTTTAGTTGCTCGGGAAGTGAGGGGAAATGATCAAAAAGGGAAAGTCAGTTAATATGTAACCAAAAGAACACTTCAAAGCGCAATCCAATACACATGTATACTCAGAAGTAAATCCCACTGAGCTCAATGGGGCTTACGCCCGGGTAAGCAGGTAGAAGACGGCACAGCCTGTCAAACGAGTGGGAAGAAAGAAGAGCGAAGGAAAAGTGCAGCGTGCGGCTGTCGCCATCGCCTTTCCCCTTCGAGGCCCCGCCCCCTTCCTCCCTGGCCCCGCCCCCTCCTCCCCAGGATTCCGCCAGGGAGACGAGCCCGGTCGTTTCCGCCACCAACCTCGTCCAGCCGCCTGCTCAAGGTGATTGACGCCGCTCTCAGCCAACGCCAGCCGTAGCTGCGGGGAAGCGGCCCCGCCCCCTTGGCCACTGCTGCTGCCGGGCGAGCGAGCGAGCAAGCGAAAAAGTTTGCCGCGATTGTCCTGGGAGGGCGCGAGGCTTAAAGGGCGAGCGGGCCAGCTTCCTCTTTTCAGCACCCTTCGGGGCCCGTGATGGATGGCGAGGAAGGCGGGGCGCGAGGAGGAAGGGGGAAGGGAGCAAAGGTGGGAGTTGCTCAACACACACACACACACACACATACCAAAATCCTAGAAATGGAACTTTTCCCCTTTTCATTTTTGTTTTTTTGCGACGGCATTAGCCAAAAGATCAGGCAAACATCCTTACAGAAGAGGAGACCGGAGATGATTTAAAAAAGGTATTACTGGGTTGGTTTGCTTCGAAAGTCCTCAAATATTGCTCTGAGACCGAAACTTTAAAATGACAGCTATCCATGAATCGGTGCTATTTGTTCCAGCGTGGGCGATGGCGAGGCGATGAGGGCAACAGCAGAGATTCTTCCTCGACCCCTTTGCCTGTCTCCCCACTTCTCTGTTGCTGCCATCGTCGCCTCTCAGGACCAACCCCCTCCGTTCCCGAGATCTTAACTAAGTGAAGACCATCATTCGCCTTCTGCCTAAACCACTTTTCTTTCTTTCTTTCTTTCTTTCTTTCTTTCTTTCTTTCTTTTGCATCAAAAGAAAGCCGAACGCTCTTCTAACAAGATACGATCCTTACTCGGAAGTAAGTCCCCCTGAAGCCAGAAAGGCTCCCGAGAGAAAACATGCAGGGTGAGATCGGGTCAGTTTTTCAAGAAGGAAGAAGACCCTCCCTCCTCCCCAAGATGCTGCGATGCCATGCACACTTACCTGGGAACAATCCCCATTGCAAACAGTGGGACTTACTTCTGAGTAAGCAGGGCACAGGATTGAACCCACACTTAAAAGTTGGCTCAGATAGGATAACATTGAACACTTAAAAGTTGGCTAAAATAGGATAACATTTCCGCCCCCCCTTGGGAAAAAAAGAGAGGAAAGTGGGGGGAGGGAAGCAAAACTCCTGGAAACGGGAGGAAGCATCCCCAGCCAAAGAGAGAGAAAAGTTGTGGGGGGTTGGAGCGCATTCCTATAGTAACAGGAGCGGCGTGCTCAGTCCCAGCTGGTTGCTAAGAGGGTTAAAAACTGTATCCAAACAGCTTTTCTGGTTAGGCTGGGGAAGGTGGAGAGCGCGCGAGCGGGGGGGGGGTAGAGCGAGGGGGGTGGAGCGGGTGGAACCCTTGCCACATGGGCCGGCTCATTGGGCGGGAGCGGCGGAGAGACAAGGGTCTCCAGCAAATCAGCGGCTAATTGATTAAGGCGAGCTCGTTTGAATAGAGCTGGCCCTGTGCCAATCGCCTTTCAAAGAGCCCCCTGTATGATTAATCGCAATGCATTATTGATAATCACAATTATAGTAAGACACATGCGCGGTGCGCGGAGGATCGGGCAAGCGGGAGGAGGCGGGAGAGGGAGGGGAAGCGCCAGGAGGAGGAGGAGGAGGAGGAGGAGAAGGAGGGGGGCCAGGCTCGATTTCCGTAATTTTGAGAAGATTTTTTTTTAGTAATTTTTTATTCTGCCCCAGCTGATGTTTGCGCCAGCATGTCGCGGAGGAAACAGGCGAAGCCGCAGCACTTCCAAACCGACCCCGAGCTGGCCTCGAGATCTCAGCGCAATGGTGAGCTTTTTTTTTTAAAGGGGGGTGAGCAGTTGCGTCCTGTTGGGGTGGCTTTTTTTAAGGGAGGGGGGACCTTTTTTTAAAGAAAAAAAGGAAGAAATCCCTCTCGCTCGCTCTGTCCTGCGCGCGATTTCCCTCACTTCCGACCCATAGAACACTGATATATGTCTATCTCTTTCTTGTTAAAGCGATTATGGATCCCCCCACAAACAATCGGAACAAACTTACCTTCGGGGTTAGAGACGGTGGAGGGATGAGAAAGAGAGAGAGAGAGGCAGAAAAAGAGAGTCAGAGAGAGACTTTGGAAGCAAGAGCGTGAAGTTGATCAGCTGGAGTTGTGACTTCTTGCGGATGGTTCGAGTCCTGGGTGGTTTCTTTCCTCCTCTCTTCCCGCCCCCCTCCTCAAGCCCCGTCGCTGCCCTCTGTGGATCTTTCCCTCGCTGGATCGTTTTCGATCTGGCAAGCGGAGACCGGATCTCTCTCAATTAGCCGCACCGCCCCCCTTCCCTGAACACGCACGCTGCCACTCGCACGTTGATCGGAAGCGGAGTTGGGGAGTTCTCTTTCCCCACCTCCCCTTTGGGGAAAGATGCGCAGGACCTTGACGCCCCCCTTATCTTTCAGGGGGTGCATCTCTGGGGGCCTGAATCTTAAAATAAAACATAGTTTATCCAAATATCTCTCCACCCCCTATTTTTTATGGAGTGTTTTTTCGGCTTCCCTTCCCAGCCTTGCCTGAGAGGGTTGCCCTGGAATATTGCAACTTTCCCCCCTCCTCTCTCCAACGTGAATTTTAGAGGAAGTTAAAAAGGGGTGTTTTTTTTAATCCCACGTTTTCCAACAGCGGGGGTAGGTGGGGGGGTTGGCAGCGCCTCCTTCGCTCCCGGCTGGCCCCGATGGGTGAGTGAGAGCGAGATCTCCTTTTCCTGGCACCCGGCGCGATGCACTCCTTCCTCTTTCGTTTCCTTCATCCCCCTCTCCTCCTCGGCGTGCCCAGCTGGCCGGCTCGGCTTCTGCTCCGCCGGGCTCCACTCTCGCGTTGAATTTTCTTATCGTCGCGGCGGATCTGTGTTCGAGTTTGTCCCTTTCGGCTATGATTGCCTTTGTGGGGGGGGGGGTGTATGCCAAAGGTTCTTCGGCGCGCACGGGAGACTTTGGCGATCGTGGGAAATTTCCATTTAAAGTGCTGCGCGCGCGTATCTCGGTATGTGGCGGCCTGCCTTTTAATGCCTTTGGTATTGATAATGCGGGGGGGTGTAGAGAGGGGCCCCCGTTTTTACCTGTGCCTGTGAAAACCGGGTGAGTTTCTGAATTTGGGGAAGGGGGCGGCGAAACCAGCGAAGAGGCCTGTCGCTGCGTGCGTGGATCATCAGCAGAAAGTGGGGGCTTGTTGTGGAAAAGCCCCGAATCCAAGGGAAAGTTTTCTTTTCGATGCCAGGCTTGTCAGTTTCTCCTGCAGGCAGAGGCGGAGGGCACAGCAGCGTGTCTCTTGCTTCAAAGTTGATTCGTGGGGGGGATTTGGGGGGTGGCGGCGGCGTTTGGGGGTGCGCTATGCTCGGATCGTCAGCAGGAGATGCAAAGTTCTCCGTTTGTTTTTAGCAAAGGAAAGGGGGGGGACGAGAAGGCACTGTGGCAAACCTAAGAACGGAGAGCGTCCCTGCGCGTCCCTCCGTTCTTCCTCCGCCGAAGAAGCAATGGAAGGTGGCCAGGATCGTTAGGGGAGGATGGCAAGAGAGAGGAGGATGTTTGTGGACGGAGTACTTTTCCCAAGGAGGCTTACTCGGGAGTAAACCTTTCTTGAGTTCACGGCAGTTGTAGAAGTGCGAATTGGATTGTGGTAACTCTTATTTCGTGCGTGTCTGTTTTGGAAAAATCTTTTTCATCTCCTTAAATTTCTGTACACAACAGATAATGCGCGTGAGTTTGTCAGTGGATTCAATGTCCGCATGTAAAGTATGCAAAATGCGTGGTTGCTTTACACTTTTTTCCGTGGGGAGGGGGGTTGAGAGAGGCTGTAAAAAGGGAGAAATTGGTGGTGGAGGAGGATGGCCTACTCTGCCCAGCTCTTTTTCAGACGTGCAGTTAGAGTGGCACTTCAAGGATGGTGGGCAGCCTGATAAAAGCTGACTCTAAAAATCTTCACAGAAGGATGGTGACCATGTTGTGTTTCCAATAATACAGATTGTATAGAAAGAATATATATATATATAGCGCGGGAGCTCTTCAATTTGATTTTTTTTTTTTTTTGCAAGGAAACAGTCCTAATCCTCCTTTTTAACAACTCTTCGTGCCCTCCCCCTCTTGCCTTCACACACATATACAAACACCCTGCACGTTTCCAGAGCAAATTTCTGTCTGTCTTAAGGGATTTGGCCAGGGGGGTGATATGCAAGAGTCTGTGTGGAGTGAGTCACCAATAGAAGCTGTGCCTCTCCCACAGTCCCATTTAAACCCCCAGCTTAGTCATTAAAAGTAGCAGTCAACAGACAAGCCCCCTCTAGCCCCCGAACCTTTCAGCATCACCCAGATCAGGGCAGCCAGTGCAGAAGGCATGGAAGTTCTTTCATTTGTCCTTTTCATGCCAGCTTTATGCCACCACCCCACTTTTTTTCTTTCTCCCCGTTTCCATCAGCTACCATATCCTCATCCCTCATCCCCCCCCCTTTTGTATTGAAGAGACCTTAGAAAAGTTCGGCAACAAATTGTGCCAAAGGAACTGCAAGCAAGTTTCTATTTCCTTGGAAAGAAAGTGTCCCTTGGTGGTTTTATTATAAGGCAACTTTTTGGCAACTTAAAAAAAAACAAAAACAAAAATTCATGTCCTATCCTTTCTCAAATTCTTGACATGCGTTGGAATTCTTGTAAGAAAACTTCTTGACCTTCTTCTTTCGACTTTGGATGAGTTGATGTCCCTTCAGTTTATTATCTAAATTCTCTTCTCAGAAATCAGTCGGGCACATATATTTTGCAACTTCATTTTTCTGCCACCAACTCCAGGTTGAAATTTCAAGAATACACTTTAGATCGCTCCTTTTTCTTTTTATCTTTATTTCTCGACAAGAGCTCCAAAAGAAGAACTCTGTGGTCTTCAAGCTGGATCAGGGATAGGAATAAGCAAATTTATTATCATTACCTTGTTGGGTGCAAGAGAGGGGACTGCTTCCCCCCACAAAAATAAAAATTTCTACTACTCTTTGATAGGTCAAGGCATCTTCGATTTGTTAAGACCTAGCTAGCTACAATTCTCCACCCTCTATATTTTAGTCTCTGGATTCGTTTTCTTTGTACGCCTCTTCCAAAACCACCCTGCTGCAGAGTTAGGGAGGAAATTCATCTTAGGGAGTTTTCATGCCTGTTGCTAACTTGATGTGCTTAAAATAACTAGATTTCATCAAAGCACAATGATATGAAGACAATACTGGTCCAGCTCTTTTTAGTCACTAGCTCACTTGAATTAACTATTTCTCAACCCCCCTTTTTTTGCTAGTTCATTGTTCTTCGGGAAAGCATTTGTAAGAGTTAGCATTTCTAACAGCTATCTTAGTCTTTCTTCTTCTCCCCCCTCCCCTTCCTTACTGGTAATAGATTTAGGTTATGGCTCCCTTTACATGCTTGGACAATAAGTTTGACTAAGTTGCCTGGAGGCTATATTTTGCAATAGTGTTAACAGGATTGAGTGTTGTAATAATATTGGTATACAATGGTGATGCTAAAGCCTTCAATACGGACAGTTTCCTTCACTATATGATCTATATTTTGATGCCCTAAAATTGTACACAGCCTTTCATATATGTATAAATATATATATATATGCATGCACAGACACACATACACTCTTATCAAGCTGAGATTAGGCAGGGTAATTAAAAGCTCAGGAAAGCACAGTGTTTTCTATCACTGTTAATCTAGACATAATTGCTGCGAAAACAAATTATATATCTTACAAATAAAATGTCATAGAATTGCCCATTTAGAGCTGGTTTCATTTTCTGCTTATTTCCCCACCCCCCCTCTAGTAATCTGTTTTAGAATTCAGATCTCAGAAATTTCTCAACCTGCAGCTGTCTTCTTTTATTTATTTAAAGAAACACTGGCCCTTCTGTGGCCTAGTTTTTATCCATCTTTTCTTGAGAATTTTATACAGGTACCTTTTCTGACGCTTTGCTATTAAAACTTCTGCTGTCCTTTTCTCATTCTTTTCATTTGTGCTGCTGAAAAAAATCAAGAACGGTTTTGGTGCTGTTGGGTGAAAAAAATTTCCCTAACACTGGAAACGGTAGAGCAAACATCTGGAGTTCCAGACATAAATTGTATTCAACAAGTCATTGGCTGCTGTTAGGGAAAATATACAGCTGAAGAGTTGCTTCTTCAAATTTAGGGTTCTAATCTTATCCTCATTTACCTGAGACTAAGCCTTTTTCAAATTCAGTTTGGCTTGTTTTTGAGGAGACATGTGTGGGATTGCACTGCTGTAAGGTTTCTAGAATACTTGTTACATTTAGAGTTGGCTGTATATTCCCCCCCCCTTTAAGCTTTTTTTTTTTTAAAGAGGGTAATGGCCTAATCTTAACACAGAAGCAGTATTTCTGTAGCAGAGTTATTCAGTCTATTGCAAAGACTGGGACAGAAGGATTATCCAGAGGATACAAGGTGCTAACAATTCCCTTTGGGCATGGGAAACACAAACTCTGGCATTCATAGTGAACTATTAACCTACCCTGACTATCTACACATTTGACATAATTATCCAAGTTATAATTAATTACATTTTCAATTAACACCATTTGAAATCAGGCTTGCTGAACAATGGTGTCTCTCTCCCCCCCCCCCCGCTTTATTACAGGATAAGGCATTTCTTTTCAAAAGACCGAACTATTTTTGGACAATTGTGTATGTACTTACATTTTAACAAAATAGAATATTTGAGACGAGTTCAACACAGGCAGAAATGCTAAGAATAATTCATGAACGGCCCTCAATACTTTGATTCAGAAGTAAATCTTGTTTTAAATGAATGGCAATTGCTTTTGTACAGATGTGTTAAAGTTGCAGTTATACAATCAGAGTGAAACAATTTTGAGAGTCTGGGGTTGTGTTCACGAAATATCGTCCTTTGCCCCTTTCTGAGCTGCATGTTTTGCGTCCTCAGAAACCTCATTTAACTTTTGTGCAATCACTTCCAAAAGTAGCTGTTTCAATAGATTTTCCTTTCCTTTTTTCCCGTTTGACTCCTGATAAAGATCCTTTCCAAAAGGGTGGACTTCTTAGGTGTAGAAACATCCTTTTTGTTGATCACTGTGGCAAATGGTATCAGCTGGGGAAGGGAGGGGAGAGATGCAATAAATTGATAATAAACTGGTGGAGGGTGATTGTGGGAAGAAACTTCCAGATAACCGCTGGTAAAGGCAACCTGAGAGAGGGCCTCAATCAATCAATTCTACCTTTTCCAAAAGTTGATAGTGATATCTCAGATATATATATATATATATATATATTGGTCCTTTTTCGGGGGGCGGGGAGCCAAAAAGCAGACTTGTCTCCCAGCAGTGTCTTTGCTCAGAGGGCTATTAGTTGGGGATGTTTGGCCAATCCGTGCTAGGGGGAAACCTCGAAGTGTTTGGATGTTTTAACCTTTGCCAGCCTCCTTCCAGTCAAAGGTGACAAAGTTCAGATCACAATATGCAGTTCAATATCTTGCCGGTGACCCCCAAATAGAGTCTTACCAGGCGCTTAGCAGGAAGCTGATAGTTTATTTTAGCTTCACCTTATCAGCCTCGCTGCTTTTGCTAACTCTTATTCCCTTGTCACCCCCTTGGACGCCAGACCCCCAAAGAGGGGATTGACAGCCAGTTGCCACAGCGCCTTTGCCTCCCCCCCCCACTCCAAACAACAGGGATTTGGTTTCTTGTTCCTTTGCCAATGTTTGCATAGCCAAAGTTTAGATATTGCTTCTCTCTCCCCCCCCCCACCTCTCTTTCCCCTTCTCTTTGGTTTCTCACTGGAACAATGAAACTGCTCTCAACTTTTTGGGAGAAACTGTTGCAGCAGGAACCCCACCTAGTGTTTGTTTTGATTCAGCCGTAGGAAAGAGTTCTTTTATTTTAAGTAGCTACGTAGGTAGGTCCGTCTCCCGGCTTTTAAAAATAGAAATGCTCTTAAACAGTGCAAATCAATTAACAATTGGGTTAATTGAAAGGCGCGTCTGTGTATTTGATCTCAGGTGGAAGAATCCTTTTCTGAGGGGTTTCAAAGGGATGGAAGCAATAGTTGTTTGCTAGTTGTTGTAGGGAAGAATGGAAACTGTTGGGAAGAGAGGGTATATATTCTTAATATATTGCCCCTATAATGCCTCTACTAATGTTTGAATATAAATACAGCTGTGACCCCCCCCCAAAGTTCATTTTTAAATTGCATATGAGAATGAAGAGACTACGTTTGACCTTGATTTGCATATGTGTATCCTAACTTATCTATAAACTTTATTCTTGTAATGGAAATATCAATGTGAAGTTGTTCTGTGAATGTCCAGAAATGCATTCCAAAGAATACTTATTCATAAAGTGGAAAGGCCTTGTCCAATCTCATTGCTTTGCCGATAGACACTTAGAGCGAAAGGGCTTGCCTCTCTTCCAAGTTTTGTGGAAGATGACTGAATGTTTGAATTTTTCTTCTGAAGTTTTTGCCTCAAAGCAGTCCAAAATTTCTCCCTTTGGAGAAAGCAATCAAGTTGGCATGAATAGTTAAGGTTAGCAGCAGAATTCTTGCAGTTTTTGTAGGAACCTATTGATCCTGCTCTTGATTGGTGGATGTAGGCCTTGGAAAGCAAAGTTCCCTGGGTGGCATTTTCCCTTTTCTGTTTTAAAAAATAGGCGTCTGCTGTTGAAACTTCATTTTCTTATAAATACATCTTGATATAAATACATCTCTTTGAATTTTCCATTTCAAAAGTGCTGCCTGCAGATATATTATCATGCTTCTTTTTAACAAGATCTATAAAAGATTAAATCTTTCTGTCAGGTGATAGGCACAGTTGCTTTGGTTCATCATGTCGCCAATTACTCTGATTAAAAAGCCGTTAAGGAAACACTGCCTTAATTTTTGTTTCATTTCGGGGTTTTGTTTTTTTAAAAAAGATATGACTTTAAAGTAGTGGAAGCTGTATTTCAGTTTCTGAAATTTCTAAGCGTGTTGTTTTTAATGAACCTGAGAAGCAATTGTGAATTTAGGTTATTCCTGATTAGCATGTGAGCATTTTCCCCTGTGTGTGCCAAGCAGTGGTAAGAGGAGACAATGCCAGGGTCAGTTTTAGAATATTTAGCATGCACATATCAAATTTGTTGAGGAAAAAATAATCACTAGGTATTAACGCTGAGGAAATAAAGTTTCCTTAGCATACCTCTTTTTGTACAGGTTTTGTGAGAAAATCTCATAGTTTTGTTTCTTCTTAACTGACCCTTATGAGTGCAGTATAATATTACTTTATTTTTTAAAAAAGCGATGGGTACTTTAAATCCTGTAACTGGAACGTGTTGTGCTGAGCATTGCAACTTAAGGTAGCGAAAGAATAGCGAGCGCTGCAACTTGACATGGAGGACATGTGTTGCATTTTGTGTGCAGCGAAGTATCAGGCAGGTAAAATAACAGGGCCTTTGTAAACCAGGATTATAATAATCTACTGCAAGGGTGAAGAAAGGGAATTGGAACAGGTTTTAATTTTCAGTACAGGCGTGCTAAATATTTGAAGCAAATCCACTGTCATGTGTACAATTCATCAGTTGGTTTTCTGATTTCTCTCTTCTCTCCCCCCCCCCGCAAGTTATTTAGTTTTGAATCTGTCATTATTTGTCTAAGCACAGCTGACCAAGCAAAACCATGTTTTAAAGTGGGCTTTATGTTTTGATAAATGTGATCTGGTTGAAAAGTATTTTCGACTGAATGTGGAGCTTAATAGAACATGCTGACATAATAGTTTTAATGCATTTTGTTGAAAATGTGTGAACAAACAGAATAGCTTTTGTTCCTTCATAATTGGCTGTAAAAGTAGATGGAAACATCACCATTACATATGGAAATGTGGAAGAGAGAAAGGAATAACATTTTCGGTCGGCTATATTCAGAATTGGATTCCCTGGTTTTAAAATAAGCATCTAAAATGGATGCCTCATTTGAAATTAGTTGTCAAAATACAATGCTCTAAATGGAATGTTTGTCACGATGGATCTATATATTTTATTCTGCACGAAACAGGGAAATAACTAAAGCAGTGTATGCAAATAGACTGCATTTAATATTTTGCCTTACCTTTTTTTACGCCCATGAAGCGAAGTACCAAAATTGCAGCCTTAATATGCTAGGATGTGACAAGAGGCAGAGCGACCAAATATTATTATTTTAAAATGGATTGATAATTATCCTTTCCCAGTAAAAACTTTTATAGAGGGGTATCCATTTTTTTAAAAAAGAAAATAATGCAAAGACTGTATGGCATATTTGCCCCATAGTATATCTTGAAAAGAGTTCATTTGCTCTTCTGTATAAATGCAGAACTCTAAAGTATTTGCTGTTTAAGGAAACCGAGTGCAGTTCTTTTTCTCTCTCGGTGGGTCCAATGGCTGTGTAAACTTGGATCAGTTTTAACTTGTAAAAGCAAACCCTTCTTCGCCCCCCCCCCTTTTCCCAGGAACTTTTAATGTTCGTTTTCTTCTGAGATTTAATTTGGAAGTCATGGAAACTACCTATTATCTGATTTTAGTGTTGGAGCAAAACAGGCAGGGAGGTAATCCTTGAATTAAACGAGCTCCCCCCACACTTCCCTGGCTTTCTAAATTGACCACACACAATCTGTACAACCAAATTCTGTGTCCTCATGCTGAGAAAACAATAGGGAACCATCCTTTCTTTTGAATAAGATCAGCTAGTTTGAAGTCAGAGGCTTCTTCTTCTTTTTGTAACGATTAATTTACAAATGGATCTCAGCGATAAGAAAAGGGAGCAACCAGTGATAACAAACATGAAATGAAAGGGGGTTCTTCTAATGAAAGGTTCCGAGTTATCTGCTAAACAATTGACAAGAGTTAAAAGCAAATAGTTTTGATATGCACTCAGACAAGGGAGATTGCAGAGGGTTATCAACCTTAACAACCCAGATTGATTTCTTATTGTATAGAAACATTTTCTCTTAACAGCTCATCTTCTCCCCCCCCCCTTTGATGGTTTTTCTCCCCCCCTTTCCCAGAAATGTAAAGTTTTTAATGCTGCTTTTATAGATATGAGGTCATACTCTGATCTAATCTCCATGGTTGTAAAGTACAATGACTGCAGGCAGTTGTGGGATCTTGTATACTCACAATGGGGTTACCCAGAGATTTACACTGGTACCACTGAGGTTAGAATTGGCATCATAAAAGGCAACTTAACACCCCGATCCTAAGCACATTTAGTTGGATGTAAGTTCTAAGCGTTCTTATGAAGAAGTCGCCACATTGAATTCAGTGGGGCTTACTTTGGAGTAAGTGTGGAAATCTGTGCTGGGGACCTGCAGTTCTGGATGAAGCAATTGACTAGCAAATTAAAAAATGCATAGCATGTTGAGGGCGACTTAGGGGCTTGTGGAGCTATATAGCAGAGTGGAAAGGACTCTGCGGTCTTCAAGTAAGCATCATAAGTAGGATTAGGCAACAAATGCTTGATTGTGAAAATATGAATATTATTCTTTGACAAGGGATTTCTCATTTTTTCCCATTTTATGTGTAACAAAGGCTTTAGATGCTGTGGGGTGAACTTTGGAAGGGAAAACCAATGCTTTGTAGGAGGATCAGAGTTAGCTCTGAGTTATGCAGGAATGGGAAAGCTAGCTTGTTTGTTTGTTTCTCGTTCATGTCAACCTGAAGCTTGGGCGATATGTGCTCCCCCCCTCACCCTTCTCTCCTCCCCCCATTCTTTCTTGTCAGCAACTGATTGGGACCTTGAACGACTACAAATTAGTTTAGTGACGGGGTGACTGTCACTGATATCTTTGAATCGGTTGAGGATGAACAAGGTTGACGGGGAGCTTGAGAGTCTAATGAGTCCTTCAAATGCTTGATTTGCCGCTCGGTGGACAACTAGGCAATAAGCAGTATGAAACATTGGAAATCAATACTTTGCTATGGAATTTCATTATGCCCCAATGTCTTTGGTTCATACTATTTTATCTTTTGATGGATTATCTGGAGGAAATGATCATCTGAGACACAGGTAGCCATAAAAAGTACCCCTTGTACAGTCTTAAAAATCAGTCATGGGCAACCTCTGTGAAGTCACAATATTGATTTTTTTTCACATGTATGGCCAGTCTTGGTCTGTTTTGGTAGTGGGAGAAAGTGGCAGATCTCACCAAAATGTCTTGGAGGGAGAAAGAAAGATGCAATGCAAGGCCTACAGGTTTCTTCTCTGGTGCTTGAAGCCATGCACTGTTGCTAGGAAGCGATATTTACAGGCTAGGGAAGCGGGACACACAATCCCTAGATGGACATTTGCATGCTCTTTCGGTAGCTTCCAGCACCCCAATTCTGGCAGCGGTGCTGCCTGCCTGAACCTCCCACCTTCCTTTGCAGACCCAGTTTAAGTCTGCTATGTGCATGCTGTGTGCAATATTCCTTTACTCTACAGTAGCCTGACCTGATAACATAAAAACAAGGCTAACAATGGAGGAAAAATGGAATGAATCAACAATATGTTGCGCTGAATACAAACATAATCTTTTTTTTATAAAGATATTTATTAAGTTTCCAATTTTATACAAACAAAAAGAAAAAAGCAAAAAATTTTAAAAACACATACAGTTCACATTACTTAATTTTCAATGACATATTTCCCTGACCTCCTCATCCCTCCCCTTCTTGTATTCCAATTCAAATTATTTATTCAGCAAATCCTTATCTCAAAACATTGCAGCTGGAAACCCCTTAATTTCAATCCAACATCATTCAACATTCTTTAATTTTACAATATTTCTGTAAATAGTCCTTAAATTTCTTCTAGTCTTCTTCCGCCGACTCTTCTCCCTGGTCACGGATTCTGCCAGTCATTTCTGCCAATCCCATACAGTCGATCATCTTCATCTGCCATTCTTCCAGAGTGGGTAAATCTTGCGTCTTCCAATACTTTGCAATAAGTATTCTTGCTGCTGTTGTAGCATACATAAAAAACGTTCTGTCCTTCTTTGGCACCAATTGGCCGACCATGCCCAAGAGAAAGGCCTCTGGTTTCTTCAAGAAGGTATATTTAAATACCTTTTTCAATTCATTATATATCATTTCCCAGAAAGCCTTAATCCTAGGGCACGTCCACCAAAGGTGAAAGAATGTACCTTCGGTTTCCTTACATTTCCAACATTTATTATCGGGCAAATGATAGATTTTTGCAAGCTTGACTGGGGTCATGTACCACCTGTATATCATTTTCATAATATTCTCTCTTAAGGCATTACATGCCGTAAACTTCATACCTGTGGTCCATAACTGTTCCCAGTCAGCAAACATAATATTATGTCCAACGTCTTGTGCCCATTTAATCATAGCAGATTTAACCGTCTCATCCTGAGTATTCCATTTCAACAGCAAATTATATATTTTTGACAAAGTCTTAGTTTTGGGTTCTATCAGTTCTGTTTCCAGTTTAGATTTTTCCACCTGGAAGCCAACTTTCTTATCCAAATTGTAGGCCTCCATTATCTGATAATAATGAAGCCAGTCTCGCACTTTATCTTTTAATTTCTCAAAACTCTGCAATTTCAATTTATCTCCTTCTTGCTCCAAAATTTCCCAATATTTTGGCCATTTGAATACAAACATAATCAGCCACAACATGTGAAATGGTGCCCGGTGCACAAAACGGCGCTCTTCGTTTCGGCCGCCTCCATGTGTGCAGAAGTCAAATTACATCTTTTACCCCATCTCATCCAGAAATTTAATTTCTAGGGATCATCTAGAAGGGGCCTGAGAGTTTAGGCCAAATGTAGTCTACAAGCTGCCCTCCAGATGGACTGCAACTCCTATAATCTTTGACTATTGACCATGACAACTGGGACTGATGGGAGTTGTAGCTCAAAATATTTGGAAGGTGCCACATTGGCTACCCCTGCTTTAAGACCATGTGGCTGCACATTGACTTTTTTTTTAAGTCACTCATGAAATAGGGAAAGTAACTTATTTATCATGGACAGGTACCAGAAATATCAGGGAGATCTTGGGGACACAAGCAAAGAGTGTAGGAAAGTGAAGGCGTGGTTAAAGACTAAGCATGAAACCTTTTTGAGATAGGTGCGCTCTAGCAAATCTTAACATCGCCTATCCTACAGGCCAGATTTGTGTTTCTGCTCAGTTGCTAATCTTGCTCTTTTTCTTACCCCCTCCCTTTGCCTTGATGTTTTAGGAGACACGCAGAAGGGTCAAACAAATCGAACCACCAAGGCGAAGGATGCCCACGTCTGTGGCAGATGCTGTGCTGAGTTCTTTGAACTATCGGATCTCCTGCAACACAAGAAGAACTGTAGTAAAAATCAATTAGTTTTAATTGTGAATGAAAATCCTGTTTCTCCTTCTGAAGCCTGCCCTCCCAGCTCCCCTACTGATAATCCTGACGAGCAGAGGAATGACACAGTTAATAACATGGATCAAGTAGACCGCAGCAGCCATCCTGAGCATAACAACAAACTTGACAAAGAAGAATCCATGGACGTGGAGGCTTCCAGCGTTAGTAACGGCACTAGCGGCAGTTCCCAGAGCGCCAGCGATAGCGTTGTGAGTGGTAACTGCTCCACCATGGGTACCTCAGCTATCACAACCTCTCTACCTCAAATAGGGGACCTGACAACGCTAGGCAACTTCTCGGTCATCAACAGCAACGTCATCATTGAAAACCTTCAGAGCACGAAAGTGGCGGTCGCCCAGTTCTCGCAGGAAGCACGGTGCAATGGCGCCTCGGCTGGCAAGCTGGCCATCCCTTCCCTCATGGAGCAACTGTTGGCATTGCAGCAGCAACAGATCCACCAGTTGCAGCTGATTGAACAAATTCGTCACCAAATATTATTGCTGGCTTCACAGAACGTGGACCTGCCAACGTCTCCCAGCCCCTCTCAGAGCACGTTACGAACATCTGCCAACCCCTTGTCCACGTTAAGTTCCCATTTATCCCAGCAGCTGGCTGCGGCGGCTGGGTTGGCACAAAGCCTAGCTAGCCAGTCTGCCAGCATAAGTGGTGTGAAGCAACTGCCCCCTATACAGCTACCTCAGAGCAATCCTGGCAACCCGGCAATTCCATCCAGTAGCGGCTCATCTCCAAATATTAACCTATCCGCAGTGGCAATTACGGCACCATCCTCTGACAAAGGGGCTACAAATGCTGGTGGCTCGCAGCTTGGCAGCCCACCAGTGACGGCGGCGTCCTCACCAGCTTTTGCAATAAGCAGTTTATTAAGCCCTGTATCGAACCCTCTTCTACCTCAACCCACCCCTAGCAACTCTGTGTTCCCCAATCCTTTGTCCGGTCTCGGAACGCCTGCAGAGGATTTGAGCTCCTTGGCTGCCCTGGCCCAGCAAAGGAAAAGCAAGCCCCCCAGCCTGGCCACCTTCGAAGCGAAAAGTGCTTCAGACGAAGCATTCTTCAAGCATAAATGCAGGTTCTGTGCGAAAGTGTTTGGGAGCGACAGTGCCTTGCAGATCCATTTGCGTTCTCACACCGGGGAGAGGCCGTTCAAATGCAACATCTGTGGAAACCGGTTTTCCACCAAGGGGAACTTAAAAGTCCACTTTCAGCGTCATAAAGAAAAATACCCTCACATTCAAATGAACCCGTACCCAGTGCCAGAGCATTTGGACAACATTCCCACAAGCACAGGTATCCCGTATGGAATGTCGATACCGCCTGAGAAGCCTGTAACAAGCTGGCTGGACAGCAAGCCAGTGTTATCCACTTTGACGACATCAGTTGGCCTACCGCTTCCTCCCACAATTCCAGGCTTGACCCCTTTCATCAAAACAGAGGAGCCTCAGCCTATTCCCATCACTCACCCTTCATCTAGTCCCCCATGTTCTGTGAAAAGCGACTCTGGCTCCATTGATCCTGCTGGGAAGAACTCCAACGGGCATTTAGTTGAAGGGGAGACGGGCCCCTTGCTCTCCTCCAATGACAAGCCAGAGGAAAGCACCCAGATGCCCAGCGCCTCTGCTAGTCTTAACAGTTCTGTAACCTCGCCGGCAGCAGATTCAGGTTCCATCAATGTGGTCACTTTCACCAATCCACTGATGCCTCTCATGTCGGAGCAATTTAAGGCCAAGTTTCCATTTGGGGGGCTGCTGGACGCAACGCCGACCTCTGAGACCTCCAAACTACAGCAGCTAGTGGAAAATATTGACAAAAAGGCAACCGATCCCAATGAGTGTGTCATTTGCCACCGAGTTCTTAGTTGCCAGAGTGCTTTGAAAATGCACTATCGCACACATACTGGTGAAAGGCCCTTTAAATGCAAAATCTGTGGCCGCGCCTTTACGACAAAAGGAAATCTCAAGACCCATTACAGCGTTCACCGTGCCATGCCCCCGCTGAGAGTGCAACACTCCTGCCCGATCTGCCAGAAAAAGTTCACCAATGCCGTTGTGCTACAGCAGCACATCCGGATGCACATGGGCGGACAGATACCCAACACACCTGTGACAGAAAACTATCCTGAGTCGATGGAATCTGACACGGGTTCTTTTGATGAGAAGAACTTTGATGATCTGGATAACTTTTCTGATGAAAACATGGAAGACTGTCCTGACAGCAGCGTACCAGATACCCCGAAATCCATTGATGCATCTCAAGATAGTTTATCATCTTCCCCATTGCCACTGGAAATGTCAAGTATTGCTGCTTTAGAAAATCAGATGAAGATGATAAATGCGGGGCTTGCTGAGCAGCTTCAAGCAAGCTTAAAATCTGTTGAGAATGGGTCAGTGGAAGGGGACATCATGACGAATGATTCGTCATCCATTGGTGGCGATATGGAAAGCCAAAGTGCTGGGAGTCCTGCTATTTCAGAGTCTACCTCTTCCATGCAGGCCTTGTCCCCTTCCAACAGCACGGCTGAGTACCACAAGTCGCCGTGCATCGAAGAGAAACCACCAAAAATGTTACCGAACGATTTTGCCAATGGTTGGCCTCCAGCCCTTGCAAACGGTGGTGCTTTGGATTTGACGTCTGGCAACCCCGAGAAAATGATTAAGGAAGAGTCCTTGAGCATGCTGTTTCCTTTTCGAGACAGAGGCAAGCTGAAGAACACGGCCTGCGACATTTGTGGCAAAACGTTTGCATGTCAGAGTGCCTTGGACATTCATTACAGAAGTCATACCAAAGAGAGACCATTTATTTGCACAGTTTGCAATCGTGGCTTTTCCACAAAGGGTAATTTGAAGCAGCATATGTTGACACATCAAATGCGAGATCTACCATCACAGCTGTTTGAACCCAATTCAACCCTTGGCCCCAATCAGAACTCTTCGTCAGCGATGCCCACTAACTCACTCTCGTCTCTGATAAAGACGGAGGTTAACGGTTTTGTACACAGCACTCCTCAGGACAGCAAAGAGATGTCGCCTGCCCTGGTTCCTTCGGGGCCTCTGCCACCTTCAGCTACATCGCCAGTCTTGCTTCCGGCTCTCCCCAGAAGAACGCCGAAGCAGCACTACTGCAACACGTGTGGGAAAACCTTCTCGTCCTCCAGCGCTTTGCAGATCCACGAAAGGACTCACACTGGAGAGAAGCCTTTTGCCTGCACTATATGTGGAAGAGCTTTCACAACAAAAGGCAATCTTAAGGTACTTTCCTCCCCACCTCTATAGTCATAATATTCTGTCTTGCTTTTGGCATCAAATTGCACTTGACATATTTGGGCCTAGTTTGTGCATAACCGTAGTTTATTCAACTATTTTTCCCACAGATGATCAAAGCAAGCCACCTCTTGTTTCTGTTTTCCAACTGCTGACTTATTCCTTTGTAGTTTGGTTGAGTGTCTTGGGTAGGGTGGTCAAACAAACCATGGTTAAGCAAAGGGTGCTGGGTTAGCACAGTAAGGCCAAGCAACAGTTAAAAGAAACCAAAGTTTGTAAGCCACCCATGAGTCATGGCTTCAGATTCAGGTTTGTTGGCAGGAAACAAATCAAACTTAACATGCTGGGCAGGGTTCACACATGACACTACACCATGGTTTAATAAATTATGGTCTAGCATTGTGTGTAAATTGGGCATTTGCATTTCATGCTGTGCATCCTGTCCTTTGTCTGCAGTCTCAGGCGAGCTCCACATTTTTTAGATGGCAAGCCTAAACCCTTCCTGTACACTGATACTCCCATGTAAATTGTGAATGGAATACACTCATTTTCACATGTATGGAAACCTGGGCCAAAATGTGTTTTGTAGCAAGTGTTCTTAGATGGACCTCTTCAATCCTTTTATCGTTCTGTGATGCGCATACCCAGCAATGGTGCTTGCTGCATGCAATGGAGGGGCATTGCCCTCAGATTACTGATACCTGATGGCAAATATAAAGGAGCAGGAAGCTCTGTTTTGGGGACTGATGCTAAGGCAAAAGCTGTGTGGGGTGTCAATATGTGTGTATGACTATACCATGTGATACCCCATCTACTTATAAAGAGAAGGATTGGTTTGCTTTCCCCAGGACTTTCAACTATGATTTTTGGGAAATGGGAAAGAGAGGGGGAAAGCTTCTGCTTCTGCTGAAACTGTAGATTAGAAAGGTAATCTGGGTGTTGCTTCCATCAATCAGAAGATAAGGCTCCCAGACCTCAATATCCTTCATCTCTACTGTTTTTGGATATGGTATCAATGGTGTCAGGTGCCTGGTGGAGCAGAAGGCAGGGAGCCCAAAAGGAGATGGTGCCAGAGCCGATGACTGGCAGAGCCAAGGAATTCTAGTTTTGTCCCCGTCTTCCTCCCTGTTGAGTTTTGTAAGGGCAACACTGAGATTAAAGAATAGGAAGGTGACAGGCAGTGTCCCAGATTGGCCTAGTGGACCAGCCTCCACTGTGCTATTTATTTATTTTAAAATATTTATAGGTTGCCTTTCCAGATGAAGGCCACTCAAAGTAGCACACAACAGTATTCTGCGCAGTGAATTTCTTAATCTTTTTCCTCATTTGCCAAAAATGTTTATTTCTTTTCTCATGCTCATAACCCAACTTATTCTCCTACATTACCCATGGGAGCATACCAGTGTTAGAAACTAAGATATATAATCTAATCATCAAATGGCACCTTAAACCTAGGTTACAGTCACCACAATGAATTGTCTAGGTGTCATTCCCTCCACCCCAATTGATTTTTTAAATCACCATTATTATTTCATTTCATTTGGTTACCTATTTATATTTCATAGAACAAATCTCAATGTGGTTTACAACACATTAAAACATCAGATAAAACAATGCAGAATAAAACAAATATAAGCTTCAAGGAAAATCTTTCAAATCCTTCTCTTAGTGACATTTTGCTTTCCCCAGTCACCAACCTGGTATCCAGAGATCTCCACGTGGTCACAATTGCACCCACCAAACACACCTGGTGCCTGGCTAGTTTCTAACACTGGAGTGTGCTTGTGGCTTCTAAGTCCTCACCTATCAAGGCACTAATCATCTTAGCTTTAGCAAGATGATGGCTTCCTGTGCATCCACCTCAGGCTGCACCCAGGAATGTATTTTCAGTTCCTGGCCAATTATTTCCATGCATAACAGCTAGAAGCATATTTGCATACATCTGTGTTAATCTAATCACTGTTTTGTGTTTTCAAACTTCATCCCCCCCCTCCACTCTTTTTGGTGAATACAGAATTTTATAGGCTCCCCAATTAAAGACACTCAGAAAGTGCACTTTGTATATATACTCAGAACAGCAAAAGAATCCTCTTGTTACAGTTAAATTACTCTTTTCATAATGTTAAAGCAGAGTACCACAAAGTCCTAAATATGAGCAAGATCCTAGCTTTAATTGCAAATCTAGCTGATGTTTCTTACTGGCATGTGTTGAAAAAGCAAATGTGCTTCATTTATATAACCAGTGCTTTTTTCTAAAAAAAAAAATGTTTAGGGGTACTTTCATTTTCCTCCTCATATTGAAATACTGCCCCTCAGTGAGGCCAAACTTAATTTCACAAAATGTTTAGGGGTATGCGTACCCATGTGCCCCCCCCCCCGCCTGAAAAAAGGACTGTATATTACACCGGTGAAACACTTTCAAATGCGCATCTCCCCTCCACCCCTGCAGATGGTTTTTTCCTCTAGATATTTTTTGCAGAGGCGATAGAAGATGAATAACTACTTTCAGGGCATCCGGCCTGCACATGTTAAGCTCTCCAATGAGCAATTAGTGGAGGATTCTTTCAACCAGTTTAACTGGACATTTATAGGGGAAAGGGGTGTCTAATAAAGTAGTTGGCATTGTGATGGCAGTGGGTGGCGAAAATAGATCGAACTGTGTATGGCCCCGCTAAACAAAACACATTTAATAAAAGCGAGGGGTTGTAAAGTCCATCTTGTAGGCAGGAGAAACTTAGGCTGTTAGTTGAACCAGATGAGCTGTCATTGGTTATTGATTAAAAAGAGGAATTTTAACCTTTTAGCCTTTCGCATGGCCTTCTAGAATGGGAATGGTCAATGTCTGTATTCTAGGAGGGGGAGTACACGCACACATTGCTATCCAGGCAATGATCTGAGGAATGAAAGTGTATATTGCAGCATAAAGGGCTCCCCCGCAAAGTGGTTAAGCTCCACAGTAGAGCTGGGCGGTGCTCTGTTCTGGCATCAGAACCCAGGCGTAGCATGCCCAGCAAACAGGTACTTCAACGGTTCTCTTGCCTCTGAAATCCCAAAGAATGATGTCTCATTAAAGGTGTGAACTAGCTCTATTTTTGCACAACTTTCAATGTTGTTTCCCCAACCACCTTCCTTGGCAAGTGCAAAGCGTAGGCGGGCTGTTTGAACCTTCCTCTTGGTGTTTGCTTGCTGCCTCTTTTCCCTTCCCACCTTTACTCAGTCACAGAACTTGAGGGAAGTCTGGCAGAGTTCCTACATGGTCCAGACACCAACCAGAGCCAATCCTACATAGCTTCAGCAAGGTGCCTGTGTCAGACGTCCTCAAACTAGGCTTAGGGAAAACTGAGGTGCCATAGACTGCCCGCAGCCTGCCAGCTGACCATCTATCTGCTATAGATCAGGGGTGGGGAATCTCAGACCCAAGGCCCAAATATGCCCTGCCACAATCCACCCTCCTTTAGTCATAGCCCTACTTCTCAAGCCATAACCCTCACCAGCATTGCTTGATACCACCTTTAGGGGTTGTTTTTGCTTGGCTAGAATGTATCCTTGCTCTCTGATGATGCCCCTCACTTGCCTGGATTGAGAACCAAGAGGGAGAGGTGTGTGTAGAAACTTGCCCACTTTGCACAACTGTGCATATATTTCTATATATCTCCACCCACTTTGGTCTTTGGCTTGTGGTCCCTGGACAGTTGCCTAGAAGGGAATGTGATCCATGGGCTCAAAAGCTATTCCCCACCCCTTCTGTAGACAGCAAGAACCAACAATGGTGATGCAGTGTTTTCAGGTATTTTTGACCATCGTGAAAATAACGCCTGCCGCTGCTAACCAGTCTCTCTTTCAGGTTCACATGGGGACGCACATGTGGAACAGCACACCTGCCCGGCGAGGCAGACGGCTTTCTGTGGATGGCCCCATGACTTTTCTCGGAAGCAACCCTGTAAAGTTTCCAGACATCTTTCCAAAAGAGTTGGCCTTGAGGGCGGGAAATGGAGACCCTTCCAGCTTCTGGAATCAGTACGCCGCGGCTCTCTCCAACGGCTTGGCGATGAAGACGAATGAGATCTCGGTC
Source organism: Podarcis raffonei (assembly GCF_027172205.1). Lineage (NCBI taxonomy): Eukaryota > Metazoa > Chordata > Lepidosauria > Squamata > Lacertidae > Podarcis > Podarcis raffonei. Next base: position 56,021,802 of record NC_070609.1, on the reverse strand, counting down.
ATTCAGAACGGTGGCATCCCTCCAATTCCCGGGAGCCTGGGCAATGGGAGCAGCTCCCCGATTAGCGGCTTGACAGGCAGTCTGGAGAAGCTCCAGAACTCGGAACCTAACGCGCCTCTAGCTGGTCTGGAGAAAATGGCAGGCAGCGAGAATGGGACTAATTTCCGCTTCACGCGCTTTGTGGAAGATGGCAAAGAGATTGTAACCAATTAGGACACGTGTTACGAACATTCCGGCAGATATTGCAACCTAAGGTTGTGCAGGTTTTTGTTTTCTTTGGAAGTTGGGGGGGTGGGGGCGAATTGACAAAGTGACATTAAAAAAAGACATTCTTTTGTACCCTGTTCGACATCTAGAGTTCTAAAAACAGCTTATTTATTAGTGATATAACTTTTTTTTTTTTTTGCTTTGCAAACACATGCAAGCATTAACTTTGGTCTTCTGTATTTTGAACTAAATACTAATTGACTAGAGTGCTGTAACATTTATGGCAATGCAAGTCTGTTCAGCTAGGTGGTCTCGTTCTGGCATTTAACTTATTTTCTATATCCAGTTTAACATGAACTTTTTGTGGGGGCGACACATTGCCTCCGTAATCCATTTCTCCCACCCACCCATCACCCCTCCCCCTCGTAACAAAAAGTCTGTATATGTGTATACTTCGATCCCGATGGGAAAAAGAGATTTATCGGCAAATACGTTGTTTAATTCTCCAAACAGATTTGCGCACAGGATTTGAAAATGGACAATATAAAATTCAACTATATGCATCCTCCACAACAGGCTCGATTTGTTTTTTGGTTTTGAAATTTTTATTTCAAAAAATTAAAACAGCTTTTTTTTGGTGGGGAGGGTGTGTGTGTTAAGACTTAACTTTCTCCCTCCTTTTTGAATTGTCCTTCATACTGTGCTTGAGGTTTTTGGTTTGTTTTGTTTTTTTACTGAAGTTGTCTTAGATGTTAATAAGTTTCTGTACAGTAAACAAGCAAGCAGATGATTAGAGGAGGTCCAAAAATGTTTTTGGTAGTTTGAAACGTTTTGCCTTGTAGGTATATTCACATAGAGGGAGAGAGAGAGAATGGGGTGGAAAGTGCTGGACATTGTGCTGCTATAAAAAGCATCTTGATCAACCTTCCATGGACAAATTCAGATGCTCCTGTATATACAATGAGAAATCTCGAGTTCATTAAAATGTACATATGTTCCCCATGAGCTCAAACCCAACTTCTTGACCAAGAGAACAAGAATAGCGTTCGTTTTATTTTGTATTAAGTCTGGGGAGTGATTGGGAAGAAGCCTTTGGACTGTTACATGCACTTTCTTGGATAACTGAAAGGAAATAGGTCCAGTTTCTTCTAACATTTAATACTTAACTAACAGCAGAGATACTGTAATTTTACGCGAGTAATCAAATACATTTTTTTCAACAGATGACGTTGGTAATTTTCTCTGTGTTTGTGTTTAAAAGAGAAGGGCTTTTCTTCCAGAACGGCTCTGGATTGTGGCCCTTTGGGTTGTATGTTCCTTTTAAGAAAATAAGGGGATGTGGTATATGACATTACACACAGAGGTGTATGTGCAAGTATACTACCCCCCCAAAAAACCCCTTCATGGCCAATGTTCAGGAAGGATGATGGGAGTTGTAATCTGAGACATGACTCACTTAAGTCTGTTAATTTCTGTCGGTCTAGTGAATTTGGTTGGATAGAACCCACCTTTTTCTATTTATCTCTCATCCCATTCTGGGACTGGCTTCTCCATCTTCTTCTCCTTCAATCCATCCGTCCCTTGTCTCTCTCTCCTTCCAGTTAATTCTCTTCCTTCCCTTCCACTTGTGTAGACCTTCCCTCCATTGCCTTTCTTGTCTCCTCTCCCCTTTTCCCTTTCCTCCCCTTCAACTTGGTAAGCTGCAACCACCCTCTCCAGCTCCCACCTATTTGACCCATATATCGGAAGCTGCGACGGCTGGCGTTGGCCCACCCAAAAGCCCTGCAGGTGGGACCACAAAGCTGAGTTCCATCTGAAAGTAAGCGAAGGCTCCCTAGCAGTCCCCAGTCCCCAATGAGAAAAACACTGCTCTTGAGTAGGCTTGTAAATGACTACTTGTGGCTAGTCAGAATTTCCTTGAGGACAACCAAAGTTGATTGGATTGTTTTTCACCTGGGCAAATGACCAAAGCAGGCATTGTGTTGAAAGGGCTACAAATTTGAATAGACATTTTTACAAGGCTTCTCTAGAGCAGAAAGGAGTTTGGAACTTTCCATAGAGTATACAAGAACTTTAACAGATTCTTAGCCTACCTAAGAATACAAACATTGATGTATTTGAAGGATGTTTGAATGGCCTCAATAGGGATGGGCAATATATCATCTAAAACCAGTTTGAAGTCCATATTGTGATACCGGTTTTGTAATTTTTGACCTGGCAATATATTGCGAATCATGATGTATGTTAGGGCTGAGCGATGTCTTTCAACATTGTGATATATCACCAGCTAAACATCACAATATACCAATATATCATGATGCCTGAAATAAGGATGTAACTATGCAGAGGTAAATGGGGTAATGTCCTGGAAACTGCTACTACTAGGGGTCTGATACATTATTACTAACCTTTAACATATTGTTCAGGACGCGGGTGGCGCTGTGGGTAAAACCTCAGCGCCTAGAACTTGCCGATCGCATGGTCGGCGGTTCGAATCCCCGCGGCGGGGTACGCTCCCGTTGCTCGGTCCCAGCGCCTGCCAACCTAGCAGTTCGAAAGCACCCCCGGGTGCAAGTAGATAAATAGGGACCGCTTTATAGCAGGAAGATAGACGGCGTTCCGTGTGCTGCTCTGGCGCCGGTTCGCCGGAGCAGCTTCGTCACGCTGGCCACGTGACCCGGAAGTGTCTGCGGACAGCGCTGGCTCCCGGCCTCTAGAGTGAGATGAGCGCACAACCCTAGAGTCTGTCAAGACTGGCCCGTACGGGCAGGGGTACCTTTACCTTTAACATATTGTTACAACTGTTATTTTATAGAACAGAGTAACAGGGACAGAAGGAATCACGAGAGAAGCAATGACTGGCTTCACGGCTATTTCCACTTCACACTTTTTTTTACATAGCACACACAAGCATCATTATTTGCAATATATCGCAGTGTTGAATATTATGAAACAGTTACCACAATGTGAACGTCAAACCTATTTTGGACAATGTATCAATACATTGCCCAGCCCTAGTACGTGTGTGTATGTGCGCTATGCAAAAATCACAATGCAGGAAAAACCGTGAAGCCAGCCAATGGCTCTACATAGCTCCATCCTTATTTCAGACATTGTGATATATCGGTATATCGTGATATTTAGCTGGTGATATATCATGATGCTGAAAACCAGATATCTCCCAGATATACAGATACTGTATATCGGGGTCTTCATGGAGGATAAGGCTATCAAGGGCTACTAGCCATAATGGCTAAATTCTACTTGCACTGTTGGAGGCAGGGTGCTTCTGTATTCCAGTTGCTGAGGATCACAGATTGAGAGAATGCTTCTGTGCTCTGGTCCTATCTGCAGTCTTCCCAGCAGTATCAGGTTGGCCACTGTGTGAACAGAATACTGGACTAGATAGATGGGCCTTTGGTCTGATCTAGCAAGGCTCTTATGTACACTATTTGATTAAATTACCTTTTTACAAGCTTGCTAAGAGGCTAGTTGCTCGGTCCCTGGTCCTGCCAACCTAGCAGTTCGAAAGCACATCAAAGTGCAAGTAGATAAATAGGTACTGCTCCGGCGGGAAGGTAAACGGCATTTCTGTGCGTTGCTGGCCACATGACCCAGAAGCTGTACGCCGGCTCCCTCGGCCAGTAAAGGGAGATGAGCGCCGCATCCCCAGAGTCGGCCATGACTGGACCTAATGGTCAGGGGTCCCTTTACCTTTATGTAAGAGGCTAGTAAGTTTAAGTTTTTATGCTGGGCACAGAGAAGTGCACTTTTCTATGTAGCCAGCATAGAAATGCAGGGCACCAGCCTCCTTGCTCAGTACAAAAAATAAAATAAAATAAAATAAATGCAGACTAGTAACAATGCTTGTTTTAATGTGGAATTCAACATGTTTATTTTTATTTTTTAATGCAATGTTTTCATGGGCATTAACTATTCTTATGAGAGTTATTTTGAAGTTGGACGTTGGGGAGAATGATTGGATAATGCTGATATTTCGAAGTGCCGATTACAGAGGACTGCTTCCTTGCTTTTTATATATATAAAAGATGCAGGTGGATCTATAATTCCAGTGCACCTGCTTTGGGAAATGCTTTGTAGAGTGGGGAAAACTAATATTGGGAACAGCTCCCAACATCCCATCATGGTCATTGGCCATGCTAGCTGAGGCTGGTGGGAGTTGTAGTTCAGCAACTTTGGGAGGCCGGGCCAGTTAGGACCTTGAGAGAGATCCTCAGCATTAAAAAGATTCTGGTGCCGCCCCCCCATGTAACTCAAAATAAGAACAACACTAACCCATGAAATATTTTTTTTAAAGTGATGCAAAACTTGAATGTATACTAAAATGTACATGCGTGTCTTGAGCAACACATCTGATTTCCTTGTGGTATTTCAATCTACATTATTAGGATGAGTGCACCCCTTGGTTTAAGTGAGGATAAGTAAGGAACAGAAAACAGCAAAATGGAGAAGCGTGTGGAGAGCGTAAGAAAGTCTAAATTCTGTTTTCCCCCATGATGATAGCTTGAAGTTTTTGGTTTTTGAAATATTGAATTCTTTTTAAAATGTCTTCTTTTTTTAGTGCCCTAAGCTAGGGCTGCCATACACCCACAATTTCCCAAGCATACCCAGGATTCATCCGTTGAAAATAGCGTCTGGGCAGAATTTCCAAAAATCAGTTAAAATTTCCAGGAAAATTTGGGTGTATGGCAGCCCATATGGGAAGTGTTGATTTTCCAGCAAATTTCCTGAAAAATAGCTCAAACACAGACACACACACATGAGATTTTGAAGGGGGGGAAATGCTTTACAACTTTTGTGTCCTGATTTTCACTTTTTGAAATATGGCAACCCTACCTTAAGCATATGCTCAGTCCAGCACTGTCAGCAGGGCAAAGATTCTCCACATCTGATATTGGCTGCGTTGCCTACTCTAAGGTCCAAACTAGACATGTTACAATTAGCATGCATACACTACCACCATCAAGCTGCAGTTGTGGGAAGCCTGGGCAGCCACGGGGAGGGGAAGTTGTAACACTTTCTCCCTCTCTCCTCTCCACAGGCTTGACCCAACCCAACCCCAGCCTGCCCACCCCCCTGAAGCTGCTATTTGCATTTAAAGAGGCTTCCACTGAAATGCAGTGAGTAGCTTTAATGGAAAGGGGTATCGGTATTGGGACCAGTGCTCTCTAAATTGTTTCAATTTGCAACAATTTCCAAGTCCGGTTTTTAATTTCCACTAGACGGCCCTTCTCCCTTTCTAATTAACAAAGGTACCAAGGAAGCTGCCTTGTTCTGAATAAGACGGTTGGTCCATCCAGCTCAGTGTTGCCCACTTTGACTGGCAGTGGCTCTCCAGGAATCTTACCTCAGCCCAACCTTGAGATTGGACCTGGGACCTTCTGCATGCAAAGTACAGGGTGAGTCCTTTAAAAGAGGCCCAGTCGATACAGAGTACTCATGTTCCACGGGGTCTCTTTTAAAAGACTCAAGCTGTATATGCTGCAGCTACAACCCTTTCCCAACCCTTTTTCCAGCATATTATTTTATCAATCCTTTAACCAGTGGGCAGCTTGACATCTGCATGTTTCTTAAAAGATATATATATATATAAAAAAATGGCACCCTGATTTCCAACCAAATACAGTGGTACCTCAGCTTAAGTACTTAATTCATTCCGGAGGTCCATTCTTAAGCTGAAACTGTTCTTAACCTAAAGCACCACTTTAGCTAATGGGGCCTTCTGCTGCCACTGTGCCGCCGGAGCACAATTTCTGTTCTTATCCTGAAGCAAAGTTCTTAACCTGAAGTACTATTTCTGGGTTAGCGGAGTCTGTAACCTGAAGCGTATGTAACACAAGGTACCACTGTAAAAGAAAAGTTCCGTACTCAATGCATTGGCCCTCTGTTTACTATACCTGGCCTGAGCAAAGTGAAATGTTGAGCTGACTCCTTTTCACATGTGTTAATAGCTCTGAAGAGGTTTTGGCTCTCCAGTTTGCAAATCTGGCTGCCGAAGGAGCTCTTGTGAGCCAGCGGAGATAGAACACTTGTCACAGATGTGATAAAGAATTGGTGGTAAATCCTCCACCTTTGTGTCAGGCTTTGGCAAGTGTTGAGGATTGCCTTCTCTGCTCTATGACGTGTGGGTGTTTTTCTTTCTTTCTTTAAAGGTTTAAATCCTATGATATGGAAGCAATTACCAAATGCTAAAAAGGGAAATGGAAAGCAGAAAATGCCTGCTCTTACTCTTCCTATTTGAATCTGGATCGAATTGTACTTTTTGAAATTGTGAATCAAACCTTTAGTCCATCAGCTTGATTAGGATCAAAATATAATACAGTGGTACCTCGGGTTAAGTACTTAATTCGTTCCGGAGGTCCGTTCTTAATCTGAAACTGTTCTTAACCTGAAGCACCACTTTAGCTAATGGGGCCTCCCGCTGCTGCTGCACCAGCGGAGCACAATTTCTCTTCTCATCCTGAAGCAAAGTTCTTAACCTGAAGCACTATTTCTGGGTTAGCGAAGTCTGTAACCTGAAGCATATGTAACCCGAGGTACCACTGTATTTATGTGGGGGGCACAAACTATTTGCAATATGAGCTGATGCAGTTGTGAGGATGCCTTATTTATACAAATTGGCCACAAGCACTTGTTGAAGTAAGGTACTTCTGGGTGGGGAAAAGCTGCAGTTATAAATGGGGAAACTGAGGAAAATGAGGCAACTTGGGAGTGGGTGGAGCTCTCCCCTTGCTAAAGCTGGATCCCACTGCAGTTTCCTGCCCCACTTCCCCTAGATATCTCCTAAGGGTACCCACATCCCTCAGAAGCAGCTGCATACGCATGCCCTCCAACATTTCTCTGATGAAAATAGGGACATCCCATTCTACAACAATAATTTTACTATTTATACCCCAATAAGTTGCCCCAGCCACTCTGGGCAGCTTCCATCATATATAATAACATAATAGAACATTAAACATTAAAAAAAAACCTTCCCTATACAGGATTGCCTTCAAACGGCTCGGGGGTCGGATAACTCCATACCCTTCAACATTTCTCCAATGAAAATAGGGACATTCTAAGGAAAAGCGGAACATTCCCGGATCAAATGAGAAACTGGGATGGCTTATCTAAATCAGGGATGTCCCTGGAAAATAGGGACACTTGGAGAGTCTGCAAAACTTTTGACTCTTGGCTTCTGTAGAACATGTCAAAATCCCAGACCCATCTGCACTATACATTTAAAGCAGTGTTGTATCACTTTAAAGAGTCAGTCCCCCTCCACATAATCATTGGAAATGTACCTGGCAACCTGGCTATGTGATAGGCGTGGCTTTTTGAACTAACCAATCGCATTACAGATAGCTCAGTTCTGGAACAGGACAAGTGGGTGTCCTCCCCCACTGTACCAACAACATGAATTTTGGGTATGCCAGCTTCTAAAAGTGGTTTCCCTTGAGATGCAAAGTGCTTACATGACTTCAGAGCCTCCTTGATAAGTAAAACTGCATTTGTCTCCTGATCATTTATTTCCAGAGACACTTTATAATCTACTAATGCTGTCTAAATAAAGTATGGGGCAATCCTTGCCTCCACGCCCTGTAGGGCTATTTTGGCTATCATATATGACATCAGACACAAGGCATTTCTAACTTATTTTCTGAATTCTTCGAAAGGGACAGACTTGTGGCTTCCCACCAACTGCTTTTACTGGGGGGGGGCGCAGAATATGTTGTAGAGCTTTAGAGAAGCGTGACTCTTGCCCAGATGCTTTATGGGTTTTGGCTTTCTGTGTGTGGTTTTGTTTTGGTTTTGCCTATCTCTCCCACAAAGCCTGGCTCATTGTCCTGAGTCATCTGAAGCTCTTTGATCTTCATGCTCTTTTTTTGAACCCTGCCTGCTCTCTCTGTCCTGTGAATTGCATAAGTTGCTCTCTCTACAGGCTTAGGGTGCTTGATAGTTCTAGATGGCTTTTTGATCCCTTTTCTCACTAGGAAGACGACATAATTAATTGAACGGACAATGCATTTTGGGGTGATGCAAAAAGAGGTAGCTGGTGACTCTGCTTATTTATTTATTTGTTTATTTAAAATAGGCAAGTATTTGGGGGAAAGGTCCACCACTTAGCTTCTGCTCCCCTTGCCCCCACTTCCTAGAAGATGTATTCAAAGTGCGATTGGGGGCTTCCAGGTGGGGACTTAATGCTGGCAACAGGTCATTCAGATATGGGGCTGTGACTACACACTACCATTTACTCTGCATCCAGTGTGCTCCCACTGCTGGTTTGGGAAGCAGCATGTCATCAGCCACAATCCAAATCTATTCTGTTGTTCTTTGGAAACACTGTGTTTCCCCACAAACCAGCTTCGATCTGAATTGAGCAGAAGAGAAATTCAGCTGCATTTTAAGCTGGTAAATGTGTACTCAGTTGGGCCTATTGGTAACAAAAAAATAAATAAAGGACTTACTGGATTTACCCCAGAAATGGATTAAATAGAAGGAAAATCCATTTGTGTCTGGATGCCAGTGGCATCTTGTGGGCTCTGTACCACCCCAAACCCCAAACCCCGACATGCATTAGGAACTCCTGTCTTGCAATACACAACCATCTTTAAGCACCCTTAGTTTGAATTGTTTTAAATGTGGAAGTTGTGGGGGGGGGGAAAGGTTTTTAAATAGAGGCCACATTTACAACATACGTTTAAAGAACTATGATGTCACTTTCTCCAGAAAATCCTGGGAGTCGTAGTTACAGATGCTGAGAGTTGTTAGGAGGCCTCGTTCCCATTCCCAAAGTTCCCTGGAAAGAGACATGGAGTTGCTTAAACCACTCTGAGAATTGTAGTTCTGTGAGCCTGTATCTCAGTGGCACTTGCTCTGCATGCGGAAGGTCCTAGGCTCTAAGCTGTGCCTGGTGACCTGGGAAGCTCCCCTGTCTGAAATCCTGGGCTACATAGATTTTTGGGTCCAAGGGAGCTTCCTACATCTCCTGTCTTTAAATGATGGATGCTGCTCCACCAGTGGCTCTGTACAATTCACGTGTAGAGGAGACTCTGCTCCAAGAGCAGCTGTTTTGTTTTGTTCCTTTGCTTCTTAAAACCTTGCTCTATTGAAATCCTTGGCACAGGATGCCAGCTGGGCTTGAGCACAAAAGCGCCTGCAGCTACTTTTTGGACACAGACATCAGGTGCTGCTCCCTCGAGTGAAGCATCTGTGAGAAGGGCAGGAAACACAAACAAATGACACCCAACGCAAAGAATGTGGAAGGTCGTGAAATAACTCCAGGCTCAACCGGCCTGTGCTTTTGTACCTGGAAGTATCAGGTGGCAGCCGTTCCCATTTCAGCCGGATCCTTCTCGATTATTTTTGGCATGGCGAGTGTCCCAAGAGCACCTGAACTGTGGCATTGTGGGAGCTGGTCAGGTGTGGGCTTGATCCGCACCTGGCCTGGGTGAGAGAGAAAGAGCTCACTGAGGAGCAGGGAGGCATCCTGGGTGGGCAGTGCGCCTTTCCCATATGGAGATCCAGGGTTGTGGGCCTCCCCTGCTGCAAGCGTTGTCACTTCTGAGCATGGAGTTCTTGCGCCACTTCTGTGCAAATGCATCTCCTCCTCCTTTTCAAATGGAGGGAAATTTCACAAACTGGACCTCCAGTGCTTGGGCCAGTCAGCATCTTTCAGATGAACCTACCTCATAGGCTTGTTGTGTGTGAGCAAAAGGGCAGGACAGAAGAACAGAGTATATGTCACTCTCCACGTCTTAGGAAATGGGTGCAATAAAAATCAAGTGATGGGGAAGATCAGTGCCCATGCACGTATGAACCAATAGCTAAGCTTCTAGCCCCTGTGATTTCTGTGCTCTCTGTTTTATTCTGCATGGCTTTTAAAAAGCACCTTCAACCACACAGAGCACACCTCACAGTTCGGGAATCATTAATTATATTTATTTTTATCCCAAATTCTTTCCCTTTTTTAATAGAAAAGAAAAGAGAGAGAGGTAGGGAGTCTCATGAACCAGGCCAGAGTGTTGCTTTGCTATAAACAGTGCCAGAATTTCACCCACAGCGCAGGGCTGCTCTCTATTCCTGGGCTGACCTATGCACAACAATGGGCTGTGCTCTCTCTGCTGGCTTTGTCAAAGCAGTAATTAACCAACCTTCTCTCCCTGGAGCTGTGCATATTCGTGCTGGCACCATCAATAAAAGCCAGCGTGCATAGAAGAAAGCAAACAACACATTCAAGGAGCCTTCGAAGGCCTTTAAGCAGAGGGGGTAAATCAATCGGTGTTTGTCAAATGGATAAAATAAAGGCAAAAGGCATTGGGGAGGGGGATTCGGTTACCTAAAGTCTTTTCAGCCCAAATGCTTTTAAAAGTTTTTTAAAAAAACAAAACAAAACATGTAACTTTCCGCTCTGGTGTATGTGTGCAGTTCTTGGTTTTATTGGTGTTATAAACTCCTGACTTGGTTCATTGGAGTTCTGCTGAGAGGCAGAATTGTAGAGTTGGAAGAGACCTTGAAGTTTGCTTAGTCCAACCCCCTGCAATGCAGGAATATGCAACTGCTCCTTATGGGAATCGAACCTGAGACCTTGGTGTTATCAGTACCACACTCTAATCTACTAAGTTGTAAGGGGAAGACCCTTTCAGGCTCCAACTGCAAGACCCTTGCTTGAAGCACACGCCAGACCGCTGTTGCAAGCCAGGATCCCAGAGGACTCCAGCCAGAGGCCAGGCAGCCTTCTGTAGCTCTGATTTCTTCCATGGACTGGATAACTTCCAAGCCCCCTTCTAACTCTCCTGAATCTATGTCAGTATGGAGAAACTTTGGCCCTTCTTTTGTTGCTGAGTTACAACTCCCACCTTCAACTCGCATGGTCATTCGTCATGCTAACCACTGAAGCTGATGGGAATTGGAGTCCGTGAACCTCTGAAAGGTTACAGGTTCCTCATTCCTAAAGCAAGGTTTTCTAAAAGTTAAAATGGACTAAAGCTCACACCAACTAGCTAAACACCTGGGTAGGCTGATAAAATCCTACTGCTTGATGCATTGCACTCAAATCAGCTTCCCATTGACTGGAGCCATTCCTTATTTGGCTCTAGACAAGGTGTGGCCATGAGAAGTGCCTGCAGGATCAGGCCAGTGGTTCATTTTGTGCAGGATCCTGTTCTCACAGGGGCCAGCCAGATGTTTGTGGGAAACCTGCAAGCAGGACCCGAGCACAAGAGCCCTCTTCCCGCCTGTGGTTTCCAGCAACTGGTATTCAGAAGCATTGCAGTCTTTGACCATGGAGGCAGAGCATAGCCATCATGGATAGCAGCCATTGACAGCCTTTTCCTCCATGAATTTGATCTTCTCTTAAAGCCATTCAAATTTGTGGCTATTGCCCACTTACTGTGGGAGGGAGTTCCATAGTTTAACAATGCATTTCCCACTCTATCCTGAATTTTCTGCCATTCAGCTTCTTTGGAAGTCCATGGGTTCTAGTGTTATGAGAGGGAGAGAAACTTTGCTCTATCCACTTTCTCCATGTCATGCAAAATTTTATATATGTCAGGCCACCTCTAACTCACTTTTTCTCTGAGAAGTCCTAAGTGTTTTTGCAGAGCCTCAAGACATCCTTCTCCAATGAATCTGACACTAATGAAGCTGTGCTGATGTGAACAGTTGGAGGAAGAGCTGCGAAATGTATTGCCCTCTAAGGTGTTAAGGTGAACACACCATCCTACTGCCTACAGTAATGGCCATCTGCTCCCCCAATTCCTTCTGGACTACCATCATTCTTCACTGCTGCCCTGTCTGCGCTGCCATCTCCATTTACTGTTGCCATCTGAAGGCCGACTCAGTGGGCCCACAGCAAACCCGTGTAACTTGCTCAGTTCTTTTCTTTCAAAACATCATTTGCATATTTTGAAATCATTTTCAGACCCTTTCTTTCTCGGGGGGGGGGGGGGAGGTCCAGGAAGAGGATGGAATGGGTAAACAGCTGGGGCAAAAAACCACCCCAAAACAGATTAAGCAGGCATTCCATGGCTCCTCTTAGGACTTTTGCAACCACAGTACAGCTGCTTTTCACTTTTAAAAAGTAAATAAAAGCTGGTGGTGTTAGGGGAACCCCCTGCAGTGTTTTAATTATGGGGTGAGGGCGGGCAGAGGGTCCCTATACTGTTTCATTAGGGTTTGGAGAAGTATGGATTTGGCTAAAATTGTACCCCAGACCCCCAATTTCCCATCATAATGCAAGCCTTGAGCTGCTGCTAGGGTTGGCAGACCTTCAAGTCTGACCTGAAGTCTCCAGGTTTCCTGGCTCCCTCCAGGTGGAGGACTGGAATCTACAGGTGGGTGAGAGTGCCTTTAATATATACCAGTGATGGCCAAACTTGGCCCTCCAGCTGTTTTGGGACTACAACTCCCATCATCCCTAGCTAACAGGACCAGTGGTCAGGGATGATGGGAACTGTAGTCCCAAAACAGCTGGAGGGCCACGTTTGACCATCACTGATATATATGTATTTTAAAAAGTGTGCAAGCTTCAGCCCAGCACAAAGTGGCTGCAAGTTATAGTACAGACATGCTGAGGTGGTGGGGGGTGTGTCAGGGGTCTGCTGTCCTCCCCTCTCCCAATTAACTTCTGTCTCCAGGGCCCATCCCTGTAACATCGCCAGGAGCTGCCCCTAGTTTTCAGGTTGGGCCCCTGAAATCTCAGGGTCTGGGCTGCTCCTGACCTCTTCAACCAAAGAGGAGAGAGGGCTATGTGCTTCATATAAGCCCCAAAACATCTGGAAGCCTTGCCTGATGCTGTCCTTCCTCAGAGAGCAGCGGAACATATTCTGACCTTTTCCCCCAAATTCGTCATGAGGGCTAGAACCCTGCGCATCCTGAAATGAAAGATGAGAGAAGCGAAACGCTGCCCCTATCCCCCGCCCCCACCCTTTACTTTAGATTCCCCAGAGCGTAAAATGGCCTGGGCACATTTCCTGGGTGTAATCAGAATGTTAGGAAAGCGATCTTCAGGGATGTAATTAAATGTCTTAACCCTTCCTTCAGCTGCCTGGCCTCATTACTGACGCCGATTTATCTTGCTGAGTGGGCCAGTGGAGTTGAGTGTGTGTGAATGGATGTCTGCGTGAGGTGAGATGCTCTTGGCTCCCAGAGTCATGATTTATTCAAGAGCCCCTCGCTGAGTCAGATAATGTAATTGTACGGTTATCCATCCTCTGGTGAGGACCTCCCTATTACTGTCCATTACTGGGGGGTAAGATAGGTTCCTGGGCCCTGATTCAAGCATCCTCTGAATGCCATTCTAAGCTGTAGAATCTAAGAGATGGTGTTCTATCCACCAGCCAAGTCTGGTCCTTATAGACACCATAGCAATGCACATTGAAACACTGGCAGTCTTGGGTGAGCACCAAGGCTTGCCAAAGGAGGGAAACGGTCAGAGCAGAGAAGGCAGAAGAGATTTTTGTTGGGAGCACAGCATGCAAGAAAAGGAAACCTTTCTTGCATGAATCTCTCTCTCACACATACACACAGAGACACAGGTTTCCACTGAGCCAGCAGACGTTTTTGTGCTGGGGTCACAGCAGTTGAGGGAGGTAGTCTTTATCAGGCCAATAGAAGGGGAGAAAATGGCTGGCCCTCTCTTGCTGACAAACTGTAAACAAGAAGAACCCTGTTGGGTCAGGCCAAAGGCCCATCTATTCTAACATCCTTTTATCACAGAGGCCTACCAGATGTCTGAGGGAAACCTGCAAACAGGACCTGAGCAGACGTACAGCTCTCCCTTCCTGTGATTCCGAGCTACTGGTGTTCAGAGACCTGCCTCGGACAATGGAGGTAGAGCTAAGCCAAAATGGCTAATGGCCACTTGTCACCTTATCCTTCAGGAATTGGTCATCTCAAAATATGTCGCCCGTTCCCCCCCAATGTCTGCTATAATTTAATTTTTTAGCACATCACAGATATGGTTCCCAACGAGGTATTTGCCATCTCAGTCTCATTCGGTCCTGAGTTGGGCTGAACACGTTTGTCCCAAATATTTGGACGTCTCCAATATTACCCATTGTCTTGGTGATTCGGTATCATTCACAGTGTGATAAGCCATATTGAAAGTCCTCCCCCCCACCCCCAAATTGAGAGAATCCTCCCCCCACCCCCCAAAAACCATTGGGCCCACTTTCCAGAAATGTCAGTCTGGAAAACCTTCCGGCGGATGGAGACAAATAACTTAGTTGTCGGTGACGTAAAAAGAAAAAAACCACTGCACAGCGCCTGAATCGCTGGTTGCTAGCATTAATCTTTATTTCAAATTAGAAATAGCTACATGCTTTTAGCCTAGTAATAAACTCACGGCGAGCCATCGCAGTGATGTTGTCACTTTCCACTGAGCTCTTATGGACCGGTGTATTGATTAGACTTTGAAGGAATACAACAGCTAAATCTCAGGTAGCAAATATGTGTTGAATTGATCTCCTTTGACGCAGCCCTCTGCCCTTTCCCTTGCTCCTGCTGACATTATTTATAGGAGAAGAGTGTGTGTGTGTTTGTGTGTGTTTATGTATGCGAGTTGATGCTGACTCTTTGCTAAGCTCTACCTTGTAGCACCTGCTTAAGTGACCTCCCCTCCCCTCCCCAAGCTGGTTAACTTTTAAGTATGGGAATGAGACGTGATGCCCCATAATATTCTTTTGATTCATGCAAGCCACTTTTCTCATATAGCCATTCCTTCCTTCCCCCAGCAGATGTATTGATTTTTTGTTTTGCGGTTTTATAACGCAATTTCGGGGCTGTTGTAGTTTAATGAGCCATGTTCTTATGATGTTTAAAGAGATTTGGAGCAGGCGTTGAAATAAATATTATGGATTGGCCCATTCCCCCACCCCCAGCCCCACCACATCCGCCTTCACCCCACACCCCTGCTCTCCGAATATCAGTGGGAAATGAATCAGGGCATCCAGCTAGGCAGCTTTTTGTGATGGAGATCAAAGTGCTGGTGGGAAAGAAAAGAGGGCCACACTTACACTCTCTCGACCACACACGGCAGCACCTGCAGAGCGGTGAAATGTCATTGTTGCCTCTGCAGCTCTGAGCACAGAGGAAGCACCACGGAGGTGGCAGATGACTCTAATAATGCTTGATGTGAATTGATGGGGAAGGAGGGCCGTAACACGGAAAGCTTTTTATTATAAGCCGCGGCTCCCCGAGCCGCAAAGAGCAGAATGCTGCGCACCTGTGGACTTTCGTCGCGTCAGCCGTTATGGAAGCTGACAGATTTTATTAGCTTAAGGAAGGACTTTTCAGCATTGGAGATTTGTATTTTATTTGGTGGCAGGATGCAGAGGAAGCTGAATGTGTGTGTGTGTATTGGGGGGTGGAAGTTAAATATTTGCAGCCAGCCCAGGCCTGAACTCCCGTCTCCTGCACGGAATTGGCCGATGCTCCTGGAGCTTTTATCTGCTGTTAGAAAATAAAAATAAATATCAGAGTACTGCCTCTGTTTATGTGACTGTGTTTACTGTTTTGTGAAATCCCTGCAAGATGCATCATAGAAAGCGAATCATAAATGAAATGAAATTATAAAGAACAACAAGAACCGTAATAACTACTGGGGTTTAAAGCCTGATCTACCTCAGAATCTATTATTTGCTAATATTTATTTCATTTGTGAACTGCTTCGTTGGTAGCAGCTCGAAGCGATTTTGCAAAACAATGAAAACATAAAACAGATTTAGGACCATCAGAAGCTGCCTACGGAGTCAGAGCATTTGGTCCAGCTAGGTCAATACTGTCTATACTGACTGGCAGTGGATTGCCAGGGTTTCAGGCAAGGAATATTTCCAAGTCCTACCTGGAGATGCTGAGGATTGAACCTGGAACTTCTGCATGCAAAGCAGATGTGGTTCTGAATAAAGGGTGTAATAAAAGATGGGCATGCAAACCCGACTTATACTGAGTCATAAGGTGATAGTCAATGCTAGTCATACAAAACAGACCCTTTGAAATAAATGGTCCTAAGTTCCAATGGAATTCACAGGCGAAAAAACATGAAAAAGGCATTGAAAAATCCATATTTTTCAGGAAATGAATTTTCATGCACATTTGTTGTTGTTGATGGGAGCTGTGATCAGCAAATGCACTGATCAGGTATGATTGGAGATGGATTTCCACAACATCTGGAGGGTCCCCTGTTCTACATATAGAAACTCTGGCACTCAAATCAGACCTAAGATCAGTGCTTTTTTTCTTTAAAAAAATGTTCCTTTTGACTCAAGAAAATCAACATTTTATAGTTCAAATCAGGAAAAATAAATACGGTAAATGGACCAAAGATTCACAAAATGTTTAGGGGTATGCATACCCCTGCGTACCTCCAGAAAAAAACAAACCACTGCCTAAGATTGAATTTTGGCTCCTGCAAAGCATGGATTTGAAAGGAAAAGAGAGAGAGATTATTCCTTTACTGCTTCCATTTGTTAACTTCAGAAAAATGCTTCTGGTTTTTCTTTTTCATTCTTAAAACTTTTCCTTGACTTCAGAACAAGAGCAAGATTATTTATGTTATGTGCACACAGATAAGTGTTGCAAAGAAAGAGGTTTATACAATTGAGGCTTTTAGGGGGGCGAAAGAAAGCAGAGAGAAAGAGAGATGGGAAAAAAAATCTGCTCACAAAGATTTTTGATGGCAATTGTTTCTCCTTCCCTGCTCCGGCCAAACACATGATACCTGGTAACCTAAGAGCCTGCAATCTGTTTCAGACAAGTTCAGGAACCAGTGTGTTTTAATGTCGCTGCCGAGATTGGATTACCTGATTGCTAACAAAATCTTTCTTTCCGCCCCCTCCCCTCCCGTGTCCCCCCATCCCCCTCCTCCTTCACATGGAAGGCCCCATCATATTCCCACCAGACTTCATTTGTTATGTAGAACTGGGAGCTGCAATCAAGATGATCTTTTCACCCTCTTAGAAAGGTTTTTACCCCACCCTGCAAACAGGTGCTCACTAGGACAGAGTGATAAATTGATTGCAGGCCGTCTGAATAAAGGCTTACTACTTTAGTAACAACAACAACAGACTATTTATAATGATGAAGTTGCAGTGGGAAGTTCTCCTGTTCCTGTTTTATTTTTATTTTCAATCTGCTTGACATTCAGGAGGCCCTAAAGTAAGGTGGGAATGTTTCCTCTCTGAAACTGTGGAAAGGTGGCTGCCAGCCAGTGTAGACATTACTAATCTCTGACAATACTGAGCACTGACTTGGGGTAAGGCAGCTCCCTATGTACCTTGACAATGTTGGCCCCTTTTGCACATTACTCAAGTAATGTGCGTTACTGAAGGGGCCAAATCTGCCTATTTGCCTCACAATTTGCAGAGTGTTTCAACAATCAGCCCCTATCCCCATGGAACTCTGTGAATTGTAGCTCTGTGAGGGGAATAGGGATGATGAAGAAGAGTTTGGATTTGATATCCCACTTTATCACTAGCCTAAGGAGTCTCAAAGCGGCTAACAATCTCCTTTCCCTTCCTCCCCCACAACAAACACTCTGTGAGGTGAGTGAGGCTGAGAGACTTCAGAGAAGTGTGACTAGCCCAAGGTCACCCAGCAGCTGCATGTGGGGGAGCGGAGACGCGAACCCGGTTCACCAGATTACGAGTCTACCACTCTTAACCACTACACCACAACTCTCCTGACAACTCTCAGCTCCCTTAAAAGACTACAGTTCCATGGTTCTTTGCAGGGACATAATGCCTGCTAAAGTGACATATGGGAGCTTTAAATGAATGATTTGGATGTGGCCATAAGGCTCTTCAGGAGCCTCCGTCAGTTGCTGGAGTGGCTAGAGGTCTCTGTGAAGGCTCCCTTGCCTCAGATGTCCAAGCTGAGGTGCAGAGATATGACCAATGCTCACACAGTTTTCCTCCTTCCTGCAAGCAATGCTTGAAATTTCTAGGAAGTTTCTCCAGAATTTGGGAGCGGGGGGGGCGACTCTCAGAGGTTTTCCCCCCTTTTGTCTTGGCTCGAACATGTCCTTAAACTCTGATAATGCTCCTTCCTTTCCTGGATGGAAGACAAAGAAGAGTGTGTAAGTTTGTAGAAACTAACCAACTGTATAAAGTTAAAATTGGCATTCATTGCTCAGCCTGCTTTTGCCTCTGGTCACCTCCGAGGGCTGTCCAGATGGGAATAAGACCCTTGGTCTGGAAGAAGTTCTCCACTCTAGCCATAGAAAAAGAAAATACAGACAAAAGAGGCTGATTTCCTTAGTATGATGGCTGATATTCTCAGGTTTCCCCTCCCCCTCTCAAGGTTCCATGCACAGCACCTGTGACCCCTGTTTTCTAATCTGAAATGCTGGACAATATGAACCAAGGACACAGACCAATTGGACACACAATGGTCAATGTCTAGAACTCGTGGGAGTTGGCCATAAATATAGGTACAGATGTTGATCATACATGGAGTCATGAACATAATTAATTTGAATTTGTCCCCTCCCCAAATTCAAATACTTTCTCCACATGTGAAGTGCTAGCAGGTAGATCCTTTTCACCTTCATGTGCTAGCTTTCTACTGGCGGAGCCCTGAATGGCATCCAGATAAGCAGCAGCACAAATATTGGGAGGGAGGTTTCTTGTCTCCACCCCACCTCACATGCCAGTACCACCAGTGGCATAAAGTAATGTTTGATGATACAAATTCAACTAAATTCTATTGGTTTATATACTCTCTTTTTTAAGCGGGGAGGGGCAATTTCAGTTGCCTTGGTTCAGTTTGGGGCAAAGGAAGGGAGAGAATCATTGATCCAGCATTAAACCATGCACTTTAATGAATGCACTGAGAAATAATCATGCGAAAAGAAAGAGAGAGGGAGGGAGGGAAAAATAAGCTAGAATATTCAGCACTTAAATTTATGAACATCAGCTCCTCATTAATGTGGATAAATATTTTCCAAAGAATAATATTTCATAATTAAATGTGATAATCTCAAGGAAGTGCTCTCTCCAGAAAGAGAATTACAGTTAATTAATGCACACTTAATTTGCATTGACAGCAACTCACTGGGTGAGAATTAACATATCATATTTCCTGCTCTGTCACTTTGTATCGCTCGAGTATAAAAGAGGCAAAGAATAGATCACTCAGGGTATAATTGGGACACGTCCCTGAGAGTTGGCCTCTCCAGAGTCAGGACAGCTTCCAATGCCCACAGTTCGTGAGAATATAAAGAGAGCTCTGCTGCATCAGATCAGTCCAGGCTTATCCTATCCAGCATCCTTTTCTCTACAGTGGCCTTCCAGGAAGGCCCCAAAGTAGGACATGTAGCCAACAGACCAGGGGTGGGGAACCTAAGACCCAGGTCCCAAATATTGCCCTCCAGTCCTCTCTATCTGTGGGCCTCAGAAAGCTCTCTCAGCCACACCCCTCACAGACCCTCCTCCTTACCCCAGATGTTTCCCCCTGGCTGGAATGCATCCCTGAACACTTGCTTGTCTGAATGGGACATAGAGAGGAATGTATATAGCCTATTGCACAAAGGTAAAATTTGCATTTGTTACTCTGCTTGCTTTTGCCCCTGGTCCCATGCACCATAGGCATACGGACCTCAGGAAGTCACACAGGCCTTCAAACTGCAAAGGATTCCCCACGCTTGCAACAAACGTCTCCTGCTGTTTGCTCCTCTATAGCTGGTATTCAGTGGTTGGACTTTGTATCAGTGCCCAGCTTGGTGGGGCAGGTCCTGAAGCTCACATTCCCTGGTCCTGATGCCAGTCACTGGGTAGGGATGAGGGAGACATTCGATTCAGTTTACATATATAGGCGAACTTACCTTATTCACATTTTCCCAAACAAAGTGCAGAAGACAACCATTCTGCGAAATTTGCACTTCTCCTGCTTTTTGCAGTTTCAACCAAGTATTACAACTTAGTAATAAAATAAAAATAAAATGCATATCCTAGTATAAAAATGGACATAAAAGGCATATACAGTGGTACCTCAGGTTACATACGCTTCAGGTTACAGACTCCGCTAACCCAGAAATAGTGCTTCAGGTTAAGAACTTTGCTTCAGGTTGAGAACAGAAATTGTGCTCCAGCAGCGCGGTGGCAGCAGGAGGCCCCATTAGCTAAAGTGGTGCTTCAGGTTAAGAACAGTTTCAGGTTAAGAACGGACCTCCGGAAAGAATTAAGTACTTAACCCGAGGTACCACTGTATTTGTGAAGGAGAACATACAGCAATGCATTTTATTCTGGGAAAGTGCTTTGCAAAATTGCAATAAAAAACACGTATATTGGGAGAAAATTGCACTAAAATGCTGGCGAATTTTCATGAGACTTTTAAAGAAATGAACACTATTGTGGAAATGTGGAGAGCTGAGTTGAAGATGGGGTGGGGACAGATAAAAAATGAAACTGGCAGATTCACCAATAACTTGTCACCGGCACCCTTTAACAAACAAGAACAGAACAGTTGGCAGGCAATGAATGGGCAGAAGTAAAGTGCCAAGCGAGGTTGCAGCTACTTGCCATCTTCCTTGCTCAAGAATGCTTCTGGCATTCACTTCTGAGTGCACTGCCCCACCACCACAGTTTAAAAAATAAAACATACAATTGCCCAAGCACGGGCTACCATACAAAGTGGGGGTTTCTTTGGGGGGGGAGGGGGAACTATGGAGAATTCCTAATGCATCACTAGCTGTGCTTCAGAAACAGAGGGCTCATTCAGAATTCTAAAATCCAGGGATAAATTTAGATGAGGAGAATTAAAGGAGCATTCCTAGTTCTGCACCCCTAAATTTTCTTAATCTGGAGATGGAAGCTAGGACCTTTCCCATGCAAAACATGAGCTCTGCCTGGGAGTTCCTGCTCCCCCTCCTAGAGATTTCCTTTCAGAAAAAGGTTCCATTCAAACTCTGGGCATTCACTTAGGAGGATTCCCAATGGATTGGTGCCCTTTGTGACCAGCCCCCCCAAATCAGGTCACAGAGCAATTACCGAAGTAGCCAACTCGCTCTCAAAGTCACCTTGAAACAGGAGCTCTTCCAAAGGCTTTCAGCCTAATTCCCCACCCCGTTTCCCCAGCGGTGTCACTCTCCTTAACTGTCGGTGTCAAGATGCATTATGGCAAAAAGATGTTCCGCTGTAATTTGTTTTTCTTAAAATGTTCAACTTTCAAATGTGTGCCAGCGGTTCGACTCATCTGTCAAACAACTGTCAGATGAGGAGTAAGGAGGGGGCACCTGAAACCAAGGGAATGCTACAAGGGATTTGGCATAATCTTTGCTCGGAAATGCTGGGTCTCTGGGGAAGGGCCGCTCAGGTGCATTTTGGGGTGCAAACGTGAAAATGCAATTGGTACTTTTCATACATGTTCCGTGTGCGAAGGCACACCCTCCAATTATCACAGTAAAACATCATTTCTGTCACTGAAATTCAGGACTTTCAGCCAAAGATCTTTCAGATGTTGCTGCTAATACATGGGGATGGGGATTTCTAATTATCTGTTTCTGGAGTTGGAGACCTGTAGTCCTCTATGTACTACTGAACTCCATCTCCCATCATCCCTGATCAGTGACCAAGATGGCTGGGGCCGATGAGAGTTGGAATCCGACAACACCTGGAAGGCTGCTGCTTCCCTATCCCTGATCTATTTTGTTTCAGTCATTTTCTGCGTTCAGAGCTTACAAGCCCTTTAGGAAAAAAAACACACACAAAGCAATCAATTTTAAACAGCAAAAAACAACCCCTCAAATAAATATAGCAACAGGAAGATAACTGATAAAAAACAAACAAACAGCAGTTCAGAGATCAGTTTATTAGCCAAAAAGCATGGAGAATTAAAAAAAGTTTCCGCTTGGTGTCTAAATTATAAAAGTGTAGCCAGGGATAAGGTGCTGATGGCTCACCATATGTAGTTGGACTACAATTCCTATCATTCATGAGCACTGGCCATGCTGGCTGGGGATGAGGGGATATGGAGTCTAGCAACGTCTAAGTTCTCCATCCCTGCCAGAATAAGCCCTATTGAAAATCCATATTTTGTATCTGAGGAGGATGGAGATTTCACACCACTGATTTTGAAACCAGCTTATTCACTTGTTTCCTTCACACACATGCTGAGTACACAGAGAGGGAGGGTTTACCTAAGAAAAGTCTGCTGGATCTGACCAGTGATCCATCTAATCCAGCACCCTGTTCTCACAGTGGTCAACCAGATGGCTGTGTGAAACCAACGAGCAGGATTTGAGCACAAGAGTCCTCTCCTCTCCTGCAGTTTCCAGTAGCCGGGATGCAGAAGCATTGCTGCCCCCAAATGTGGATGCAGAATATAGCCATCTTGGCTAGTAGCCAAGCCACCAATAGCCTTCTCCTCCATGAATTTGTCTAGTCCTTCTTTAAAGCCATTCAAGTTGGTGGCCATCGCTGCCTCCTGTGGGAGTGAGTTCCATAGTGCTGCGTGAAGAAGGCGAGCCAGTGACCCTGCTTTGCCCCGTCTCTTGCAATTGGTGCCTCATATTTCCCATAATGTGGCCCTGAATTCTCTGTGTCACCTAAGACTTCCTCTGCTGAGGTGCAAGGGATCCTGGGCAAGAGCTTCCCAAAAGTTTGAAAGCTGCTGATTTAAGCCTTCCTTTAAAATAAAAAAGGAAGAAGAAAAAGAAGGAGAAAGAAAAGAAATCAGAGGCTCTCCCCTCCTGAAAAGCTACGGGAGGCAAACCATTAATTGTCTCTGAACTCTGTTATTTTTGCTAAACTAATCAATCCATATAAAAAGAGCAGATTAAATTGACTGACCCTCATATATTTAATGATTGCTGCTATTTGACCAAGAAACATTTCTCAGGAAGCCGCTTGTCACGGGCTATCAATATTCCTTTAATCCCATGTTCGTTATTGGCGCACTTTGTTACTCTCCGAGATGGCCTGTCTCGAGTGGTCCCTCTGCTTGCGCAGCAAGAAAATGAGATGGTAAATGACTACACAAACAATCTGATTATAGCATTTAATTCCTGTCCTATAGATTTCCAAGCTTGCTGAGCTCCTCTTTTCCTTTTGTGAATATTGTCACACAAGCACATCCTTTTTAAATGACCTTTCTTGCCACCAGGAGTATTTAATTTCATTGTCTTGGATGATCTCTTCAAATATATGAGAAAAAGGGGGGATATTACTATTATTCTTATTACATTTACGCATCGCTTCTTAGAAAGCATCTCAAAGCAATTTCACAATATAATGAAAGCACATCTAGACAATTGCACACAGTCCTACCTAGTGTTGCGTTAGGTTCATGTTGCGTCTTTTCAGTTTGCGAACGTGGCAAACCCTGAAGTGTATACTTTCGGGTTTCACTGCTCATGCATGCACAGAAGCGTTCTGCACACTTCGCACATGTGCAGAAGCCGCGCTCTAGTTACAGATTTTTCGGGATGCGAACGGCACCCCTGAACGGATCAATTCCGTAACTAGAGGTACCACTGTATATAAAAACAGTTAAAACATATCACAGCACCATGAGATGGTAGAATTGGGAGGGACCCCTAGAGGTCATCTCATCCATCCCCTTCAATGCAGGATTCACAGATACAGATGGATATTCAAACTGTTTATAAACCTTCAGTGAAGTTGAGTCCATCACCTTCTGAAGTAGTCTGTTCCACATATGTAAAGACAATTTGAAGCTGATAATATGCAGATATTGACTGAGATACAAATCTCCACTAAGAAGACTTGTTGAGAGGGGGAAGTCTTCAGCAGAAGGCTACCAAAAATACAACAGAGATGGGACCTGCCTGAGGGCTTATCCTCACCTACTTGTGCCCCACTGCTTTCCTCTGGGGAAACCCAATCTTTAGCTCTGAACGGGAACAAATGGCAATTGGGACCAAAAAGTTGTGGTGTTTTGGGGGGCTAGACAAATTAATGGAGGAGAAGGATATTGATGGCTTGGCTACTAGCCAAGATGGCTATATTCTGGCACCCAAAAACATGAATGGGGTGGGGCTGTGAGATATATTGGGATGAACTTTTGGGCCATGTTCTTGTGGGGGTAAAGGGGGTGTCCTGGTTTTTTTTGGATGCTTGTGGAAAATGCATGGCGCCCTCCAAGTGTTGCTGGAATCCAACTCATATAAGCCATAGCCAAAATGGCCAATGATCAAGGATGATGGGAGTTTTAGTCCAACAACTTTATGGAGGTTGGCAAAGCCTACTCTAGACATTAGGACCAAGCATGGTCCAATGTAAATGCCTCCACAGCTGGAAACCACAGGAGGGAGAGGGCCCCTCTGCTTGAATCCCGCTTGCTGGTTTCCCACAGGCATCTGGTTGGCCACTGTGAGAACAGGATGCTGGACAAGATGGGACATTGGCCTGGTCCAGCCGGCTCTCCTTACGAGTTGTAAAACAACTTATAGGCAGAGTCTGTGCATAGCACACACTCATAAGAATAGTCAAGGAGTGATCCTTTGTGGAACAGAAGAATCATACAGCTGCCTGCATTTTTCTCTGTAAAGTGATTGGGGTCCTGATAACACAGGAGTGTGGAAGCTGGGGCCCCCCTGATGTTGTTGGACTACAGTTTCCATTGCACCTGAATATTGTCCATGCTTCCTGCGGCTGATGGGATTCATAATGCTCAACATCTTGAGAACACCAGGTTCAGCAAAGCTGACGCAAGCCCACTGTGAGCACTTGATTTCCCAGAATGCCCCTGCGATGCACAGGGTTTCACTGGCAAGATGCAGCGGGATCCCTCAACCCACAAGCTGATGTGGAAATGATTCCCTGGAAGGAGAAATTTTTGAAAACTACCGTTTCAGTGGAAATGGGGTGTGGTGCTGCATATCAGAGGACAGAAGGGGGAGGGGAGAAAATTTAAAACATCACATTTTGAGGTGAGGAGGTACCTTTATTTTTTAAAAAAAGATCTCCCCCCCCCCTCTTTTTGATGGCACTTTCCCAGCATTGGTTTGGCAGTAGCCGGTCATATTTTTAGTTTAAACAGGCTTTCATTTGTAAAAATATAAGGTTGATGTGGGAGCCAAAGAAAAGGTAACAAGCCATTTCTGTATTTATTATTTCATGGTTTCATGTATCCCTGGCATACCATGTATCATTTGCGTTCTGGTCCTCAAGAGCATTCCTGTTATGAAAGCTTGATGTTTTCTTCAACAGGGGATGTATAGAGATGCCAAGTTTGCTAAGGGCGGAGGGGTGGGGGGGTGGGGGTGGCAGCGTTATGTGTGAGTGAGGGAGTAATAATCATCTTAGCTTGAGCGTTCATACAATGCAACAGCACAGACCAGCTAGGCAACATCTTTGCAGTTGCCCTGGGATATAAAACGGCTCCTAAAATACTCCACTGAGACCAAACAGTAAAGAAGCTTGACTCAAACCATTACAGGTCAAACCCTTCTCTCTCCCTCTCTCTCTCTCTCTCTCTCTCTCCCCCTCCACCCCCTCGGCTTCTGGCAAGCTATATAAAAATATATATATTTGTGGATTTGCGTGTGTGTGTGTGTGTGTGTGTGTATCTGTCCATGGATAAGTTTGTGTGAGACTAGGGACAAGGGAGAATTTTTATTACGTTTGCATTTAGGTTGATGAACCCCCCTAATTGTCACTTTCCGAAGCACTATGAGAACCGAAATAGGGTCCTCCTTTGGTATCCTTACTTTTCTCAGTTTTCCAATGCAGTTCTCCAGCCAAGTAATGAGTATCCAAAAATAAAATTAAAAATGCACATACAAAGTGGTTATAAAAATGTATATGGGCATGAAATTAATGTACAAAACTGTTATATTAGGGGAATGTGAATGTGAAAAAATGAGTGAATTGGGCAAAATTGCCTGCAAACGTGTCTATTAAGAGAAATTTTCACTGAAACTGATGAATTTTCATGATGTCTAAAAGTAAAAATAAACCTCTAATTGATACAGAAATGTAGAGAACTAGAGATGGAGAACTTGAGAAGGTGGAGAAACTCAAAGAAGTAGACTGATTTGCCGATCTTTATGTGAGTTGCAAACTATTGGACAAAAGCATGGAATCTGTATGAAAGAAGATTCAAGCACATATAAAAGAGTCACATATACAAAAACAGTTAAAACATAGAAGCATAGAATCGTAGAATTGTATAATGGGAAGGGACCCCAGGGTCATCTAGTCCAACTCCCTGCAACACAGAAATCACAGCTAAGAATCCCTGACAGATGGATATTCAACCTCTGGTTAGAAACCTCCCAAAAGGAGAGTCCATTGCCTTCCAAAGCGGTCTGTTTCACCGTTGAACAGCTCTTACCATCAGAAAGTTATTCCTAATGATTTTTCAAGGCCTCTCCTGACTTCGGTTTAATGGAGAGCTGAGTGCTATCAGCATACTGATGTCCAGTGCTTTTTTCAGGGAAAAAAATTAGGGGTACTCTCATTTTCCTACTCAGATTGAAATAATGCCCCTCAATGAAGCCAAACTTAGATACACAGAATGTTTAGGGGTATGCGTCTCCTTGCGTCCCCCCAGAAAAAAGCACTGCTGATGATACTATCCTTTCTATCTTCATAAGTTTGTATGTTGCATGGTTTCAGATCCAAAGTTTGAAATCATTTGTTTCCTTTGGCAAAGAAGCAACTATAGACTCTAATAATTCTGAAGATCTGAAGATGTGCACCACTTTGTGAAATGATTGTCTGAAGAAGTGGTATATGTCTTTTAAATGCATGAAATAAACCCCAATAGAGGATATTTTCATTACCTTCAGGACGCAAAAGGGCTACAGCAGAGGTGGAGTGTCTGTGATTCTCAATTCAACTACTGGCCATAAAGCTAACAAGAGATGGAGTCCAACAGCAGAGCCCTGGGTTCCTCCTGTAGGGTTCCAGTAAGCAACACCTGAGCTACAAAGGTGGCATCTGAATGGTCCCTTGTGCCAACCAGACAGAATGCTCAGTGGGCAGAAAAGAGAAACGGACTCACAATAAATCTCCACTTTAATTACGATCATGTTAAATGGTCATTGTATCGAAATCAGGGCTTGTTGTCCATGCAGGAATGATGAGCATGCTAGATTTGATGGTCAGACTGGCGGACAGACAGACAAGCGGTTGGACTAATTGTGATTTTCTGCAGCACCGCTAATAATAACACATTGTGCTAATGGCACACCAAGGGAAAAACGATCCCTTCTGCTACTTTGCTAATGAAAACCTCCTTCATTCAGAAAAGGCCACACATCAATAGGGAGAACTCTTCTGTCTTCTCTTATTAGCTTAGAAATGCACTGGAATAAGACAGTGAAGTCTCAAATTCGAGGCCTGTAAGTCATTTCCTTTTGGATATTCTTAAAAAAAAAACCACCCACAACCCAACAAATAAAAAACTTTGTTTTAAAAAGTGGGACTTCCTTTCTAAAGGGAAAAAAAAAAGTCCAATGCATATCAAAGGGCAAAAATAGACCAGATTGTGGTGGACATGTATTTATTTTCAAGTGATGTTGGCCTGTTTCTTGAGCATTCTGGCTGGTTTGTTGGTGGGAAGGCTCCGCCCACCACTGACATGCAGCCCTTTGGAGCCTGCCAAGAAGGGAATGTGACTGTCCAGATGAAAAGGGTCCCCTACCCTTGGCTAAGAGGTTTCAAAGCAAAGGCTGGATGGCCAGTGATGAAGAATATTGCAACAGTGCAGGGCATTAGATGATCTTCCATCGGCATGATCCTGCAAACTGCTCCCAGTTTGGGAGGATGAACTTTGAAACTGGGTGAAAGATTCCCATACCCTATCCCAGTGGTTCCCGTACTTTTTTGGGCTTGCCTTCTTGGTTTTATAAACTCATCTCCAGTGCTCCCTACCCTATAAAAAGCATTATTAAGAACAGTGGTTTGCATGGCCCGCTAAGGAAGTTAATAATGCAGTAAAATTCAAAACAGTGACCATTAATTTCACATTTATTCAAACTCCTGTTAAAACTCCTAAGTTGAATTAATTAAACAAAATGGTTGAACTTGATCCAGGAATATCAGCTTTTCAATTTCTGATGGTCATTTACACCTCCTCTGCCCCCTTGCCACTCTCTTGCACTTTAATGCCCCACTAGATAATCCCACTGTCCCCCAGGGGGCGCTACCACCCACTATGGGAACTACTGCCCTAACCCTTAATCCACCAAGTTCTGGCATGCCTCCACCTTCTGGTTTTGGTTTGCTTTTGAATCAGAAGTTGGCAGTATTACTGTCATTGTGTTAGGTACAGTCCACATATAGAGGGGTGTGTGTGGTGAGGGTGGGGAGTTCTGTATGTCTGTAATTTGAGAGTATATATTGATTTAATCATGCACCCCACTTTTGTGCCTCCCCGCTATGGCACACCAGGATGAAGCCTGCAGTCATTTACTCCAGAGCAATCCTATTAACATTAATGCTCCAGAACAAGCAGGTTGTGGATTGCAGCCTAAATGACTTATCGACCCAATACATACGAAATGCAGAAAACTGAGGGACATAATTATTCAGGATGCTTAATTCTCCCCCCTCTTCCTCTTCTTTCTAAGCACTAGCTCTTCCCTGGTCTCTCATTTTTTTAAAAAAATAAATTTATAAATAAATAAAAGTCTATAAAGTTCTTGGAGATGAATGCATCTTCAAACTTTTTTATATAAACTGCTTCCATTCTGCTTACCTGTCCCTTCTGGGGGCTATTAGTCTCTGCAGCCCCTTCTGTTTGGATAATGTCTTCTATCCATTCTTATTAGGTTAAATCAATCGAGCGTTGGCAAAACAGCATACTGGAAACTGGGCAATCATGTTAACATTTGCTGGCCTGCTCTCTAAACAGGGGCATATGCTAGGCACACAAAGGACTGTACCCAGAGCCCAGGACACAAATTTCCATGAAACGTGCCTGTGCTGTTCAAGTTGCAGAGACGGTGGGTAGCCAAGGTCTCACAAGCACTGCACTTTGCAGTGGACTCTGCTGCCCTGGTGGCAAAATGTAAAAAGAAGGAAGGTGTGATAGCTCAGTAGCAGAGCAATTGATTTTCATTCAGAAGGTCCCAGGTTCATTCCCTGGCATCTCCCAGCAGTGGCAGGCATTGTGTTTTCAAATTTCAGTGGCGCCCTGTGAGAAGCCAAAATTCAGCATGCACACACACACATACCGCTTCTCACCTTCCGTTCTGCATCATAGTTGGGGTGGCCCCTGTGGTGCCCTGTTGGCTCAGTGCCCAGTGAGGGTGAACCCGTCATGCTCCCCTAAATCTGCCTTTGCTCTCAGTAGGGCCAGAAAAGACTTTGAGATCTGTGGCTAGTCAATAGGCAATACTGCTCTGTATGGATCAATTATCTGACTGAGTCTATGGCACCTTCTGATATTCCTAATGTCCCAGGTTCAGTCTCTGCCATCTCCAAGTAGGGCTGGGAAAGACTGTTTGAAACCCTCCCATTAGTGTAAACAGCAGAGGAGCCAATGGTCTAAATCAGTTCTAGGTAATTTCCTATATTCAGTCTTACTGTGGGATGTGAAACACAGAGCAGTCAAGTACAACATCCCTAGAGTGGACATAAAAAGGGGATGTCTGGACCAGCCAGTCAGAACTTCCTGTTTCCTCCTAGGCTGGGACAGACTTCCTCTACATGTGACCAGAGGTGGGCGTGGCCTCACCTGTGTGGGTAACAAAAGCATAGGACTGGTCGCCATTTCTCTCTCTCTGACTACATTCGTTGAAGAAGCAACATCTGCTTAGCCTAAGATGCTCTCTTGGCTTGGAGGATAAAGGAGCTATCTCCTAATGGGATAGTTTCCAGGTGTATATTACTTTTGTAACTTAAGTCTGCCTTCTGGGATCCATTTGTGAACAGAATCTGTGAGTAAACTCTTTTTATACTTTTATAGAAGACTGTCGCGTCTATCTTTTTATGAGGGACTAAAGGGGAAATTACCAAGGTAACTTATTTTAGAGGCTTTAGCGAGCCTGAGCAAACACATCTGCTGTGCAGGTTTAAAAAGGGGAATGTTACTCTGCTAAATTGTAGAACTTCTTAACACAAGTTGGAAAGGATACAATCAAACAATATATCCTCTCCTGCATCCCTGAAAATTCCCACAGTTACAATCCTCAGGCAGTCCACCCACTAAAATCTGTGCATGTTGTGAATCAAGCTATAAATACTATACTGATGACAAAGCTTTGTATCTTCAAATATGCTATAGCTCAGTGGTAGAGCATCTGTTTTGTATGCTCAGGGTCCCAGGTTTGACCCCTGGCATCTCCAGGTATCTTTACCCTTTTTCTGAAAACCTGAATAGCTGCTGCCAGGCAGTGTTGACAGTACTGAGTTGGATGTGTTAACAATGCCCCAGTTTTCAAATAATGTTAAAGAAGAGGCCCATGGCCATCTTTTTCGTAACCTGTAGAAAGCTTGAACATTTCACAGGTTATGTGTGGACCCTGGCAGATGCCCACAGATGCCTACTCCTGGCACCAGCCCTATGAGCCCATCTTGGAGGCTCCCCCAAAGTATCCAGTGTGGCCATGCAGGGAAACAGAATGGTGGACTAAGATGGGCCCGAGGCCCAACCTTTGTTTCTCAGCTACCTTCTTGTTGGTCTTCTCTGGTGTTCCACCACCAGATTCTGCACCGGATCCTGCCAGGATGTGTGTTAAAGCTCCCTATGCCCAGCTCGACTTGACAGGCAGTCCCAGTCCAATGGATCTTCATTCTTTTCTGTGGTTGTGGGTTTCGTGTGTGTGGAGGAGATTGCAGCCCTGCTTATGCATCTGAGCTTTGTGCAGAGATGTATAGTTTTCATCTACAAAGGCTACAGCTCCTCTTCAGAAGGTCAGATGGAATCTAGATATAGAGAAAGATTTATGGGGCAAGACAAACGGCTTACAGTCTGCTAGTGTCCCCAAATCCATAAATCCTCTAAGTGGCTAGGCTAGCAGGAACCAAAACACAACTGAAAAGTTTATGAAGAGGCAATGGATTCAGGGTTTGGAACATGCCCATCTTCTTCATGCACCCCACAGTCATAAACTCCCTCCACCTCCCTTGTGTAAAATACAGCTCCCTTGTTGTCAGGATAATTTAGCCTGGCTCCAGGTTTCAGACGGTCACCTCTCCGGCGGTCTGCTGGATGACGGGGCAAGTTGTAATATGTCACCAGAGGGTCATAGACAACTTGATTTATGGCCCATTGTGGTCCCAGGCGGTAGATTACATGAACCGATGACTGGGGAGAAAGTGCCCAATGATTTCAGATATGATGGAGCAACTAACACGATTGAGGGGGCAGGATGAAGTCTTCCCAAGGACAGAAGGTTAAGGGTTTGAAAAGGAAAGTGAACTTAGAGGCTGTAGGAGAGCAAATGAAGAGTTG
This sequence comes from Podarcis raffonei, assembly GCF_027172205.1. NCBI lineage: Eukaryota > Metazoa > Chordata > Lepidosauria > Squamata > Lacertidae > Podarcis > Podarcis raffonei. The sequence goes on along the minus strand of NC_070609.1, from coordinate 55,990,227 downwards.
ACAGTGGAGGGACTGTAGCCCAAAGGGGCCGTAGCTCAGTCATAAGGGGCACACTTAGCATGCAGAAAGGTTCCCAGTTCAGTCTCTGGCATTCTCTGTTATAAAGATCAAAGGCAGTAGGTCTGGGAAGGAATTCCATCAGATGACCTAGAGTATGACCGCCAATCAGAGGAGACCACACAGGCTAGATGGACCAATAGTAGCATCCAATCTCTGCCTGGAAGCTCACACAAGGGATGCAAGTATTGTCACAAAGAGATATCTAAATTGGAAGACTGGCTGATAAAGATCTGGGACATGGCACAAATGGTGAAATTGACTAACATCAACAGGGTAAGCCACACCAGACTTTATTGAACCTCTTTATAGCTTACTGGAGGGGGGGGGGATGAATGACAGTAAAACCTTATATGATCCTGGATGACATATAATAAGGGGGGGGAAGCATAAAGATGCTAAATTATAAACAAGAGTGTATATATATATATGGAATATACAAATATATATATAAATGTGTATATATGTTTAAATAGCTCATACTTTAACACACACAATACTGGCCACATACACACCATACATTTAAAGCAGAATGAGACCAATTTAAGCAGTCGTGCCTTCCCCCAAGGAATTCTGGGAGCTGCAGTTTGTTAAGGGTGCTGGGAGTTGTTGATTAACCAACACTGAGCAATTCTCTGCTGAATGTTGAATGGACTCAATCAGAAAGTACGGTGTTTCAGTTATTTATTTATTATTTCATAAAATGTATACACCACTTGATTGTTAAAAACAACTACAACCCTCAAAGTTGTTGACACTGGTTGAAACAAATGTCTTCCCTGTGGCTGTGGTGGCATGTTCACATGTGCCAGAACTAGAAACCCCTATCAGGTGGTGAATATTCACATGTGAACCAGTCCTAGGATTTAATTTAGTAACAAAAGAATTTCTTATAGATCAGTGGTCTTAAACTGGTGTGTAGAGACCTACCACTGGGCCATGGCCTGATCCAAGGTGAGTTGCAACAAGAGCCCTAAAGGAAAGGTAAAGGGACCCCTGACCATTAGGTGCAGTCGTAGCCAACTCTGGGGTTGCGGCACTCATCTCGCTTTATTGGCCGAGGGAGCCAGCATACAGCTTCCAGGTCATTTGGCCAGCATGACGAAGCCACTTCTGGTGAACCAGAGCAGCGCACGGAAACGCCGTTTACCTTTCCACCAGAGCAGTACCTATTTATCTACTTGCACTTTGATGTGCTTTCGAACTGCTAGGTTGGCAGGAGCTGGGACCGAGCAATGGGAACTCACCCCATCAGGGGGATTCGAACCGCCGACCTTTTGATCAGCAAGTCCTAGGCTCTGTGGTTTAACCCACAGCGCCACCCGCGCCCCTAACAAGAGCTCTACCACCATGCAAATACTGTATATTGTAAAAGATTAAGAAATGGGTCCCCAAATGCATGTTTGGGTTAGAAGTGGGTCCTGAGTGTGAAAAGGTTGAAGATGCCTTTTATAGATAAAAAAATCAAACACATGCAATTATTGAAATGTAATGAAACACCAGACTGGTAAGCACAAATTGTGGCATCTGGAAAAGAAGGATTAATATTTATCAAAGTTGGAGATATTATTACCCAATAAATAGGAAAGCCTTATTGTGCTTTGTCTTTCTTTCTTTCTTTCTTTCTTTCTTTCTTTCTTTCTTTCTTTCTTTCCTGATATAATGTCTTCTCACATCTAAATCCATTCAGATAAAGCCATCATTCTGCAGGATGTCACTGCTGCAGGATTATAGTCATGGCTGCAAGCAGACTTCCACCTGGCTCTCTTCTCTAGCTCTTTGCCTGGCACCTATAATAACCAGGGGGTAGGAGGTGAAAGCATGGAATGGAATGGACCCTGTTAGTGAGTGAACCAACTTAGAAGTGAGATCCGCATGCAGCTCTTCATTTTGTGTTGATTATACAATCAAGAGGTGACCTGCATGTGTGAACAGCCATCTATCGCCGCATAAAGCTTTCATGCCACCCAGTGCCAGTTTGACATCTCAGTTCAAACTCGTTCCTATAGCCCCCACTCCAACTATTCACTTTCATTCTGATTTTTAAAAGGCTGCTCTCTTTCCAGGAGCAAAGTAGAACAAGCAACATCAATTGAGCTTCTCATGCCATTACTACACCAGTTTAGACATCAGCAATTTGAAAGTTCTCTGAAGGAATCCTAAAACATTGGGCCTCTTCACCTGAATGTCTGAACTACACGGGACTTTTTTTTCAAATTCACAACTTCATGTTTACTGCTGTAGCATCTAAATTAATGCTCCCATTTTCCCCCTTCACCCATCAGCAGATGCTTGTGTAGGTGTCCGATTAGCGCTGTACAAGTCCCAGCATTGCTCCAGCAGACGGTTTAATTTTTATAACTAGTCAGCAAGCCACAAACTCATCAAATCCCCTTTTTAAAGTACACACTATTTTCCCTGACGGACATTTCTGTTGTCTTATGCCACGCCGAATTGCAATCATCTGTATTTAAAACTAATGGATTTGAAACAACCTACAGGCTCCTGCTTTAATGAGAGTTAGATTAATGAAAAAAGACCTTTTACCTCCGATTGCATGACAACATTTTCAAATTACATTCCTGAAACAGAGAATTCACTTATTCAGAGTAATTGGATGCGGACTAGGGTTAATACGTACAATGTCCTTAAATGAAAATGTTCTATTGTAAGTGGGACTGTATGATACCTGAGGCATTCTCAATAGATTTGGTTGGGCTTGGAGTTAATTATACTTCTTTCTGTTTTTTGAATGAATTCAAGCATGAATTCTACAGAGTAAAGATTGGGATAATTATATTCAATTCTGCTTGGTGCCCCACTGAATGAATTGACCTTTTAGATAAAACTCGTCTCTTGAGCAGGAAATCTGAAGAAATACTTCACAAAGCGACCAGATGCAAAGAGGGTAGGAGAGTCGTATGGTGGGAGAGAGAGAGAAGGAGGGAGAGAGAAGCTTTACATTAAGAAATAAATAGCTTAAGGAACAGTAGCATCAGTAAGATTGATTTTTTTTTTTTTACATAATGGGAACCAAAAAAAAAAAAAAGGCTTCTTTTGAAGGTGGCTTTTGTATAGTCAGGACATAAAGGTTATAATTTAAAGCTATTGATTTTCCTAAGCTGTTTTTGCCTCAGTTGCAGGCATAAACAGTAACCAGGAGAAGGATTTGGAAAGTTCATGGTGTGCTGGTGAGCCACGTTTCAACCCAGTAGTGCAGGCACAAGCTGTGATTTCGACACAGCGCTGGTAACGCTAACAGGAAAGTGACTTGTCTTGTTGCGAAGCAAGTGGGAAGTTAAAATGAGAGCCGACGACCTTATTGTTGGGAGAGTTGGTTTTAAAGGTTAGGATTCAAAGGCTCAGAGGAGGCCGAGCTGAACGCACAGAGGCTGGCGGAACAGCTTCCTTTCGAGACCGGCAGAGGAGTTTGGCCAATAGAGTTTCCATAACTTAGGCTGCAGTCTCAGAGCACTTTTCCTCCCAAGGGCCACGTTGCCTTTTGGGTAACCTTCTGAGGGCCACATGGCGGCGGTGTGCAGGGCCAGAGGCAAAGGTGGGTGGAGTAACAGATGACAATGTCACCTTGGTACAGTAGTTCCGACACACACTCACACACTCCTCTCTGTCCTCCAGATAAGGAAGAAACATTTTCAGCCAGGTTGCAAAAGAGGTCCAGTGAGGGGTGTGGCCTGAGGAGAGTTCCAAGACCACAACATTGCTTCAGGGATGGATTTGGGGTGGGGTGGGGTGGCACAGGTGCCCTTAGGAGGCACAGGTCAGGTTAGGTGGTCCATGCACATCCCTAACATGCATACATCTTTCCACCCTCAACTCAGGCAAGGAAGAAATATTATCACATTCTAGCTAGGCAAAAGTACTTGAGAAGAATGCAGAACAGAACCAGTGAGGGGTGTGTGAAGAGAGGGTATGTTCTAGGGAAAAATCCCAAGACTGGTCGTTTGTCCCTATGTCTGAGGTTTCCCACCCCAGACAAAATCACAAAGGGGAACAAAGTATCTAACCAGGTATAACAAAACCTCCTGTTCAGACATGTGTCATTTTCAATGGATGCAGCAGTGAGGATCGGCTCTGTCTCCTTCGCTTCCACAGTATCATTAATTTGCATCGGTTGTGGAAGACCTGCAAAAGTTACCAAGCCGTTTGTGTACACTGCATCCCACCCTGCAAAAAGCAGTTCTGATTGTGCCTGCGGGACCCCTAGTAAAACGACTCTTGACTTTCCAGTAGTAAAAAAAAGTATACAACACATACTGGGTTCAAAGCCAAATTCTTAGCAAGCCTGATGCTATGTGAACCCCCATTTTACAGTTTGAAAAATAATAAGGAAGAACCATTAAATCTGCCAAGCAAATGTCTAGATGTTGTACAGCTAAATCCATACATAAATAAAGCGAGGAGGTTTGACAGCCATGAATGATAGCTATTTTGGGTGAATAACCATCACAGTGAAATTGAAAGAACATGTCAGTGATGCAAGTAGATATTGCATGCAACACGAATGCAATAAAAATGCATGTTTGTCTGAAGCTAAGTGGCAGAGTAAGGCTAGAAGAAATTACATTTAAAACTCAGCGATCTCATTGCAAAGAAAAAAGAAGAATGTGCGCCTTTGATGATTATATTTACAATTTTATATCACCCCGTGCTTCTTTATTCAGGATAAATCATAGCTGCCTTCACTGACCCAAATCCCATTTGCAACAATTATCTTCTGTAATATAATGATATGTCTGCATGCTACTGCAGTAAACAGAAGGGTGGGGAGGGGAGAAACTCCTTTAGGGTACCCATCATCAATTAAAAAGTGGCATATTAAACTTCTTAAAACCTTTGTAATCTGCAGTATAAAAGCACATTTTATGTAAGGGGATAATTTAGCATCCATAACCTCATTAAGTGAAGTGAATGACAACTGTATTCTTGGCATAAAAGGCATCTCGGCGAGCGGGTAATGTCCCACACTTTAGAGAAGGAACCTTATTGGAAAAGTTGTTATACAGGCTTCCTCTGGATCATAAATCCAGCTAACGTTATGAGCTAAATTCTGTTCATAACACACACATGTGTACTTTCACATGGCATAAATTTTTCCTCTGTTGATTTCAGTGGAAAAACCACTGGCTTCAATCGGGCTGCAATTTCATCCATGGAAGCTATTTGTACAAGGATTTATAGCTAGGGTAAGCAAGTGGTCTGTTTTTACGTTTCCAATTTCCAATCATGTGATGAACAGCTCCTTATGTTCAATTTTTGAAAAGTATACAAGCGGGTTGTCAGGAAATGGCTTATGACACACAGATTACCACTCCTGTGGGCCACAGGGGCAACTTGGGACATTTTGCTGCCAAAGTGAAGGACAGGATCCACCCCACTCCACCACAAAGGGCCTTCCATCAACACAAGCCAGCCAGAACGGCAGCTGAATTTCATTTCAGCACCACAGACAGGAGAACAACCCTCCACGCGGGAGCGGGGAACCTCATGCCCAAGGGCCATATGCAGCCCCTCGCAGCTCTACATCTGTGCACCTATTGATGGGCAACTTTACAGCCTCTGATCCTCCCCCCCCCCAATGATTCATTGCCTTTAAAAACAGCACTTGGTCCAAACATCCTTTCTAAGAGGGGACACTTTCAAATAGAGGACCATGCTCAGTAAAGGAAGATACACAGGGTTGTATCCAGCATTAGTCCTACCCAGAGTTGGCCCATTGAATGGAATAGGCAAGACATACCAAGGCCCATTCATTTCAATCTACTCTGATTTAAGTTGGCTGCAACCCATGGCCCTTCTGTGCCAAATAATCTTCCCCACTCCTTGTGGTGCCCCCGACTCTGATCAGGTGGGCCACATGGCTCCTATTTGAAATTTTAAAAGGAGCCACACAATCAGAAAATGCACATTTCACATAACATGCCATTTCTCCCCCAATTCCAGCATCAACCACCTCTGTCTTCATGAAAATAATTCATCTACGGTTGGCCTATATTGGTTTCCTTTTCAGTTTCTCTCCTTTTTTTTCATGCAATGACGCTGAATGTTGGAATATTCAGGACAGATAAAAAGAAGTACTTATTCATGCAGTTAAACTATGGAACTCATTCCCACAAGAGGCAGTGACGACCACCAACTTGGATGGCTTTAAAAGAGGATCAGACAAATTCATGGATAAGGCTATATATTACACTGGGGGGACCAAGGTAGATATGAAGTGGGAGCCATGTCTATTATTCTAGTGTCTAAGACATATGAACATGGGTAGTATAATAATATGAAGTCTGGTCCCGTCCCACAGACTGGTGACCCTAAGCAACCTAGCCCCTTAGGCATTTTGTACCACCTTGAGGACTATCCCCTTGTGCAGGTATTTCAGTACAGTACAGTGTAAGCTGGAGGTTCGTGGCCTCGGCTTTCACATGGCCCGGCTCTTTTGTTCTGGGGGAGGCGGGGGAAAAGGACTTTCAGCAAACATGGGAAATGAGAAGAAAAGCAGAAGTGGGAGAAAATGAGATCCCTCTACAATGAGCGGGGAAGGAAAGCATTGTGTTTACGGGGAGGGAGCACATTCTCTTCTTTGGATTATTTAAAAATGTAAAGAACACAAGTGCATTCATGCGGAAATAGGCTGAATAATTTTATATGCCTATTAAACATTCTAAAACAATGAGAAAAGTTTAAGTAAGCACTTGAGAGTCGTGCACAACTAGCAGGGAATCAGTTTCATGACTGAATAAAAGGCTGCCTGGAAATTGCACTTTATACTGTGTGTGTGTGTGTGTGTGTGTGTGTGCACTCGAGCTGTGCCAACATTTCTCAGAAGACATTTTCCTGGGAAAATTTCTGGGATCTTTATTTCCTTTCCACCACCCCTCCAAAAATAAAAAAGGTCACATTGCAGAATTTTGTCTATATATTTGCCTTCATTTTCTTCTGTAATGGACACAAATTCTCTGCTTGAAACGATACCAGGACTGGGCCATCCAGGCTGTCAACACAAATCCTGCTGTTGCCACTTGCATTGGCAAACAAACAAAAACTCTTGAGGGGGGGAAAGAAAGATGTAGGTCTCCAGACCCCTCTCATAGTGAACCTCTGTCCTGAGAAACTGTTGAAGCATTTTGTATTACAGGAACATTGGAATCATAGAAACGTAGAATTGTAGAATGGGAAGGGACACCAAAGGCTGCCTAGTCCAACTCCTTGAGGTAGATAGCTCAATTGGTTAGAGTGTGGTGCTGATGATGCCAAGGTTGCAAGTTTGATCCCTGTAGGAGACAGCTGCATGTTCGTGCATTGCAGGGGATTGGACTAGATGATCCTCAGAGTCCCTTCCAATTCTGATTCTATGAGAATGCAAATATAGTTTGCCCACGACCCTGATATTAATATTCTCATACACTACTGACTAAGCTAGCCTAGCTGTCTTATACTGAGTCAGACCATGATGGACATTTTGTGATCCTTTAGTGTTCATCCCACATTGCTGTTGCTGTAATCATCATTACTAAATTTATTATCTACCCTTCACCAACCTGTGGCCCTCTAAGTGTTGTCAGACTCAAAACCCATCAGCCCCAGGCAACATGGTCAATGGTCAAGGATCATGGCAGTTGTAGCCTGCAACATCTGGAGGGTCACCAATGCCGTACAACAAGAAGAGAAATGGAACTGAGGATATCTATGCACCCATAATCTCTGCACAACAACCTAGGTGATGAGAGAGAGAGAGAGAGCTTTGCTACGAAATGCTCTAACAGCCATTCATTTCAACCAGGGATGGGAAAGCTGCAACCATCCAGATGTCATTAGACTACAACACCCATCATCTCTGAGACCATTAACTGCACTCACTGGGCTGATGGGAGTTGGAGTCCAGCAATGGGAGTCTGGAGGACCACATGTTCCCCATTCCTGATTGAAACTCAGACCACAGCAGGTTTCTTCAATCAAAACCCAATCTGCTTCATAAGCTGTGAGAGATTTTTAAGCAGAGAGAGGGAAAGCAGGAACTCCTTTCACTTTAAAAGCTTATAGACTGTCAGTCACAGGGTTCTGAATCTTTGAGATTGGAAACATGAACTTAAATAGATCATGTTTTCCTTGAATAGCCATATGATCTGAAACTCAGGTACCCAAAGGATTACTTACTGCCACACAGACTAGGGTTAATAAGAAGAGGGTGGCTTTCATTAGCACTGTGATTCTGTGGGAAAGGGTTAACCTGCTCTACCTGTGCATCACAGTCCCATTCCTCATCCCAATGCCAGAGTTGTTATTTAAGGGTTGTTGTTGTTGTTGTTTTTAAATCCACCACATACATTAAATGCTTATGGACAGAGGAACATAGGAAGCTGCCTTATACTGAGTCAGACCACTGAGCCCGCCTAGCTTAGTATTGTTCACACTGACCGGCAGCAGCTTTCCAGGATTTCAGACAGGGTGTCTCTCCCAGCCCTACCTGCAAATGCCGGGGACTGAACCTGGGACCTTCTGCATGCAAAGCAGGTGCTCAAATGCTGAGCTATGGCCCCTTCCCTGCATTGAACATATCATCTCTTTTGGCCCTTAGTCTATAGCGGTCAAGGGGCACAGAGCTCAAAGTCCTGAAAGCAGGCTGGCTTATGCAAGAAGATCCCCCACCCCCTGTTTGCGATGATGTAATTCTTTGCAGAGCCAGAGAGTGAGAATGCAAAATATTGGCTGACAAGAATAAAGCTGAGGTCTTAAATCCCCCCCCAAAAAAGATTGAGAGCCAAAAGAGCACTATGAATATGCTTGTGAAAACACACAGAGAGATTGTGCTATGAATAATAAGCACAAAATATTCCCAAGCAAATGCAGCAAATGTTGTGTGCCAAAACCACAACTGAAGTGTGTGCCAGTTGTTAATTTGAGAGTAACTTTCTCACACGTTGACACTTAATTTAATTTTAGTTTGCTCTGGGAGGTGAGGTGTGAATTATTTGATGAATGTAAATCAAAGGGAGTTCAAGACTGGGGTGGGAGATATATATATATATTTCCTGCAGTTGTAGACTAATCTTCTCCAGATCATTTCTGATTCTCTGAAGTAAACCAAACCACTTAAATCTGAATGCAGATGATTGCAACTTAGAGCCTAGATAGGAAGCTGCCTTATACTGAAGCTGCCTACTACAGCGGTAGGAACTCTCAGGCCTGGGGGCCGAATTCTGGCCCATACCCTCTTCCCCAGCAACACACCCTCTTTTCAGGCTGCACTCCTCACCGACCTTGCCACACCCTCTCCTTGAGAGTTTTTTGCCTAGCTGGAATGTGCCCTTAATAATGCCTCTTGTTTGCTTGGATGGATGGTAGAGGTTGAGTGTGAGTGTAGAAACCAGCTTATTGTGCAAAGGTAAAATTTGCACCCATTGCTCCTGTCATTCAACAGGACCCTAACTCTAACCCTAGAAAAGAAGAGTGACACACTCTGTCTCTTCCTCTCTCACACATGCAAAGAGTGCATGTCTTGCTTCAAAATCAAAATGTTCTGCCACACCCACAACACAGAATCTTCTAGAAAATTCTTTGTTTCATGCACGATAGGTGAAGCTAGAGGTTTCTAACCTGGAAAGGGGGAGGTTATGTGTGCGAGAGAGTGAAAGAAATATTTTCCCTTTATTTTCCTTCCATGATTCAAATTGCTCCATTGAAAAGAATAATTGCTAGTGGCCATTCATAATTTGAGACGTCTGTGATCTTTCCTGCTTAACAATTATGTACAACAGCAGTGCATAGCCTATGGAATGCTTTGAGATTCACTCCTGCCCCCTCCTCCTCAAAACATACCTTTTGCAAACTGCTCCCTTCTGGCCTTCAATCGTTATGAGCTCATAAGGTTGCATGAGTGGATGGCTTTTTAAAAAGAAATATTTCTGTGAAAAGCATTATATTTAGAGACTGGGGGGTGGACGGACAACAAAGCCCTGAAACAAACCCCCAAAACACTTTTAAGAAGCCAGAGTAGGAGATCAGCAGCTGTTTTCTTACATTAGAAGCTGCCCCTTACCAAGTCTCAGACCACTGGTCTATCTAGCTCAGTATAGCCTGCACTGACTGACAGCAGCTCTCCGTGGTTTCTGGTGTGTGTGTGGGGGGGGAGGCTCTTTCCTGGCTAGGGATGTCAGAAACCAGAGCAGAAATTGCTGGCGTTTGCTTATGGATCTCATGTCACCTGTGGTGTCCTTCTGGCCCAGAGGGAAAGTAGCTCAAGAAACTGAATCTCAGAGGAGCAGCAGCCAAAACTGTGGGCTCACTCACCAGCCTCTTTCCACTGGGGAGTAAGGGGTATTAGATCAGGGCTGGGAACAAATTAGTAGAGTTTAATGATTTTCATTGAATGGGTTTGAAAAAACTCTGAACTAGCCAAACTTATGGTTGGCAAGTTCCTGCAAGGTGTGGTTTGATCTGGCTTTGACTTCACCCCATGACTTATTGCTGACTGCTCCATTGTGCTTCTCTGGAATCAGGATCTTATTATTCACAACATTGTTTTGATCTCTCTGCAATAGCCATTTCTCTGCCCTGCATCGTTTTCGTTCTTAAGCTGTGGACCAGGTAGATGATGTCAAACAGGCAAGCCATTGTTTGTTTCTGTACATCTCAAACATTTGTATTGTTATAGGTAACAAAATAATCACCATCATCACTGATCTACACCCGAAAAAAGTTCCCTTAGTTGTTGGATGAAGGGAAACTTCTTTTGGGGTAGAAGTATGCACAATTTCTTGTTCATCTAGTCCAACCCCCTGCAGTGCAGGAATCTTTTGCCCGACGTGGGGCTCAAACCCAGAACCTTGAGATTAAGAGTCTCATGCTCTACCGACTTGTGAAGTTCCTTCACTTCTACGAACTTGTGAAGTTCCTTCACTTACACGTGGCTTTGTTGTGGTGATTACTCTTCAGACTCTTTGGGCCATGGAAGACAAGACTATAAACAGCTGCTATCATCACCATCATCATCCCAATTCACTCTAAGGCCCCAGACGCAATGGCTGTGCTCTACCTCCACTGTGTGCTTCTGAATATCAGTTCCTGGGAATCACACGTGGGCAGAGTACTGTTGTGCTCACGTCCTGCTTGCAGGCCACGGTGAGAACAGGATGCTGGACTAGATGGGATATTGTCCTGACCCAGCAGCTTGTCTTGTGTTCCTTCAGTTTGAAGATCATAATTGTTGGGGAAAGCAAACTCTAAAATAAAATTAAAAAATCACATTCCACTTAGTCTTCCAACATGTTTTTATCTTTCAGCATAGCAGCTTGTAACATTCCGAATGCTGGAATGAAAACATTGCAAAGGATCATTTGGATAGCTCAGTCGGTAGAGCATGAGATTCTTAATCTCAAGGCTGTGGGTTTGAGCCCCACATCGGGCAAAAGATTCCTGCATTGCAGGGGGTTGGACTAGATGGCCTTCATGGTTCCTTCCAACTCTACAATTCTATGATTCTGTGAGTTGGTTGGTTTTGTAAAGGGATGAATGTGAACTATAATTAGTTCGTTTTCATGTTGAACTCAAACTCAAAACAGTTCCTGTTCATAATAAACTTTCCAAGCTCCGCATTAGATCTGGAGGGCTCAGGAACGGTTGATGGTGTAGAACTCACCCATGATATAGTTCCTAAGACCCCAAACAAAACTTGGAACTTGCTCTGGATGTACTTCTCTGGCAATAGAAAAAGCAAAAGCTGGCCGCCTACCTAAAACCAAGCCCAGCTTTTCTTAAAATGGCATCTTCACTAACCAGATTAGTATGAAGATGAGACTTCATTGGGATGGAGAGAGTTTCACAGATCCAGCATTTGAGAATCACTGAACTAATGGCCAGTAATGGTGAATGAGGATAAGTGAGGGCCATTTAATGTGAATACATGAAAAGTTAAGAAGTTAGCTGTGTGATCGATCTATAGAAATGTATTTTTCAAAAGAAAAAAAAAGGGGGGAATCTGGAAGAAGGTTCTTGTGATTAAAGTTAAGGAACTCTAGAAACAACATCATGGCCACAGTCCTTTCTGAATGAGCTTACAGTTCTTTCAAAGACAAAACTGCAATAAAGCTGTGTCTTCGTGGATGGGTAGGAAGCATAAAATAAAATGCAAAGCCGTATATCATGGCGTGTCACTGCTAACAGAAACCCCCCTAAATACCTTCATTGTCAGCTGTGTAAATCCTCTGGAAGACATTACACCCTTATGATAATATTTTCCCAACCCTTTGGTTCATCTATATAAGGGTGTTATTTTTGGAGTAATTGCATGAATTGAGAAAGCAATTCCAGTGTGTGTGTGTGTGTGTGTGTGTGTGTGTCCCACCCCCCACCCCCCTGCAAAGAGCAAGTGAGTTAAATCAAAGTGGTTTTGGAATTTAGATATCAGTCATAAACTGTTTGGCTCCTATCCCAGCCATTAAATATTTGGGTTAATGCTTCATTAGACAATTATGAATAATGGGTAATTTACTCCCACCTTCCCTGAAACTATTATTCAATTTCTCAGTTGTGGGTCACTCTGGAAAACCAAGGAGCTTGGTCCCATTGTTCACAACTAAAAAGCAAAGGGGATTAAGTAATGACATTCTTATTAAAAAGCTGTGATGAATGAAATGCAAAAATTAAGTTTCTTTTCTCTCTCTCTTCCCAGTGGCATTCAGAATTGTTAATCTATAACTGGTTGTATAGATGCATATGCATCCATCATTTTTTAAAAGGGTCGGGGGGAGAAAAATCCTTTCACACCTAAAGTTGAAATAAGGGCTTAGTATTTTGAATCATCTAATATATTAGTTGAGCCTCAGGGTCCCTTCCAACCCTACAATTATGTGATTCTATGATACTGACCAACTTGGCAATCATGTACGTGGCTGTGGGCAAGATTTACAAATATAAGAATTCATAAAGAATATTTTGTCACACTAGTTCCAGACTGGAATATTGAGGCTACATTCACACCATACTTTTAAAACAGCATCCTGCTACTATAAACAGTCATGGCTTGCCCCAAAGAATACTGGAGCTGTAATTTGCTAGGGGTGCTGAGAGTTGTTAGGAAACCTATATTCTCCTCCCAGAGCTACAATTCCCAGAGTTCCCTGGGAAGAGGGATTTATGCATTCCTCACAATCTACAGCTCCCAGAATTCTTTGAGGGGGAGCAATAACCAATAGCTGTTATAAGAGCACTTTAAATGAATGGTGTGGAGCATTCTGTTAAAAACAAAATAGAAGCCCTGGACTTAAAAGCACAGCTATGTAGCTAACAAAAGGTGCTACACCCTTCGTATCATAGGAGCCAACGTCCCTTTGGTCCCCCCAATAAAATATTTAAGGGTACTGTCCCCTACCGATCATGGGCAGTGCCATTCAAATAGTGTGTATGTGACGTGTCATGGGATCAATTACGCAGGGTGGGGCTTACCTGGCCCCCCAACAGTTGGCACCCCTGCTTTAAATCTATTGTCATGCAATTCACAAGGGGTACTTAATAATGACAGCAATGTCACAGCCTGGCTGGGCCATGACTAGCCAGAACCACATCCACACCTGGAGGTGAAGAAGAAGCTGCATGAGGAGGAGACCATCAAAACAGCAGAAGCAGCCAGGAGGGATGCTGAACCTATGCCCCATCTTCTGCTTCCAGGCTAAACCCCACCACCACCTTCCACAAGATTTCAGATCCACATTGGAACACAAACATGTCAGACAACAGTTGGAATTTCAAGGTGGGAGGAATGGAAGTGTCAAATGTCCTCCCTACAATTATTTCTCCATTGCAAAATGACTCCTCCCGGTGCTACTTTGCAGCAAAGAACTAAACTGGCGGCAGGACAGCCTTCGCTGTGATCACAGTTTCAACCCATAGTTGAACCCATATCACACATTTTAAGGATGGCCAACAGCCATTTAAAGCACATAACTGCACCCCCCAAATCCTGGGAACTGTAGTTTGTTAAGGGTGTTGGGAATTGCAGCTCTGTGAGGGGAAAGCTGCAGTTCCCAGAATTCTTTGGAGGAAGTCATGTGCTTGAAATGTGCATTAGATGTGCTTTAAGTGTCGGATGTGACTCTGTTCAGAGAGTAACAAAAATTGCTGACAGCACCAGCGTTTTAAAACAGGAGCCTTCTGGTGCTTTAAAGCACAGAGCTTTGTGCACGAACAGCCAACAATGGTCTTCCATAACTTTGTGAGGGTGCATTGGGGTGTGTGCATTTAAAGAACCCTACTGGTTCTGTCTACAAAGCAGCCTTTGCTCGGCTTCTCTCTTTCTCTCCCCAGCAGACCTGCCTTGTTTTGTGCGAAGCTTTCGCTGCGAGCCTTCCTAGCCTTCTGAAGCCTGGCATCACTCCTTGAACTCTCTCAGCTGAAGCAGCCAGCTGGAGAAAAAACAGCTTTCGGAGTTCAATGGGCCAGTTTTTTAAAGGGGAAGCACCAGGCAGCAGAGGAAGGTAAAATCTTTGCTGCAACGGTACAGAAGAAACGTCTGGTTTTCCACTTAAGGCTTATGCTTAAAGATTTGCAAGGGTGTTCCTTTAACTTAAAATAAAGCAAACCTTCTGGATTATTTGCTCAGGGGGTTTCTTTGTTTTGTTTTGTTTTCGGACAGGCATCAGTTCATTATTTAGGTGCTTGGCAGCAATGCATGAAAAAAATTGCAAACAATGGCAGCTCCCATGTCTCTGTAGCGCTTTCCTTGTCATCGGGCGTCTTGAAGTGCTCTGCAGAGGGTGTAATTACATGTTAGCACCAAAGACAGTTTATACAGGGCTCACACACTGGCAAAGTAGCTGGACGGCGTCCTGGCAGCCGGCAAAGCATAAGCTCTGGAGATCTCTGGAGAGCGCGAACAGATAGGAATGGTTAGGAGCATGTTTTCTTAGCAAAGTGTTAGAGAGTTATTGGCACAGGAAGGGAAAGCAGGCTGGAAGTGTGTTCTGGCATCCAAGCAGCCCACCACGTCACGGCCTTATCTGATAGGCTAAACTTCAGTAGCTTTCATAAATAAGGCCTGGTTTCTCAAAGCACCCGACAAGAGAGCGAGGCCTCCTGTTGTGAGCCGGAGGAACTTGGGATGGAAACAGCAGCCTCAGGCCACATTCCCACCATATACTTAATCCACTATGATACCACTTTAAGCAGTCATGGCTTTCCCTAAAGAATTCTGGGAGCTGTAGTTTGTTAAGGATGCTGAGAGTTGTTAGAGGAAACCCCCTACTTCCCTCATGCAGAAGGCTCCGGGTTCAACCCCCAGCATCTCCTCATAGGGCTGGTTAGGAGTCTTCTCTGAGATTTTGGAGAGCCATTGCCAGTCAATGTCGCCTATGGTGAGCTAGATTGACCAATGAGATGATTCAGTAGAAGGCAGCTTCCTGTGCCAGAAAAGATGAGCATTGCCAGTTCCAAAGCACTCAAGAAATCCAGGTATTTTATTTTTATTTTAAATAAAGGGAGAGATGGGACCTGTTCTGTTCTGTTCCCAGCATCTCCAGGTAGGGCTCAGAATGAGCCCTGTCTGAAACCCTTCAAAGCCTCTGCAAGTCAACCAGAGGTTGTTGGATGACATTTCCTTTCATCTCTGTGCCCACTGGCTATGTTTATTGTGTGCAATGGAGGCAGGTCCATTAAATGGGGTGAATGGGGCACTGCCCCACCACCCTCGATCTGCCCTCGCCAATCTCCACCCACCTGCCTTCTTACATATAGCCAGTCCAGGGATGCCTGTCAGATTCCTCCTGTAGAGCTCAGCAGGGAGGAGGATGAGGAGAAAACCAGAATTAGTTGGCTCTGCCTGTCATTGGCTCTCTGGCTCCACCTACTGTTGGCCTCCCTGCCTTCTGCCCTATAAGTCCCAATTGGCACCAGCCATCACTGGCTATGTGCAGATGATATCAAGCTAAACGTAGATTGATCTAGAAGGACAATGATCTGACCATGGCTTGATGTCTCAGTCTTCAGCCCAAGCCCAATTGAAGTAGCAAATAGTCATCCTAAAGATGTTTAAGCAAGCCAAACTTTGAAAGGTCTGTTCAAAACCAACCAGGTCTGCAACCCATCTGGCTACCATGTTGTTCAAAATTAAGTATTCTCAAGTTCTCAAACCTTGGATAGTCCGGCACATTTATCAGCTCCAAAAATATATCCAAATCTATTTTATACTATGTGCTTTGGTTAAAAATGCAGTTAGGAATTTATTTCTTTACTCTAATGTGTAATGGTTGAATGGCAACTCATCAAGAATCATAGAACTGTAGAATTGGAAGAGATCCATAGGGTCGTCTAGTCCAACCCCTTGCATGAAGTTCAGTGCTATCACTTGTGAACTGAATAGAGACAAAACATGGTAGTCCATTCACTTTTACTTAGAGTAGACCTACTTAAAATTAATAGTCGTAACTTAGCTGCTCTTCTTTCTATAAGGCATATTTCTCTGTCTGCTCACTCTTACAGAATGCTAAGGCAGCATCTCTAAAGAGGCAAAATGTCGGAAGAAAATAAGGGAAATGATTTAATAAGGAAAGTATTCCAAAAATAGGGACTGTCCCCAGAAAAAAAAAAGCGGGGGCAGTCAAAGCATAAGATATGATTGCAGGCTGGGAAATACATGGAAGGGTTACGATGAAGTCAAACAGTTACTCTTCATGTTATGTGTGGTTTGGGATATATTTTTAGCATACTTCAGCCTATAATTATGCCTGCTTTATGGCCTTTCAGAAGCCTATTTCTTGAAGGAAGAGGTTATGATGATATAATACCAGTTATTTTTGATTGGGTGAAATGCACTTTTAGTGCCTTGCTCAGTCTCGCTGCTCGACTGTGGAGAAGCCGACTCATTTACGTTTCATTGGGGATAATGTGCTGTGAAATTATTTGATAAGCATTAATTTGGCAATCGCTTTATCTTGCATAGCTGGGGGAAGAAGCCACAAGAGCTCGGCATTCCAAATCAGCACACCGGGTTAAAACAGCAGCAGCGTTATTTGTAAAACTGTCCTTAGTAGTATGGGCTAGTCAATTAAGGAAAATGGGGCACTGACCCACCAGGCACAGTCTGCCCTCACTCACCTGCCATCCTACTTAACAATCCTCCCTAGTGTTGCCCTTGTAGAACTCAGCAGAGAGGAAGAGGTGGGGAAACTAGAATTCATCAGCTCTGCCTGTCATTGGCTCTAGTTCTGCCTATCACCAGCTCTGGCTCCACCTACTGTTGGGCTCCCTGTCTTCTGCCCTACTTGTGCCAATGGGCACCAGCCACCATTGATCCTTAAGTGCTGCCAAGTATTGATTGATTGATATGGAGCCCTCTGTGCATGCAGCTTTATGGAGTACAAGAGGAAAGGGCCTTCTCCAAGGAGCTTACAGATGACACATGTCAGTGCCAGGAAAGCGCTCTCTGTAGCTTGTGACTAGGGATGGCTGAATCTATTAATTTCTGTTTTTCAGACTTCTTTATTTAATAAACTTACACCCCACTTTTCACGATATGTCTCAGCTCTCCATTCACTCCATTTCCATGTAAGTTTGTGTGTTTTTAGCCCTGCACAAAAATATACACATTTATTTGCAAGCGCTATCTCTGATTACGAGGCATTTGTGCGCGCACTGTTTTTGCGAACATACACATTTTTTTCTGCATTCCACCCCAAATCTATGCTCTTTAAAAGTTCACTATATTTGACCAGAGAACTGGACCGCAAAATTCAGAGAAGTGCAAATTTCAAAGCAGAGCTGTATCCTGGTTCACACATTGGTTTGGAAAGTGGGAATGAGGTGTTTTCACATTAAAATGCAAACTGATCAAATCTCCCCTTCATCCATACTCACGATGGAGTAGCGGGGCAGGAGGGGACAGAGGATTGCTAGGAAGATTCGCTGCACAGATCAACGGCTTTCAAACTGTGTTCATAGGAAACCCTGAGGTTTCTTGGAAGCTTACCAGGAAATCAAAGAGAAGATTGCCATCAATATTGGACAGGCTGCCTCAGATTTCTTCCAGCGCTTCAAAATGTAGCAAGCCAGTCTTGTTGCATTGGGGTGGAGGGCTGATTCCTCCTGCTCATTCTGCTGAGTGGAGCTCTAGGCTTCTGCCCTGAACCATGAACACCACCTTGTGCTCATTGGAGGAAAAGGTGGCATATAAAATTAATAAATAAAATACAAATAAAACTGGCAGCACCAACAGAAACTGGAGAGAGCGCCCTAGCAAAGTTATTTGCAGCATTCTATGATTCTATGTCCTGATGCTCAGGAGTTTTCCCAGACAGAGCAACAGATCAATGTCGGCAGTTGGAAATCCACTGGGCTAGAGGGTTTAAATGAAAACACAGTATTGTGATATAAAGACTATTTCTGTAAATCAAGGGGCAGCTGGTCACCGCTTGTTCAGCAGCACACAGATTTGTTAAAAATGAAAAACGTCCCGAGCTGCTGTTCCAGAGCACTTTTTGACACATATAGGAAGGAAGCAGTGTGTTTTGCTAAAAGGGGCTTAACACTGCACAGTTCTGTTCTGTATCAAGCATGTTGCCAGATCTGACCAGCTGAGTCAAGTTTTTCATTATGTGACAATATTGACTGAAGAAAACAGCAAACAGCTCTGGCAAAAATCAATGAGCGTCTCTCCAAAGCCCTCACAAAATAAAATACCAACCAGCTGTTAGATCTAAAAGTAAAATAATCAATTCCATTAAAACCCAAGTTTGTTATGATGGCAGAGTTTCAATGGGGTGGGGGCACAAAGCAGGCACAGCTCCCGATTTCTGCTCTGAAGGCACAGGGTAGTGCTCTTGCCACAGAATGCAAACAGGCTGGAAGTTGTCTTATATTGAGTCATATCATTGGTCCATATAGTTCAGTATCAGCAGCACTGACTGGCAGCAGTTCCTCAAGATTTCAGGCAGGAGTCTTTCCAATTCCAAGCTGGAGATGCCAGGGATTGAACATGGCACCTTTTGCATGCAAAGCATCTGCTCTGCCATTCAGCAATAGCTTTTCCCTCAAAGAACAGACCGGTCTCTGCGTATATGGCTACCCTGTAAATATTAACAGCTTGTCCTCTGGAGCAGAGCGTTGGTTTCCATATTTAGTCTTCTTTCATTTTAGTCATTTTAGTTAGGGACACGGGTGGCGCTGAGGGTTAAACCATAGAGCCTAGGACTTGCTGATCAGAAGGTCAGTGGTTTGAATCCCCGCGACGGGGTGAGCTCCCATTGCTCGGTCCCTGCTCCTGCCAACCTAGCAGTTCGAAAGCACAAAGTGCAAGTAGATAAATAGGTACCGCTTTGGCAGGAAGGTAAACGGCGTTTCTGTGTGCTGCTCTGGTTCGCCAAAAGCAGCTTAGTCATGCTGGCCACATGACCCGGAAGCTGTACGCCTGTTCCCTCGGCCAATAAAGCGAGATGAGCACCGCAACCCCAGAGTCGGTCACGACTGGACTTAATGGTCAGGGGTCCCTTTACCTTTACATTTTAGTCATCGCATTTTTGCCTGCCTTCTGCACTAGCTGCCCAAAGCTTTTAGAAACAATTATGAAATTACATAATATGAAAACACAGATTAAAAAAAACCCATATGCAATAAAGCAGGTAAACACCCCAGTCAGGGGGGGGCAACTTGGGGCCTCTAGGTAAGCCCAAGATGCAGCATGCACACACCATTTGAATGGCAATGCCCATCAACTTAGGGGCAGCCCCCTCAAATATTTTATTGGGGAGGCTGAAACTGATATGGAAATGTGAAGCACTGAACAAATATTGGAAAAATGAGAAATGGGAGAGAAGCTGAAATTGACTATACTCAGGGATGAGGGAAATCCTGAGTGGAAAACATGTCTTTACAAGACTTCTGAAGCAACTGGTGGATGCTTCCCCAGTGGCTGGAGCTCACTTCCACACATTCTCCCTCTATGTCACCAATGCTCGCATATGCAACGTTTCCAAAAGAGAAGGCGAGACAACAATCTGCACAGTTGTGTCATAGGGGATGCGGGTGGCCCTGTGGTCTAAACCACTGAGCCTCTTGGGCTTGCTGATCAGAAGGTTGGCGGTTTGAATCCCTGCGATGGGGTGAGCTCCTGTTGCTCCGTCCCAGCTCCTGCCAACCTAGCAGTTCAAAAGCATGCCAAAAAGTGCAAGTAGATAAATAGGTACTGCTGTGGCAGGAAGGTAAATGGCATTTCCGTGTGCTCTGGTTTCTGTCACAGTGTACCGTTGTGCCAGAAGAAGTTTAGTCATGCTGGCCACATGACCCTGAAAGCTGTCTGTGGACAAACGCTGGCTCCCTCGGCCTGAAAGCGAGATGAGCGTTGCAACCCCATTGTCACCTTTGACTGGACTTAACCGTCCAGGGGTCCTTTACAGTTGTGTCATGATGCTTTTTCATGCCATGTAGGGGTGGAGTAGAAATTCAGTTCCATACAAAGTCAAATGTATGAAATATCTACTGGGTGTGTGTGTGTGTGTGTGTGTGTGTGTGTGTGTACCAAAACACAACTATCCTTTGAAATTTGCACTCACCCTAAATTTTGTGATGTAGTTCTCCAACCAAATCATGCTTACAAAAAGGCATCGACTAGGGGGAAGCTGTGCTTAAAAATGAAGATATTAGTGAAAATGACCAAGAAAAATATATTATATGAGGGTAAATGGCATGCAGCCACGAAATTAAAAGATGCCTGCTTCTTGGGGGAAAAGCAATGACAAACCTAGACAGCACCTTAAAAAGTAGAGACATCACCTTGCCAACAAAGGTTCGTATAGTTAAAGCCATGGTCTTCCCAGTAGTGATGTATGGAAGTGAGAGCTGGACTATAAAGAAGGCTGATCGCCGAAGAATTGATGCTTTTGAATTATGGTGCTGGAGGAGATTCTTGAGAGTCCCATGGACTACAAGAAGATCAAACCACTCCATTCTGAAGGAAATCAGTCCTGAGTGCTCACTGGAAGGACAGATCTGAAGCTGAGGCTGCAATACTTTGGCCACCTCATGAGAAGAGAAGACTGCCTGGAAAAGAACCTGATCTTGGGAAAGATGGAGGGCACAAGGAGAAGGGGGCGACAGAGGATGAGATGGTTGGATAGTGTTCGCGAAGCTACCAGCATGAGTTTGACCAAGTGAATATTAATATTAATATTAATATTAGAAAATAGCTGCAAAATATGGAAAACTGAATTTCGGATTGGAGAAATGAGAAACTGAGAGGACCAAAATTGACAGATGCTTCCATCCTGTGATGTACACATGGATTAGAGGAAGCTCTGCTTCTGAATACCAGTTGCTAGAAACCACAGAAGGGGAGAGGGCTCTTATGCTCGGATCCTGCTTGTGGGTTCCCCACAGGTATCTGGCTGGTCACTCTGAGAACAGGATGCTGGACTAGATTGGCCACTGATTCACACTGGTAAACATTCTGCAGAAAAGAATGCTGAAGAAACCATATATGCTTACACTTTCTTGTAGTGTTTTATCAATGAACACGTGTACATTGATAAAGTGGTTGAAGTAATATAACATCAAAGATGCACCAACAGTGATTCCCAAACTAAGAGCCCAAATGCCCAGAGCTTAAAAGGGAGATGGTGGATCTTTCATTTCGATGGACAGGTTTAATATTCAATCATAGTGATTTGTTTTCCCAGGGTGCTGAAACCACTGGGATGGATTACAAACTGGGCTTGTTTGATCCAAAGCTTCCCCTATGCAAGTCAATGGACAGATCTCCATTGTATCCCTAAAAACCTTTGTCGGGGCAGAAGGCTACCCCCAGCAGTGAAACTTGGGGGTAACAGAGTCCTTGCTACTTCTTCCTCAACTCATTGTCTCCTGCCCTTTCCTGTGTGCAAGGCAACACAGATATCTCTCTCAGGGAGGGAGACTGTATCCTCAAAAATATGTGTTTGAAAGAAAAGCTACAATCATCACCAATGACCCTTGAGGCTAAGGGTGATATTTTCCCCACACCAGTCTTTCCTTGAGATTTTTCCAATGCCTCCTTCCCCTGCACAAGTTAAAAGAGAGAGAGAGAGAGAGAGAGAGAGAGATCCCAGGGGAAGAGTCATCAGATCCAAAAATCCAGGGGAGGAAGGAGAGGCAGAAGCCCACCCACCACCCATTATCCTTGGGGTAATAAATTTATATGAAAGCAGAGA
The DNA here is from genome assembly GCF_027172205.1 of Podarcis raffonei. Classification (NCBI taxonomy): domain Eukaryota; kingdom Metazoa; phylum Chordata; class Lepidosauria; order Squamata; family Lacertidae; genus Podarcis; species Podarcis raffonei. The sequence goes on along the minus strand of NC_070609.1, from coordinate 55,967,989 downwards.
GTGGAACAACGGAGAATTTATATGGCATCCATTCCACTTCAGAAACAGGACCAGACAGATTTAAATTTCAAAAATCTGGAAAGCAAATGGGAAGAATGCTCCAAGAATTCTCCTATTCTGCCGGAAAGTTGCGACACTGGGGGTGGGGGTGGGGTCCAGTAGGTGAGTTGCCTGTGGAGTTCTGCTTTGATCACTCCAATGGAGAAAGACAAAGAGGGCATCTCAAACTGGACTGAGGAGCTTCCCCTTGGTTATTCCATGGTCTGGGTGTAAAAATCCCCCTAACTCAAAGTTGCAGAAATGGAACCCCTCTATCCCAATGGACCACTATACTATTTGCTTGGAGTTTTTGCCTTAATTGGTTGGTTGGTATGAGCTGCCTGGGCTAATAGTCTACAAAGTCTAATGCATGGGTGGGAACAGCCTTCATTGGCCATGATGGAAGGGGAGATTAAACAGCTTCACCTCAGTAAACCACTGCAGTAATCCATAGGATGATTAAGGATTTTACTGTAGTTTAGAAGAGTCTCTCTCTCTCTCTCTCTCTCTCTCTCTCTCTCTCTCTCTCTCTGTGTGTGTGTGTGTGTTGGGGTGTGTGAGAGAGATGAATGATGACTCATACCCAATTGAGCATCCAAACTTCTGGAAAGCTTTCATCTGTCTGGTTAAAAGAATGTGAAGCTGCACATCATCATAGGCTTTTCAATCTTACAGTAATTGAGATATTATCATGTCAGCTTCATCCTCCAAAATATGGAAACCAAATGTGAATCCCATTACTGGGGCCTAATTGCATCTCCTTGGTCCAATGGTTACTTTAAGAGTTATTGGCATGCTCCTCGTATGCCAACAAACTTCTGGGTGCATATTGGAGTCATGTCATTAGGCAGATGGTGGTTTGTTCTTTTACACACACACACACACACACATACACACACACACACACACACACACACGGCTGAACTTGGATAGTTTCAAATACTTGGATTTTTTCAACTTAAAAAAAGGAAAGGGAAAAGAAGGAAACTTGTTAAGATAACGAGGGCGATGCATTATGCTTGCATTATTTATACGTCACCAGAATGGTCCATAATGCTGTCATGGAAAGGGTTTAATGGGCATGTTGTACACACGGCAGTCAGAAGAACTGAACGTTTTTTTGCAACATTACCTCCTTGCTCATTTGTTAAGAAAATCAAAGACAATGGATATTACATGCTTTTAAGGAGTGAAAACAAAATTGCATATTTGAAACGGGGAGGGGGGTGAAAAAGGGTTATTGATTGAGGCATTCGAGTGGCTCAGGTTTTAAAAGGCATTCAAACCGGGACACGATGCTGAGGATCAATACGGGATTTTTATGCCTTTGTCTCCCCTCCCCCCTCCATTTTTAAAGGAGCCATATATTTTAAAAACCAGACGAATCCTTGCACACCTTAGCTGTTGACGTTTAGCTGTTGAGGTTTTCCGTACATATCCTTAAGAGGCAACTAGAAGATGCTGCCGCTCATAAAATCAGGCACATGTGTTCAAGCCTTAACATTGACACAGTCTAATTTCCTGTGTTTCAAATGCCATCTTAACCCAGGACGACTGGTTCTGTCCATCAGTAATCAGTGAAAAGGGAGGCTTTTTAAAAAGGTTTCGAATGACATCAATACGTGATGTGGAAGTTGCATGTTCTGCTATCGCACCACTGTCTTTACTTAGCTTTGAATTCATTGGGATGAAAGGGTTGCGTTTCCTGATTCCTGAAACTGGGTTGTGTGAAAACTAAATTTCTTTTCCCAGCAACCAAAGTGAGGGAGGCAGATGGGCTGGCTAGGTTCCAGTTGAGTTTAGCTGGTTGACTCTTGCATATAAACTTCCCGTTGCTCGTTGGCCCAAAAGCATCTCTCTCGCCCCCTCCTCCTTTATCCTCACCACTTTTTGTCTTTGCTATTAAAAGGGAATGCATTTGCTTGGTGTCTGACACAACAGAGAGAGCCCCTGCACTTTTATGATCGCTTTGTTTACAAGTGTATGTTGCACAAAAGCTCGGCTTTTAATTTTATGGCAGGGCACAACAGCTAATCTGTTTTGACATGCTATCTAAAAAGGCACTCCAACAAGTATACGAACTAACTCATCCATAAGTCATTTCTTTTATACACATGTACTGGTGTGTCCAGGAAAAAAAGAGTTATATCGGCGGTGCGAGTTTGAATAATAATGGTCATTAATATGGCGAATTGAGGGTCAAGATATTCATCCCACATATCAAATCCCCCTTTCAATGGGAACCATCCCATCAGCTGTCAGATTCCATTAAATATATCCTCCAGACCTACTGACCAGCTGACAGTAGAGAAACTCCAAACCGTACACCCACTATTAGCATTATAAAATGTGAAATCAGCTGGAAGGAATGATAGCAGAGCGGAAAGCAGAAGCAGGAGGGGGGAATAATCGGTAATGCTCCTTGTGTCTTTTGAAACAGAAACCCAAACAGTTAAAATACACCCCTATAAAATACCGGGAAGAAAAACATCCCAATACAAAGGTTGTTTTCTGCATAACCTACCCCCCAAATCTCTCTCTCTCTCTCTCTCTCTCTCTCTCTCTCTCTCTCTCTACCTTCTGTTAATGTGAGATTTGCATAAATGTTTCATGAGGTTAATGCAATGCATAAACCAAACAGTTTATTAAGCAACATCTGTGCTGTTTCGTATCAGATAATGCAGTGTTGTTTCCAAGTCACTGAAATATAACCCTATCATAAGGTTTGGGTTGTTAAAATACTTGTTTTGCAAAGACTGTGATCACATCTGACATTTTTAGCAGATGCCACAGCAAAAAACAAAAACAAAACAAAAAACGAAGAAGAATTCCTTAATGCAACTTGTATGCGTTAGCACCTAGGAAGAAATGGAGAAGGCAGCAGTAGAAGCTTAATGCAGTTGCCACTACCACCCTCGGATAGATGCTTCACTTCGCTTCAATGTGCAACGCTGTTGGGTGGCATACGTGATGATATAAGAGTGATACTTTCTTGAATTTCATCCACCTTGTCCTTATCGTAAAGATTTTCATGGGTTTTGTTTCTTCAGTTTTCTTGGAGTGATCTTTCTCTCTTTCTTTTTTGGATGAGGGGTGCGGATGGGGAATGACAATCACTCTTTATGGTATATAGAGCAAAATATGGAGATCTCCAGACTGGTATGAATTCGGCATACTGTTGCCTCCATATGGGACTGCTTTAAAACAAAAAGCAACCCCCGAAAAGTTATGAGGCCTATAATTTTTAATGAAACTTGGCTTAGCTCTTCAAGCAGGTCAAGCAGATAAAAAAAGATGCCCGTGTAGTCTATAACAAGCCTTTATTTCATATATATATATATATTCCTGGCAGGGATTAAAGAAAATGTAGTTCCAATTAAATCAGGGCTTAATGGAGATATGTTTTATATTATTGAGTCCGCAAAGCCAAATATGTGGCTCAGGCAGGCTCTAACCTAAAATATACTTACTTGGAAACAGGTCCAACTCGAAATGAGCGAAACTTTCTTTCCCACGTCTCTGTGAGTGAGTTGTTGTTGCTGTAGTTGTTGTTTTTCATGGAAATGCAGGCGATTCTCATAACAGAAGCATGAAATTGTACCTGTGAGAGCAATAGCCCATGTTTAATTTTTTAATTTTATTTTTTTCAATCATTTCTGAAGTGGAAATCCAGCAGCAGGTTCCACAAGTGGGTGGTGTGAGCTATGAAAGCCCCTGGTGAGAGGACATAAAGAAGGCAGCAGATCAGAATGGCTGGAACACATAGTAGGGGTAATATAAAGGGTTTTTTTAAAGTTATTTATGAACATTTAATAGATATTTAATCAGTATTTATTAAAGAAAGCAATATTTTAATGGATGATGATGATGATTACTGGACTGTTTTTCATAAGAATGTAAGAAGAACCTGCTCGATCAGGCCAGTGGTCCATCTAGTCCAGCATCCTTTTCTCACAGTGGCCACCCAGATGCCTGTGGGAAACCTGCAAGTGGGACCCGAGCACAAGAGCACTTTCCACTCCTATGACTTCCAGCAACTGGTATTCAGTGGGTGGTGCTGTGGTCTAAGCCACTGAGCCTCTTGGGCTTGCCGATCGGTGGTTCGACTCCTCGTGATGGTGGTGAGCTCCTGTTGCTCTGTCCCAGCCAACCTAGCAGTTCGAAAGCACACCAGTGCAAGTAGGGAAAAAAGCATTTTAGTCATGCTGGCCACATGACCCGGAAAGCTGTCTGTGGACAAACACCAGCTCCCTCGGCCTGAAGAGGGATGAACACCACACCTCATGGTTGCCTCTGACTGGACTTAACTATCCAGGGGTCCTTTACCTTTTTCCCTATTTGGAAGTACTGCTGCCTCAGACTGTGGAGGCAGTGCATAATCATCTTACGCAGTCATCCTAGTGCCCCAAGTATGGTATGGGGAATCTTAGACCCGGGACCAAATGGGGCCATTCTGGCCTCTCCATCTAGCACTTGGAGATCTCCCCAGGCCATATCCCCTCCTCAGCCACACCCCTCTCCAGCCCTCTTGCAGGGATACTGAGATTGTGCATGTGAAGTCTTCTGAACTCTTCAATGACCTAAGAAAAAAGCAAAGTACAGTGGTACCTCAGGTTAAGAACTTAATTTGTTCTGGAGGTCCGTTCTTAACCTGAAACTGTTCTTAACCTGAGGTACCACTTTAGCTAATGGGGCCTCCCCTTGCTGCCGCGCCGCCGCCGCACGATTTCTGTTCTCATCCTGAAGCACAGTTCTTAACCTGAAGCATTATTTCTGGGTTAGCGGAGTCTGTAACCTGAAGCATCTGTAACAGGGTCACTGTAATCTGACCCTTTTCAGTTATATGGTCAATGACTTGTTAAAGTAATCTTGAATTTCAGTTCAGAGGTTCGACTTTAAGAAACCCAGGTTTTTCATCACCTCTCCAGTCACCCATCACTTACACACTGGTAACTTCAAGATTAGCCCACTTTACCGTACTCTATGTAGGGCTGCCCTCAAAGCTGTTCTGGAAGCTGCAGCTAGCATGCAGTGCCTCTTATCGTGCACATATAGCACTGGTTTCACTGGCTGCCAATAAGCACCCAGGCTGCGTTTGGGTTTTGACCTACAAAGCACTAAGCAACTTAGGACCAGGTTGCTTGAAAAAGGACCTTCCCCCTTACAGCTCTTCAAAATCATTTGGATGAGCTGATTTGATGAAATATTTGCATGCTATTTTGCCAATGACAAAAAAGGCAGCTCAAAATAATGAAGCACTTAAAATTAGCAAACTACGTTTCTGTCAACACAGAGATATATGACGAGATACAACACCGTATGAATAAAGCAAAAGCAAACTGTTCAATATGGAAGGAAATGCTGTTCAAAACAAATTCATCACAATTCATCAGAAATGGCTGCTGACCTGTGCCAGTTTATATGGGCCACTAATACCATATTTCTGATACGGTATTAGGCCCTTTCCAATACTCCTAATGCATAACTTTTGGTGCCCCCCTTTCCTGGGTCTTTCTATAGGTAGGGAGTCTTGGAGGCATACTGTTGGCAAGAACTTCGCTGGAGGCATCAACTTGACACACACCTTCCGTTGAGCAATTGGGTGGGGGGTACACAGAGGACTCTGGGTGACAGCATGCACATCAATTGTTATACACCCAGATCGATCGAACCAACACAACCTGAGTGCTCAACCTTTTTGAGCTGCTTCTCCTTAAAACAACATTTCTGAATCTGAAAGTTCAGCTCTCCAACATAATAATTATGACTATTCAGTCTATTTTGCGACACGCAAGTGGTAAATCATCATTTGTAAGACATGTGCTCAATCAAGGAAGAAAAAGGCATGTAATTATGTTGTTTATTACAAATCCCGAAAGAAACAAAGACTCTTAAGATGGAAAACTTGGGTGGGTAGAAGGAAAGAAATAAAGAAACGCTGTGGCTGCAATCCTAAACACACTTGCTAGGGGGCAAGTTCCATTGAACTTGGTGGGGTTCACTTCCGAGAAGAGATGGGCAAATCAGTCCTTTTCAAGTTTGCTCAGTTCCTCATTTTAACTCCAGTTTGTTTGTTTGTTTGTTTGTTTGTTTGCTTCCTTTGTTTTTTATGCTTGACTTTAATGTTTGCATCATTTCCCCCCCAGTCGCTTCAGGTCCCCTTTTGTGCAAAATGGGACTAATCAATCAAACAACAACAACAACAGAGAGGCCAGGGAGCTGTGGAGTGGCTCTGACACCTCATCTGAAGCCCTGAGACTCAGGCATGTTGAGGATCCAAGGACCTCAAGCCTCTAGTGCCATGCCCAACCCCTCAATTCCTCATTCTGATGCAACCTTCCATTGGTGGGGAAACTTCCAGTGGCAGCTTTCCACATTCTAGGGACAAGCTGGGGTCTCCATCATGGCAGAGGCCCTTTCAGCAATGCTCTTCTCTGATGATGAAGGCTTCCAGGATTGTGCACATCTGTCCGTTTTTTGTTTTTCTCAACTCCTCATTTTTCTAATCTTAACTTAAGTTCTCAACAATTCCATATCAGGTTTTTTTTAAGTTCTGAAGAAAAATTCAGAGTAAATTTATCCTAATATTGCGTGTGCTTATGCCTAAGATGCCCATTTTTGCAAATAAATTTCCCCAAGTAGAATGCATTTTTTAATGTTGTTTTCACAAATATATACATTGTTTCTGTGCACACTTTACCTTAGTATATGCATTTTTAAACACGTTCTGTAGCTGGAGATCTGCACTGCAAAATTCAGAAGAGAGCAAATTTCAAATGTTGGCTATCTTTCACTTCATGTATTGTTTCAGAAAGTGTGAATTAGATAGGTTTGCCTCTCAATGTGAACTGAACCACATTTCTCCCCCCATCCTTATTTTGAAGTAAAGCTGGTGAGGGTTGCACTATGCACCTATCTGCTCCTACAAAGAAACAGAACCAGTGAAATCTTTACAAGTGTGATCTGAACTTAATCTTGGCACGTATTAAATCTGCCAGGGACTAGCCAAAACACACAAATCTATTCACAAAAAAGGCCTTGCCGTTTATTAGGTAAAATAAAATAAAATAAGCCTTTTGTACTTCCAACAATGTCAATAATATCAACTTTTTCTGACAAATACTAATCTCCGGGGTTTCAGCTCAGCGGGCCTCTCCCAATTCTCAGCCTTTGAAGTGTCAAAGGGATTAAAGTCATGTGTCAATAACCGTGACCTCTGACCTTAATGTGGAAGTTGTCACTGTCTCTCTCCCTCTTTCTCTTTTTGTTACACCCAAGTGGGTGGCTTGAGAATATGCATAAATGCTTAAAGATCACACATTTTACATGAATCGATAAGCACAGGGTTGCTGGCCAACTTGCTGTGGGAGGAAGGAAATGTTCAGGCAGTGATCCTAAGTGCGTAGGTCCCATTGAACTTGGTGGGGTTCACTGTGGAATAACCAATGTGTTGGGTTACGGGAGCAACTGCACTCTTGCTCAGCTCTGGATCGTCATAGGAGGAGCCTAATGGACATGTGGCCAATCCTAAATGCATTTTCTCAGAAGTAAATCCCTCTTAGTTCAGTTGTGCTGCATCACCTCTCAGAAACACAGAAAACTGCATCAAACCAACTCCAACCATTGGCTCACATAGCTCTCTGTTGTCAATATTTGACTGGTAGTGGCTTTCCAGGATTTCAGAATTCTGACGTGGACAAGACAGGGATTGAACTTGGGATGCCCCCATCCTCATAGAGGTTCTCTCCTACTGAGCTGTAGCCCATCCTCATAGAGAAGGGAGGATGCTCTCCTGCTATAGGATAGTCTCGGAGAATTAGACACAAATTGTTCTTCTGTCCCAGTTCAGTCTCCCAAGCTGCACAAACTGCAGAGCTACATATTAAATACAGGAGGAGCAAAGATAGAAACCATATTGGTTCTCTATTGGAATTTCTGTCCAGTGTTGAGATTTATTGGGAAGAGAATTACTTTCACTGCAGGCAGCCTCACTAAGTATACAAATTGATCTCCATCCTCCTTGTCTGAGAAAGAAATACTTTGTATAGAAAAGAAGGATCCGATTCCCCCCCTCGCTCTCCATACTAGGGTGAAAAAATATCAAGTCATCTTTGGACAATAGTAATTTTGCCCCCAATGCAAAATTGCTAACTAATCAGGGAGGAAAACAAAAACAAAAATAAATTTTAAAAATGCCCCTTTTGTTTCTTTTTGCAAATTGTGGGAAAAGTGAATCTGCAGGCTAGGGATGCTTTTCAGAAATGGCTTGACTAATGGCTACAGTAGATGCTGTCAACAGTGGTGCCAAATGGGGCACTGCCCCACCAAGCCCAATCTGCCCCCACCTGCCTGCTTCCTTACCAGTCCAGTGGGTGGTGCTGTCTGTCAGTGCTGATCAGCAGGGAGGAACTGACAGAAGCAGACTTAGCTAGCTCTTCCTGTCATTGGCTGTGGCTCCACCTACTGTTGGGTTCCCTGCCTTCCTTCCAACCAAACTCAATCAGCCCCCTCTCTCCAATGAGAGGTTGAAGTTCTTCCTGCCCTCTGGAACCCTAATTCAGATTGTTCCATTCCACAGTTTTATGCATTGTTTTAAGTCAATTTAAGTCAATCACAGTGTGTGTGTGTGTGTGTGTGTGACATTACATATATTTTTTTAAAAAATGTATTTTATAAAATTTATATACCACTTGATTATATATAAAAAAACACACACACCTCAAAGCGGCTTACAGAAAAGGTAAAGCCAGTGTGTTGTTTTTTTCCTGGGGGGACACGGGTATGCATACCCCTAAACATTTTGTGAATCTAAGTTTGGCCTCACTGAGAGGCAGTAGTTCAATATGAGTAGGAAAATGAGAGTACCCCTAAACATTTTTTTTTAGAAAAAAAAGAGCACTGGATAAAGCAATAAAATTATCATTATGAAAACTTAACAATTTTTGATATATGAGAAGTTAAGATAACAACAAACTAAAACCAAATCAAGGCTCACATCAACTCTGGGTAGGCTTGTCTATCTAAAATTGTTTTTAGCAGGTGCCAAAAAAAAAATACAGTGGTGGTGCCTGCTTGATATCAAAAGGCAAGGAGTTCCAAAGTGCAGGTGCTGCCACACTAAAAGATTGGGGCACCATCAGAAGACCAGATCCCATGTAACTACTGAGGCTGTGCATGGACCCCTGATCTGCCCTCTGACTCCAATCTACACACCCTGTGATTGGACCAATTTGCCATTTTGCCACCCAGGGGGAACCCACAAACCAGGGGGCGGGGCTAAGGGTTCTTCAAGGCTTTTAAGGAAGTGATAGGCAAACCTGTCAGTTTCAATTTCTCTCAGTTCCTGTTTTCCCCCAATCTCCACATTAAGAAGAAGAAAATCACGAAAATTCACCAGCATTTTAGTGTGAATGCTTTCTCATATACACATTTTAGGTGCAAATTTAGCTAATATACACATCCCCCAAAACTCTAATATTTATATTTTCTCTAACACAGTGCATTTGTATGCACATGTTGTACCTTAGCATATGCAATTTTTAAAAATATCATTACTTGTCTGGAGAACTACATGGCATTAAACAGAGAAGCATGGATTTTAAAGGACGGCTAGGTTTCGGTTCTCAAATTGATTTGGAAAGTGTGAATTAGCCTTTGAAGACGAACTGAACTGAATTTCTCCCCCAGCCCCTTATTGTGAATATGGGTCGGCCAAGGCTTGGTGGCCGGCTGGCCAGGAGACCATTCTTTCTCCTTCTATGAAAAGAACAAAGTTGGAAAGCAGGGTGGGGAGGGGGGCTTCCCTTGACATCTGGCTGCTGGCTAGCTAACGTGGATATCACAGCTTTTTCCCAAGCTGTGGAGCAGGCGGTGCACAGCTGTGTGCAGGTCGGTCAGTGCTCAAGTATCTGTGGTGCATGCCAAGTGGAAGAAAGCATTTGTCCTTATGGGACGCATTAATGGAACAGGTCCTGCGAGAAGGAACTAAATGCTCTTTGGGTAGCGGTGACTAAATTACTTTGTGCTTTATGCCTAAAGGCAGCCCCCCCCGCCCCACATAGGAACCTGCCTTATACCCAGTCGGAACATAGCCCTATCTAGCACAGCATTGTCTACACCAGGGTTTCCCAAACTCGGGCCTCCGGCTGTTTTTGGACTACAACTCCCATCATCCCTAGCTAGCAGGGATGATGGGAACTGTAGTCTAAAAACATTTGGAGCCCAAGTATGGGAAACCCTGGTCTACACTGAGTGGCGGCAGCTCTCCAAGGTTCAGTCAAAGGATCTCTCCCAGCCCAACCTGGAGATTCCGGGGATTGAACCTGGGATCTTCTGAGTGCAAAGCAGATGCTCTCCTTCTGAAGTACAGCACTCTTCCCCCCCCCCCCTGCAAGCACTCGTCTCCCACCAAAGTCTAACCCTGAACACACCTTTGGAAATGTGACCCTCTGCATGTTTGTTCAGCAAGTAAGGCTGCATTCACAATTTAGAAAACATAGGAAGAGCCTGCTGGGTTAGACCAATGGCCCATCTAGTCCAGGATCCTGTTCTCAGAGTGGCCAATGAGCTGTTCATGGGAAACTGCATGGGGAACCCACAGAACTTGAGCACACAAGCACCTTTTCATCACATAGCTTCCACCAACAGGTATTCAGAAGTATTTCTGCCTCCGACCGTGGTGGCCAGTAGCTCCTGACAGCCTTCTCCTCCATGAACTTGTCCAGTTCTCTTTTAAAGCCATCCAAGTTGGCAGCCATCACTGCCTCTTGTGGGAAAAGTTCTGTATTTTGACTATGCACTGTGTGAAGAGGAAATATAGGGTGGGCTGAGTCCATCTCTAACAGGTAGGGAACGAATGAAATTTTTAGGCAAAGGAGTTTCATGCAGTGAAACACTCATACACAATTTGAGGGATTAATTTTATTCTTAGTACCCCCCCCTCTCTCTCTCTTTCCCTCACTCTCTTTCAGTAGTTAAAAGAGAACAGTTGACTGGCTTGCAAAAAGCTGCTACTTTTCTGACCAAAAAAAGAGGAAGGGGATGAAACACGTTAATAGGGGGGGGGGGACAAATAGTCAGACTGGGATTTATTGTTGCTCTAGATCAGAACTGCTGGAAGCAAATCCATTTGCCTGTATCCAGACATTTCCCCCCCTCTCTTCCATTCATGGTATGCCCTCTCCTCCAGCCTTTCACCCACAAGAAAGGTAGCTCTTTGCCATGCAAGGTTCATTCCTGCCAGGATGATGTTACCTTTCCCCCAACAAAAAGCCAATTGTGTTGCAATTAATTCATGTAAAACCATCTTGGATGCTCAGGTGGTTGAGGGGGACCAAGGCAATTTGGAAAGAATAGTAAAGAATTCAAAGGCTATTTTTGAATATGTCTCCCTTCTTCAGCAGCTGCAAAAGTTCTCCATCTCTGGTGAGGCAGAAAGGGGAAGATTTTGTTTGTGTACAGGGTCCCGTTTCAACATTTTTATCACAAGCAAACTAATGTGCTACCCCAAACATGATATATTTCCACTTTTGTACTGCTGACTTCAGCTGACTAATTGCCTGACAGCATTTTCTTTGTTAAGCTTTAACTGTGATCATCACACTTTTTGTTGTACTGACAGTAGAAATATTCAGTAACAGACGACCTAAATACATCATAAGCACCACTGTACTGATCTTTCATAATGAAAAGAGAGCTTTAGGTATTTCATGAAACATGCACACAGAGTCATTGTCAGGAATGATGGTTATTCAAGCCAGAACAACAACCACACACACCCTTCTAAAAGATAGACGAAAAGCATTTTTTTTTCTGACAAAGCAATCAGATTCTGACTAGGCAAGAATAGCACACTACCTAACATAAAATATTTGATTTTGAGAGGGGGTGGGGGACAAACTAGGACAAAATAGTGTTGCAAAATAGTGGATCTCTCTCGTTATATCTTTTCAACCCAAGAACCATGATTTGCTGATCCAGCATGGACTCCAGTCCCTCAGAATCGGGCTCTATAGCAAGTCCCTGATGTTAGGAGGTTTTCTGGATGCTTCATCTTTGTGTACTGATCCAGAGCTCTGCATGTGCAATTTTAAGGAAACTTAAAATTCTAGAACCATAAAATCGTAGAATTGGAAAGAACCCTCAAGGGTCATCTAACCCAACTCCCCAAAGTGCAGGAATCACAGCAAAATAATTATTGGTAGATGGCCATCCAACCTTTGCTTAAAAATCCTCAGTGAAAAACAGCCCACACCTTCCCAAGGGAGTCCGTTCTACTGTCAAATAGCTCCTACTGTCAGAAAGTTCTTCCTAATGTTTAGCCGGTATCTCCTTTCCTGAAATTTGAATACATTGGTTTGAGTCCTACCCTCTGGAATACCAGAACACAAGCTTGCTCCATCATTGAGAGCCAGTGTGGTGTAGTGGTTCAGAGCGGTGGACTCGTAATCTGGTGAACCGGGTTCGCTTCCCCGCTCCTCCACATGCAGCTGCTGGGTGACCTTGAGCTAGTCACACTTCTTTGAAGTCTCTCAGCCCCACTCACCTTACAGAGTGTTTGTTGTGGGGGAGGAAGGGAAAGGAGATTGTGAGCCGCTTTGAGACTCCTTAGGGTAGTGATAAAGTGAGATATCAAATCCAAACTCTTCCTCCTCCTCTTCCTCCTCTTCTTCTTCATACATGTGACAGCCCTTCAGATATTTCAAGATGGCTATCATATCACCTCTCAATCTTCTCTTCAGCAGGCTAAACACACCCAACTCCCTCAACCATTTCTCATAAGGTTTGGTTTCCAGACCCTTTACCATCTGGGTCTCCCTCCCATGCACACCTTCCAACTTGTCCATATCCTTCTTGAACTGTGGTGCCCAGAACTGGACACAAGACTCCAGGTGGGATCCCGGCAGAATGGAGCTGTGATCTTACTTCCCTGGATCTGGATGCTACACTTCTCTAGGTATGTGAATTGGACAGTAGCACATGACACCCTTGGGTAGGCTTCAGGGCCCAGCATCCTGAAGGTTCCCAGTTGATACTCCCCCTGTCTCTTCTATGAAGAAGGAGTGAATAAAGTACTTCTTCACACAATACAACACTTAAGCTATGGAATTTGCTCCCACAGGAAGCAGCGATGGCTCAGGGTCCTGCATGATGCTGGAAGTTGTAGACCAAAATTGCTGGAGGGCACCAGGTTGGGAAAAGGACGGCGTGCAGACTCTCTTGAGGCAGTTGTGTTTCATCTTCCATTCCCAATGGGCTCCCGAGGCCTGGTACGCAAATTAAGATCTTTCATTTTTTTAAGAGGCTCAACGATTCCATAATGAGTCAGGCCTGTTTACAGTCGATGTTAATAAAGCTCGTCTCTCTGAATATACAGAGGCCGTAAAGCTTGCAGGTTGCAGCCATAATCTTGTTTAGTGGCCTCGCTTGATAAAAGTGGAAGTGCTTGCATGTTTCAGATTATGATCCATTTAGAAGAGGAAGCAAGTGAACGAACTCCTGGGTTATGAAGCTTGACATTGTTATGCCTCCTGGGAAGACGTACTTCAAAGTCGCACAGACTGAAACATGCCCCATTGCCCCATGAGCCTGGCTAGGGGATTCTTTGCAATGCAGCCTCTCACCAAAATTGCCCCAAATGGCCCATTGCAAACCAACATCCTCATGCAGTTACAGCCACAACTTTGCTCTCTTGCTGTAGATGGGCAACTCAGTCAAATTATGGTTTGCATTCATTTTGCACAAGTTTATTTGTAAGCCCTTTCTATCCTCTTTCTGTATTAACCTCTGGGTTGTTTTTTAATCCTTACAAATATTATATATTTTTTTTGTGTGTGTGTATAAAATCACAAAATGTGTATTTAAATACATGTTTTATCTTAGCGCACACATTTCTTTTTTCTTTTTTACCTTAGAGTCATAGAATTATAGGAATTGTTGGAATGACCCAAAGGGTCATTTAGTCCAACAAAATGCAGGAATCACAGCTAAAGAATCCCCGACAGATGGCCAGCCAACCTCTATTTATAAACCTCCAATGAAGGAGAGTCCATAACCTTCTGAGGTACTCCACTTCACAGACAACCAGCTCTTAATTGTCAGGAAGTCTGTGAGTTTCTCATTTTTTCCAATCTTAAATTTAGTTCTCCACATTTTGTAAGCAATTTGCATATATTTTTTTAAAAAAAACCTTCATAATTTTTGTGCAAATTTCTTGTAATGAACACATTTTTAAATGCAGTTTTGACTAATACATACATTTTTGCAAGTCATCACCCCAATATAGTGCATTTTGTACATTATTTTCACTAATACCTTCATTTTCACACACGCTGTTCCCCACTAAATGCATTTTTGTAAACATTGTTTGGTTATAGAACTGCATCACAAACTGAGGCTAAGTGCAAATTTCAGCTGTGTTTCAAATTGCCTTTTTTAAAAAAGGGAAGTCTGAATCTGATCGTTTCAGCTTTTAGTAAGTACTGAATTGACTTTCTCCTCCATCCCTAACTGTTGCTTCCCCATATAGCTCAAATTTTAATTCTTGACATATACCTCGGGTGCCTCCAGACCACCACTATTTTTAGGAAGGTTTTAAGTGTGCCAGAATTTACAGCTGGTACATTTAAAGTGGATTCAAGTGCTCTGTTAGTGAAACAAATTCACTAAAAAAAAAGATTTTTATTTGGGGGGGCAGTTTGGAAAGTGAAGAGGGGATGCATCAAAAAGTGTTGGATGTGTTAGGATATTTCCGTTCCACCTTAAAAGGGAGCAGGCTGTGAGTCACAGAGTCTGCGTATTTCCTGTTTCACAGGATGTTTCTGTTGTGTCTTTGCTTTCGTTGTTGTTGTTGCCTGAGCAGACCGAAGCAGGCGGTCATGTTTTTCTTTGTTCTGACCAACGCTGAATAAACTGTAAATATGCTCTCCTGCTGTGCATCTCTCGCTGTGTGAATTCTGCTGATAGAGTGTGCACCAGCCTAAGAATGTGGAATACTATTTCTGAGGCTTCGTGTCGCTAATTGCTAATTGCTGATACTGTGTGTCTACGGGAGATCGATGGATCGTCCGGCAGCCGGCTTGGGGGCTCAGATGGACTCTGTCTCCCTGGCAGTATCCCAATAGGATGAACACCTCACAAGCAGATCAGGATGAATGCTGCCATATAACCTCCCTGTAAACAGATCTGCCCAAATGTTCAATAAAGACCAGACATAGTCTAACCACTGCCTTAGCTTTACATACAAAAATCAGGAGGAATGTTGTACTCTTCCTTTAGATACCTCAGTTGTTCAACCAACCCAGTACAACAGGTTGTAACCAGCTGGCTTCCAAGGGGCCAATTTTGTTCATTAGAGAACTAGAATTTCAGCTTGTGCAGATTCCTTCTCAGACAAGAAGGAAGGAGACTGAACTGTTCTCAATTTCAGTTTGAAAAAGAGTGCTGTGCAGCTCTAAAACTGGCTCCAATGCCCTGCAAAAGAGCTCAGATACAGGATTCTAGATGTTTGATTGTTATTTTTTTAATATGTGCTTTTAATTTGGGAGTTGGGGGAGGGACATTACTGATCATCGAAGGGGTCAAAAAGGTGATAACAAGTTGTAAAATGACCTTACCGATGGCTGCTTAGGCGTAAGTAATGTTCTGAAATTGCCTGAAGCCCAAACTGCCAATTCTGAGCTGATTGTAATAAATTAGGTTCTTCTATACGAAATAATGTGATCAATTTCTCATTTCGCTGAATAAATAAGCTGGAAGATAGGGAACTGTCTCTGACCCTCGGTTAACCCCTTGCCTCATTATTCATATCAAATCTATGACACGCATGTACGGAACCTCTGGTTCAATTTTGGCTAATTATTCGTTAGGACTGAAGGCTCTCTGAAGTGTTACTGATTGTACAACTACCCAGGGACCCCGTGTCATCAAATGAAAACAGTCCCCCAGAAAGCTTCCCAGCCTGCGAGGTTTTGACACAGAAGACAAGAGCAGACAATTATCTCAAAACAAAACACTCGGCAAGGAACAGCTGGATGCTTGTCCCATTTATTTAGCAAGAGGAGGCATTGCTTATCATCAGCAGAACCTTTCTCCATCCAAAAGGCAAAAATAAAACAATAAAAATAGAGACCTGCTAAGACCTTTCCAAATAACATTCCTGAGTTGCACACACAAATGGTGGATGCACACACAGCTCCCAGTGGCTGGCTCACCACATGTCAACTGAACAGTCCAGGTTATGTGAGTGAAATCATGAGCAGAGCATCCATTGCATGACTGGAGTAGCTGCACTCACTGATAACCCTTCTTCTGCATAACTTCTGAAACAACAAGGACCCTTGTCTTCCTTTGCACCTTAGCCATGTTCATACCATACATTTAAAGCTCTATGATACCATTTTCAACAGTCACAGCCTCCCCCAGAGAATTCTGGGAGCTGAAGTTCATTAAAGGGGCTGAGAGTTGTTAGGAGAACTGCTATTCCCCTCACAGGGCAACAATTCCAAGAGTTCACTTTGAAGAATTGAGAATTGTAGCTCTGTGAGGTGATATAGGGTCTCCTAGCACCCTTAAGAAACCATTTTTTAAAAAAATATATTTATTGAAATTTTCAAAAAAATATAAAAGAAAAACAGAAAAGAAAAAAGAGAGAAGAAAAAAAAAGAAAAAGCAACAGTTGAAAAAGTTTACATTACTTACTTTCCATACCCAATTTCCTTGACTTCCCCACACCTGCCCTTCTTGTATTCCAATTCCAATTTTTAGCTCAGCAAATTTTTGTCCCCACACTTTACCTTGTTTCCTCTAATTCATTTTACTTAATCAATTTTAACTTATAAACCTCAATCTTTATATTTCAAAACTTATTCTTAAAATACTTTTCCTAAATTCACCCCATCAATTTAACTAACCCATTTTAACTTAAAAACCTCAATCTTTATACATCAACACTTATTCTTAACAATCTTTTACTAAGGTCGGCCCCAAATCCCTTCCCCAAAATCCCCATTTTTATGTTAGTGGCAGAACCAACTTAATTAAACCAAAATATATTTGTACACCCTTTGGATTCCCAAAGCCCTACCACCCCCTTTCCCGGTTTCGATCCCCAACCAAAGTCCATCAGTCCATTTGAAATCAGCCTGGCGACCTCACATCCGAGGCACTTAACTGTCTCTCAATTTCTCTCTGCCGGTTTTTTTGATAGTCCTTTATTTTAAATTCCGAATCTCGAAGAAGCTCTGTTCCAATAAGGTCCATATTTCTTCCAGCCAGACCTCCATATTTGACAATGGAGCCTAGATCTTGTTTCTTACTTCTCACAAGTCCAAATGTCCCAAAGGCTCCAAATTCCACATTAGCCAAATTTGTATTCCATATGTCTTCAGATCCCCATGTGAGGAGATCTCTCCAATTTCCATTCTTCCCTTCCAACCAAATTTTCATCATCCTGTTCTTATTTTCCTTTATGTCCAACTTAGCAGGCCTCTGGCTCTCCTTAATCGTCTGCAGCATCACAGCACCTCCTTCTTTTTCCTTCAGATCCTCATATTCCTCTTTAAACACCTCCTCAGTTGACTCAAATTCCTTCTCCTGTTTGGCTGTAAGGATTTTTGGATCGACAACAACACTTCCCTGTTCATCTGCAGGAACTTGAATCATATCCTTTCCAGGCTCAGCAACTTTATTTACTGTTCCCTTCATTATTGTGACATTCACAGTCAAAACATTTGTCTGCTCCTGCAGTTTTCCCAGGAGCGTGAAGGTCTTTTCCAGTTCAGCCAGTATTTTTCCACTACAGCCATTTTTGTAATGTCCTGAACCCCCTCTAGAGGGATTCTAGTTACTTAATGTCTTCCAATTTCCACCCAAAAGACAAGTTAACCTTTTCTTCTTTATTTTTAACAATTTGTTACCAAATTGTATCAAATGAAACCAGCAAAGACAGCAGAAACAAAGTTCTCCTTTTCCCCCCCCAACTTTGACAGCTAATTTGACAGCTGTCAAAATCTTTATACCTCTTCCGCAGGCTCTCTCACCGATCGCTCCCGGGTCTTGGGGGAGGAGTGAATTCCGTTCTCAATGTTAGCTCTTATCCTCCAGCACAGTCACTTAAATTGGCCCAATATAAAGTTAATTGCTTTTTTCCACAAAAAGAAAGGTATTCTCACAACCTTAGTAATAAAATCCTTGCTTTACGATGTTTACAAGGCGGGTAGGCAGACTTCCTTTTAACACCTTGCCCGATCGTGCCGAATTCCCAAAAATAAAATTTCCCTTTTAAGTCCAATTACCGTGTTACTCACGGGTCGTTACTTTTGATCCAAATGTTCAAAGGAAGAAGTTAGCGCTCTCCGTCCATGGCATGCGGCTTCACTCAGCAGGGGATGCAGTCGAACTCTCAGCACCACGCCGCTCTCCGTCCCCCGTTCCAGAGCCTTTAAAAAGGCTCCTTTGCGGGTCGGGGGGCGCAAATGGTGCCCGCCGAGTCACCAGGTCCACAGGCTTCAGCGCCTGTGGTTTGTAAGGGTCCCCGCGTCGCCGCCGCGGCGGAACCCGACCCCTGTTGAGCCGATTCCCTCCGGAGCTCGGAGGGAATCCGCCATTAGACGATGGCGCCAACCCGGAAGTCCTGCACCCTTAAGAAACCAATGTGCCCAGATTATTATTTTTTGGGGGTGGGGAAGCCATAGCTGTTTAAAGTGATATCATAATGCATATGGTGTTGATGCTGAACTTAGTGTGGACATCCAATTGGCAGAGCCCACAGCAGCCTCTGTGGTGGAGCAAAAGATCTTGGACTGAGGGCGAGAAAAAACTGAGAGCGAAACCTAATTCACAAGAGATTCTGAGAGAAATAAAGCTACATCAAGTGCAGTACATGAAGATGATAAACCAGGAAATTGAATGGAAAATTAAACAAATGAGACAAAGGACTTTTGAATCGGTAAACAAATGTGGGAAACTGCTAGCTTGGCAGATGAAGAAAAGACAAAAACTTAATACCATCACTAATTTGGAAGTGGAAGGAAAAAACATCCAGAATCCAGTGGAAATTAGAAAATGTTTCCAGAGGTACTTTAAACAACTATATACACAAGGGCCCCAGAGTGAGTTTGACATAGACCAGTTTTTGAAAACAAATGGGTTACAAAAAATCTCACAAGAACATAAGATAATGTTGAACCATACAGTTACGGAACAGGAGGTAGAAGGTGCCATTCAGAATATGCAACTGGGAAAATCTCCAGGGCCGGACGGCTTAACCTCAAAATACTATGGAACTTTGAAGGACTGGATAATTCAACCACTAAAGGAGGTTTGCAATGAAATCCTGGAGGGGAAAAAAGCGCCAGAGTCGTGGAAAGAAGCATATATTACACTTATACCGAAAATTGAGTCTGAAAAGACACAACTTAAGAACTACCGACCCATATCCCTGTTAAACGTGGATACAAAATTTTTGCTGACATTTTGGCCAAGAGGTTAAAAAAAGTATTAAAGGAAGTGATACACAAAGACCAAGCTGGCTTTCTTCCAGGCAGAAATTTGTCGGATAATACGAGGAATATAATTAACATATTGGAGAAGCTGCAAGAGGATATCAATACAAAAGGAGTTTTAATTTTTGTGGATGCCGAGAAAGCCTTTGATAATATTTCTTGGAGTTTTATGAAGAAAAATCTTCAGGGGATGGGGGTCGGTCAAGGGTTTGAAAATGGTATAAGTGCAATTTATTCAGAACAAAAGGCCAAATTAATAGTTAACAACGTGGTAACAGAGGAATTTAAGATAGAGAAAGGGACACGACAAGGCTGCCCAATTTCCCCTCTACTTTTTATCTCTGTCCTGGAGGTTTTGTTAAACATGATTAGGAGGGACCATCTGATTAAAGGTATATATTTTTTATATATATATATATAAATTTTTTATTGATTTTCCAACATGAATTAAAACACATTACAACTCACAATACATAGACAAACAAACATATAAACACGTATAATTTCATAACCTCTTTTTCTTAAGCCTTATTTCAACGACTTCCCCATGCCTCCCTTTTCTGCATCCCTGTTTTAAACTTTTTCAGCAACCCCTGATTTCAGTTACTTATAATTCACTTTCTTTAATCCTTTTTCTCTTACCCAATCATTTACCGCTGCAATTCTGTTTTACGTTACCCATGACATTTTAGCACTCATTAATTTTACAGCAGTTCTTAAGATAAACTTTAAATTTCTTCCAGTCTTCTTCCACCGTCTCTTTTCCTTGGTCACGGATTCTGCCAGTCATCTCAGCCAGTCCCATATAGTCTATCACCTTCGTCTGCCACTCTTCCAGCGTGGGTAGTTCTTGTGTCTTCCAATACCTTGCTAAAAGAACTCTTGCTGCTGTTGTAGCGTACATAAAGAACGTCCTATCTTTCCTTGACACCAATTGGCCTACCATGCCCAGGAGAAAAGCCTCTGGTTTATTATAAAAGGTACACTTAAGAACCTTCTTAATTTCATTATAGATCATTTCCCAGAAGACCTTAATCCTTGGGCACGTCCACCAAAGGTGATAGAAAGTACCTTCAGTTTCATTACATTTCCAGCATTTATTATTGGGCAAATGATAGATTTTTGCAAACTTGACTGGGGTCATGTACCACCTAGAAATCATTTTCATAATATTCTCTCTTAAGGCATTACATGCCGTAAACTTTATACCGGTGGTCCATCTGATTAAAGGTATAATGGTCGGAGCTTTTGCAGATGACCTAGTATTGACATTACAGGAGCCAGAATCTAGCACTAAAAGAGTATTAGAACTGATCCAAGAGTTTGGTCATGTAGCAGGATTTAAGTTGAAGAGAGAGGTTTCAACTTAACAGTGGTTAAGAAGGTGAAATACCTGGGGATTAACATGACAGCTAAAAATGGGAATTTATTCAAGGATAATTATGAAAAGTGTTGGTCGGACGTTAAAAGGGATTTAGAAATATGGTCAAACTTGAAGCTTTCCTTGCTGGGTCGAATTGCTGTTATTAAGATGAATGTATTGCCAAGAATACTGTTTTTGTTTCAATCGTTACAAATATTAGATAAAATGGACTGTTTCAAGAAGTGGCAGAGAGACATTTCTAAATTTGTCTGGCAGGGCAAGAAACCCAGAATAAAATTTAAAATATTAACTGATGCTAAGGAAAGAGGGGGATTTGCCCTGCCAGACCTTAAACTTTATTATGAATCAGCAGCTTTTTGCTGGTTGAAGGACTGGCTGCTTCTTGAGAACACAGACATTTTGGACTTAGAAGGTTTCAATAATGCTTTTGGATGGCATGCATACTTGTGGTACGACAAGGTTAAAGCTCATAAGGCATTTAAAAACCATATTGTCAGGAAAGCATTGTTTAATGTCTGGATACGATATAAATACTTACTTGAAAATAAAACCCCAAGGTGGTTGTCACCAATGGAGGCAAAAGCTCAAAAAAGGCTCAATATGGAGGCCAAGTGGCCAAAATATTGGGAGATTTTGGAGCAAGAAGGAGATAAATTGAAATTGCAGAGTTTTGAGAAATTAAAAGATAGAGTGCGAGATTGGCTTCACTATTATCAAATAAGAGAGGTATATAATTTGGACAAAAAAATTGGCTTCCAGGTGGAAAAATCAAAGTTGGAAACAGAACTGTTAGATCCCAAAACTAAGATACTTTCAAGAATGTATAACTTGTTGTTAAAATGGAATACTCAAGATGAAACGGTTAAATCTGCTATGATTAAATGGGCACAGGATGTTGGACATAATATTATGTTTGCTGACTGGGAACAGTTGTGGAACACAGGTATGAAATTTACGGCATGTAATGCCTTAAGAGAGAATATTATGAAAATGGTATACAGGTGGTACATGACACCAGTCAAGTTCGCAAAAATCTATCACTTGCCCAATAATAAATGTTGGAAATGTAAAGAAACTGAAGGTACATTCTTTCACCTTTGGTGGACATGCCCAAAGATTAAGGCCTTCTGGGAAATGATATACAATGAATTGAAAAAGGTATTTAAATATACCTTTCTGAAGAAACCAGAGGCCTTCCTATTGGGCATTGTCGGCCAATTGGTGCCAAAGAAGGACAAAACTTTTTTTATGTATGCAACAACAGCAGCAAGAATACTCATTGCAAAGTATTGGAAGACACAAGATTTACCCACCCTGGAAGAATGGCAGATGAAGGTGATGGACTATATGGAACTGGCAGAAATGACTGACAGAATCCGTGACCAGGGAGAAGAGTCCGTGGAAGAAGATTGGAAGAAATTTAAAGACTACTTGCAGAAATACTGTAAAATCAAGGAATGTTAAAATGATGTTGGATGGAAAATAAGTGGTATTGGTAAAAAGTTTTGCAAGAATATGCAAGTATGGATTGATAACGGTTAAAATATATATTTACAATAGGTGATGATATTGAGCTATGAAAAATGGTAGAGGGTAAGGATTTGCTGAAAGGACTTTTTAAATGGGAATACAAAAGGGGAGGTGTGAGGAGGTCAAAGAATCAAGGAAATGAGACTAAGGACTATTGAAAGATGGGGCTAATTTTGAATTTTTTCTGTTTTCTTTTTTATATTTTGCTATTATGATTTTTTCTTTTTCATATATACTTTTTCTATGTGTGTTTTTTTCTTTTTTTCCCTTTAGTTTGTTAATTTCTTTATTTTGTTCTTTATTTTTGTGTGATTATATGTTTGTGTTTAAAACTTTAATAAATATTTTTTTTAAAATAAAGAACTTGGACTGAGTCTCCGCCACCTCCAAGTCCTCTGTTAGTAATCCTGGAAAAACATTGAGCCAGTGTGGTATAGTGGTTAAGAGCGGTAGACTCGTAATCTGGTGAACCGAGTTCATGTCTCCGCTCCTCCGCATGCAGCTGCTGGGTGACCTTGGGCTAGTCACACTTCTTTGAAGTCTCTCAGCCCCACTCACCTCACAGAGTGTTTGTTGTGGGGGAGGAAGGGAAAGGAGAATGTTAGCCGCTTTGAGACTCCTTAGGGTAGTGATAAAGCGGGATAGCAAATCCAAACTCTTCTTCTTGAGACTCAGGGTAGACTAGCATTCCCCAACCTGGTGCCTTCCAGATATTTTTTGACTAAAACTCACATGAACTGCAGCCAACAGTCAGGACATGATGGGAGCTGTAGTCCAATCACCTGGTGGGAGAAGGGTGGTATAGGCAACACTGAGCATGATGGGACAATGCTAAGAGGGGTTCCTACATTCCTCTCCTGGGCTTCACATCTCAGTTTGCACATTGTTTGAGTGGTGCACCTCTAAATATTTTCACAGTTCTGCAAGGGCAGCACTGCACTTCTGCAAGGACACCACTGTGTATAAGTGGTTAGCCCTCTCTTGGCCTGTGTCCTTGGGGAACTGCTGCCAAGACCAGAGTTGACAAGCCAATGGCCTGGCTCACATGTCTGATCTACTTGCAGCTGGATCAGCCTTGTGTTCCATCTTTCTCCATCCTAATAGTCTCCAGCAAAATGAGCACCAGCTATTGACTGAGTCTCCCACTTCCCACGGTACCTACACATATCTCTCCTGTCAGCCGTTTCCTCCTCTGTCCTGGGAAGAAGAACAGGCATTTAACCCTTATGGAACCTGACTTCCTTTTGGTGGCTCTCTGGGATGAGAGCTTGGCTCTGTTACAAGACACAACTTCCGGTATTATGCTTTCCGCTCTGGCAACCGACTTTGTGTCTCTGTAACATTCACACCACACATTGACTGCCTGTCATTTTCTTCTGGCATATATTTAATAAATATAGGGTAGAAAAGATAGGATGCAGGAGCAGTGAGAGGTGTGGCCTGGGGGAAGAGTCCCAAGGGCTGGATAAAGAAGCCAGGAGGGTCATATCTGGCCACTGGGCCTGAGGTTCCCACCCCTTCTCTAACCACTACACAACACTGTCAATTGTTACTCCTACATCTGAGCTCACTAATAAACATCTGCTCAGGAGAAATGGTTTTATGAGAATTGGTTCAGATGTGCACTGAGCAACAGAAGGCTTCCCAACAACTGAACTGGTTTTTTGTTTTTTGTTTTGTTTTTTGGGAGGGAAGCCTTCTGGTTCCACATCTTATCAGTTTCTGATAAGAAGTCTTCTAGAGTGAGTGACTCACCAATAGAAATATTAGAGGAGGGGGCACCAGGGAGAGGGGTGGATATAGGCGCTTCCTTTTTCCTTTGTCTCTTTTTATTTCTCATGTGGAATAGCTGCCTTCCCTTAAATCCTTTGCTGCACTCCAGTGTGAAGCAGGAAGCTGGAAGGGAGATAGAGCCAGAGAGGAATACAGGGGAAATGCTGCTCCTTCCTCTGTCCAACAATATCAAGAATGGCCCAAGCCATGGACCAGATTGGAAGCCAATTTGGAGAAGCCACAAATACCAGGAGTGCTTGATGAATTGAATCTTCCAATGCAATCAAGCCCGATCCATGCTTCCTAAACAAACCGATGTGTGGATCAGAAGACAGGCCATGTTCAGACCATACACTGAAAGCATTATACATTGTATAGAGTCATGGTTTCCCCCAAATGGAAGCTGTAGTTTGCTAAGGGTGTGGAGAGTTGCTAGGAGACCACCTATTCCCCCTTACAGAGCTACAATTCCCAGGTTTCTTTGTGAAGATTCAGGACAGATAAAAGAAAGTTCTTCTTCACTCAGTGCATTGTTAAGCCATAGTTTAGAGAAAAGGCAAGTAAGAGGGTGACATGATAACAGTTTATAAAATTATGCATGGCATGGAGAAAGCAGGTAGAGAAATGTTTTCCTCCTCTCACAGACACTGAATGGAAGATTTAGAACAGATAAAAGAAAATACTTCAGCACACAGTGTATAGTTACACTGTGGAACTTGCTCCCACAGGAGACAGTGATGGCCACCAACTTAGGACAAATCAAATGGAATGGATACAGGCGGAGCCATCCATCACTAACCACCTCCATCGTTACCCCTTTCTACCACCAGGAGGCATTACTAGGTCCTTTAAAAAGATTCAGGGCACAGGCAAATAGTGCAAATTTGCATAAAATCTCCCTATGCTTGCACATTTCCTCTGATTTCTACAAGGAAAGCATCCCTTAAGCAATATTGTAAAAAAAGTGTAAAAAGAGAGAGAAGGGGCAGCCTGGTGTAAAAAGCCCAGGGATCAGGGCCACCTCTAAGAATGCCCCCATCTGCCACTTATTCTGGTTTTAAGTTCCATAGGCTCATAGGAAGCTGCCTTATACCAAATCAGACCATTGGTCCATCTAGAGCCCATGTGGTGCAATGGTTACAGTGGGGGACTGGGAGACCAGGGTTCAAATCCCCACTCAGTCATGAAGCTCACTGGGTGACCTTGGGCCAGCCCCTTACTCTCAGCCTAGCTTACCTCACAGGGTTGCCGGGAGGAGGAGAACTACGTGGGCCAGCTTGTGCTTCTTGGAGGAAAGGTGGGAAATAAATGCAATAAGTAAATTAATAAATAGCTCAGTACTGTCTACACTAACTGGCAGCAGTTCTCCAGGATTACAGGAAGGATGTCTCTCCCCGTCCTACCTGGAGATGACTGGGATTGAGTCTTACCTGGAGATGACTGGAATTGAGTCTGGGACCTTGTGCATGCAAGGCAGATGGTCTGCATCACTTCTCCAAATTTCAATACAGTGATACCTCGGGTTAAGTACTTAATTCGTTCCGGAGGTCCGTTCTTAACCTGAAACTGTTCTTAACCTGAAGCACCACTTTAGCTAATGGGGCCTCCTGCTGCTGCTGTGCCGCCGGAGCACGATTTCTGTTCTCATCCTGAAGCAAAGTTCTTAACCCGAGGTACTATTTCTGGGTTAGCGGAGTCTGTAACCTGAAGCGTATGTAACCTGAAGCGTATGTAACCCAAGGTACCACTGTACTCAAATCTCAAAGGCAGGCAGGCAGGCAGGTAGGCAGGCAGGCAGGCAGGGAAACACACACTCTCTCTCCTTCTCTCTCTCTCTCTCTCTCTCTCTCTCTCTCTCTCTCACACACACACACACACACACACACTACACACACACACACACCATCAAGAATCTGGAAGGATTCCTTGCATTAAGGAAGATTATCAGAAGTGCCAAGGGTTACAGCAAAACCACTTCCATGATGTGTGTGTGATGCTTTCATCTTTACAAAATTGGCGTCATGGTCTCAATACAAAATCACACTCCTTGTGTGGCACATATCATTTTAAAAGCAGAGGGAACTCATTCCCAAATATTTAGGTCTAACTTCCTTTACCCATTTGTGTGTGGGCAATTACTAGCTGACTTATGGCAGCCTCCTGGCACCCTGCCGCCTTTCGCAGAGGCGCGTTGCCAAGGATTGGTGAGATTCAAAAGCGCAGCATGCTGAACAGTGTGATCCACACCCCACATATGCCAGCTTCATTCCATCAATGGAAGCAGGGAAGCGGGGGTGGGGGGCAAGCTTGCTTAATTGGTAGCATCATGGAGTTTTGAATCACTAGCTTAACAGAGCTAATTTGCACTCGTGTGTGTGTGTATGTGTGTGCATGCAAGAGAAGATGCGGGTGTATGGCACAGCCCTCTCAGGATCGTGCCATTCAGAATATATCAAGCGACATCGGGTTGCTTATTTGAATATCTCCACACATCAAAACCACCCTGCTGGTGGAAGGCTAGCACATCAGGGAGAACGCCATGCTAGAAGTCCAAACTACAAGAAAGAAGATTCCACCTAAACATTAGGAAGAACTTCCTGACAGTAAGAGCTGTTCGACAGTGGAATTTGCTGCCAAGGAGTGTGGTGGAGTCTCCTTCTTTGGAGGTCTTTAAGCAGAGGCTTGACAACCATATGTCAGGAGTGCTCTGATGGTGTTTCCTGCTTGGCAGGGGGTTGGACTCGATGGCCCTTGTGGTCTCTTCCAACTCTATGATTCTATGATTCTATGATTCTAAGTCCTGGTCCACATTGTACATTCTTGCATTCAGAAAGCTAGCATGCCGTGAAGGAAAGCCCAAGCTTAGCTTTCTTTCTGAGTACTCTCTTTCATGGGAAGCAATGCAATCCACACATGCTATGTCCTGAATGCAACAGTCCTGTTTTCATTGATACTTCTGCCCTGGTTCCTGACCAGAACCTGGTGCCTCTCTCAAACCATGTGATAAAAGCACATACACAGAAACATAGGGAACAGATTCACCCATTCAGAACAGGTGGTATAGTCCTGCTCATTGTTTCTCTAGTTGCCTCCTGTGAGTTTTTACTGGTTGTTTCAAACATTATTGTTAAATTCAAAACATCAGATAAAAAGCTTTAACGTCTTGGCTTAAATATTTATTTATTTATTTTTTTAAAAAATAACATTTAAAACAACCAGTAAAAACTCACGGGAGAATGAGTAAGACAATGTCCCGAATGGTTGAATCTGTCTTGCATGTGTTTTTATGACTTTAAGCTGCTTATAGGAAGCAAGAGCTGGCAGGACTATACCGCATGCCTACCCCTCACTCCATATGTTGGAATGTATTATTTGTTCTTTTCTCTCTGCAGCCCACAGGAGCTCACCATAAGGGGGATGCACCACACAGATTAAGAGTTTCCTGGTTCAAGGACCAACTCAGTGATGGATAGTTTGTGGCCTGCCAAATGTTGTTGGACTCCAGTTCCCATCAACCCCAGCCAATGTGACCAGTGGTTCAAAGATTATGGAAGCTGTAGTCTGACAACATCTAGAGAGCCACAAGTTCCTCATCCCTGCCCTAACTGATGCTAACAAACCCTTGGCCCCCTTCCCCAGAAGGGAAAATTCACCTTGGAACTCTCATCTTGCATTGAGACTTACAGTTGTGATGGAGAAACTGGAGAATCGTAAGTGGCCACCCTAGAGGTCTTGCCTCTAGCCAATCCCCTGAACTCACACAGTGCCATCCTCCCACCCAGATGCCCATGCATTGGGCATGGCCTGTGTGGACATTTGCAAAAGGAGACCTCCATGCATAGGCATGTGCAAAGGAGGCTCTGCTCTTAGTCGTGTGTACCTTCTCATCACCTGGTAAATTCCAGTCCTCCAGCATCTCTGGCTCCAGGATATTGTCAGAGGCAGCCGTGCAGCATCCCTTAACCATGCCAGTTTTCTCAATGGTTGCTTGATATAGCCAGAAAATAAACGCAACCTAAATAATGTTTAATTGACAGAACAGATTGTTTATTCTCAAATAATAGCACTAAATTGCAGCGCTTAAAAAGTAGTTAGTTGCTATCAGCCCATTATGGCAGCTGGAGCCTCATATATTTTTCCCCCTTCTTCAAGACCAGGCAGATGTAAAAACAAACTGTAGCCTAGTAGCCTGAAACTACTTGCGTAAAATGTTTGGCTCCCTGCCTCCAGATGTTTTTGCACTAATCTCTGTTACAGCTGTCAGCCTCCGCCTGGCATTGGGATAGAAAGTGTGCTCTGGGCTGAATCCCTATTGGAACAAGTTTCTCAGGGTTTGGCATCATTTTCTTGCAAAGAACACAGCCCCATAAAGCTTCAGCATTGAATGAATGGACTTGAACCAAGCAAAACCGAGGTTTTAGTGGCAAAAGAGAAATCCTGAAAATAAAATGGTGTGTGCATGTTTCTCTTCCTGTATAAGGAAAAATGCAAGGCTGTTGTCATGCTGTCGTTCACATTGCTCCCAATAGGTGGCCTGGGCAACCCCAGGATGAGGACAGGGTGGTTGGTAGCCCAGGCAATCTGTTTAGTTGGGAGGTGCTTCATAAAGAAGTCAAACCACTCCCTGAATGCCAAACCACTCCCTGAAGCACTTACCCTCTCCTTTAAGAGAGGTTGGGGCAAGTTCTGAGGGGAAGGGGAGGGGATTCAGAAAAACTGGGAGAAGGACTTTGGGAAAACTGTGGGGAAAGAACGGAGAGCAAACTATGAGGAGATTGCTGATGTAGTGGTAAGTGTAAAGGGGGGGATTTATTCAAAAGTAAAAGGAGGGGGGATGCGGGTGGCGCTGTGGGTTAAACCACAGAGCCTAGGGCTTGCCAATCAGAAGGTCGGCAGTTCGAATCCCCGCAATGGGGTGAGCTTCCGTTGCTTGGTCCCTGCTCCTGCCAACCTAGCAGTTCGAAAGCACGTCAAAGTGCAAGTAGATAAATAGGTACCGCTCCGGCGGGAAGGAAAACGGTGTTTCTGTGCACTGCTCTGGTTCACCAGAAGCGGCTTAGTCATGCTGGCCACATGATCCGGAAGCTGTACGCTGGGTCCCTCGGCCAATAAAGCGAGATGAGCGCCACAACCCCAGAGTCGGCCACGACTGGACCTAATGGTCAGGGGTCCCTTTACCTTTACCTTTAAAAGGAGGGGGGTTGGGGCTGGTATGGGGGAAGGATCTTGGGTTTCTTCCCCTCATGAACTCTGATCCAGAGCCTCACAGTGGCGTAGCGTGGGGGTGCAGGGGGGGCCGGCCGCACCGGGCGCAACATCTGGGGGTTAGGGTTAGGGGGCGCAAATCCACGGGTTAGGGGGCACAAATCCACGGGTTAGGGGCGCAAATTACTTGCCTTGCCCCGGGTGCTGACAACCCACGCTACGCCACTGGAGCCTCATATGTGCTCCAACGACTGTTGCACCTGAAGCACCAACAGCACATGGAGCTTCATAAATTTGCTCCCAATGACATTGCTCCCAAGCGTTGCTAAATTGGAGGCGGAAATCTGGAACTCCAAATTCAGAAAGCTGGAGAGGGGGAAATTTTACATTTACAGGCTGGAACATGTCCTGTTTTCCCCACTTTTGGAGAATTTTCTGGTTTAATAGGCACCTTTCTAGCTTTGAATCAAAGGGCATGTGTGTAGCAGGAGCAGATTGTCTACAGGGGTAAAGCCGTAACAATAACCTTCCAGTAGGGTGTCAGTGGTGCGCACTGGGATACAGAGGGGTGAGGCTGGCATTATGTGGGCATCTATACATTTTAATTCACACTTGCACATTTTATGGATTTTAAAAAAATAAAATCTGGACCTTCTTTTTGGTCCCCTTTCTTGGGCAATACATAAGTGACCATGATGGATCGGCAGATACGTCAATTTCAGTTTGTCTGTTTCTCATTCTTCCAATCTTAATTACAGTTCTTCACATTTCCACATCAGTTTGCTGCTGTATTTTCAGTAAGTTTCTTGGGCTTTTTAAAATCCCTCCTCTGTATCTGTGTTTTATTTTTCTGCTTTTACATTTATCTTTATTAGCCGTGTCCATCATTTTATTGTATTCTGTATGTGTTTATTGCAATAAACTTTTAAGAAATAAATAAAAATCAGTTTGCAAAGCCTGTTTTTAAAGTCTTTCCTGAAAATTCATCTGCATCTTAAAGCACATTTCTGCTAATAGGCACCTTTTTAAAATATGCAGTTGTGCCTAATAGACACACCATTGCCAAGAAATTTTCCCTAATAATAACATGTCTTCTCATGCTCTTTATGTGGCTGTATGCATTTTTATTCACATTTTACCCTAGTGTGTGCATTCTTGTACTGATGCCTTAGCTAGAGAACTGCACTGTAAATGTCCATTCATGCATCGTTTTTTGGAAACAGTAAATCTGGTAGTTTCACCTTTAAATGTGATCTGAATCAAATTTCTCCCTCATTCTTAGTGGCCACCTTAAACTGCCCCACTTTAAACTGCAAAGGAATCTTGGTATTATTGCTTCACCTACACCTCCACTCCCTGCAACACTCACTACATCACAAATAGTTCCATCTATTCAGGGGCAGGCACTTTTCCTAAAATGCACACCTCCATCTTGGCTCAGCCCTCGAAACTTTTTCCCTCAGTCTTGTCTTCTCTTCTTAAGATGAAAAGCCTATAAATTGTAACAGGCTGAACAAAGATCCTGGATTTCTTTAATGAGTTCTGCTGAATCCTTCAAATTCGAGGGATAGAAATAATTGAGATCTTAAACGAAATAAAGTTTAAAAATGTGATGAAATGAAACAAACAACAGGGTGACTGAAGCATCTGCACAACGTGCGATACCTCAGTTTGCATAAAAAAGAAAAGAAAAGGAAAGGCAAATGACCAGGTTCTAAATATAGCCATTTGTGGGAGACTCTTGGCAAGGAGTCGAAAGCATTTGGTTTGCCGGTTTGGTTGAGCTTGAAAAACAGTCAAGCCCCACAGTGTAAACAAAAAGCAGCTGTTTGCGCTGAGCTTCTGCCCCTGGTTACTCCTTGCAGTAGTTCTGCTCTGCCTCAACCCCATCCAAAATCTGTAAAGTGAAACTGGGATCAAACTCTATGGAACAGGACTCACATCTTACTCATTCACCATGAAGCAATTGCTCAATGTTAAGCTTGCTGTGCACGGCGGTGAAGTCCTGTACTTTGCTGAAGGCTTCCCTCTATTTGAAGTATTATCAGAGGCAGTGGAGGCTGTCCCATAAGGGCAAATGGGGCATTGCAAGTTTGCCCACTCAACCACTTCAATCTGCAGAACTGGCATCATCACAACAGGAGCCACTGTTGTGAATAGCCACTTCGCTTAACCTAAGTTTTACACAGGTGGCTTTTTTGAATTTTATGGCCATTGAGCCCCACTAAGCATGAAATCCACTTCTGCAATAGATGCTAGATGCCATCCAGCCTCTTCTTTGAGATCTGTAGTGTAGTGGTGGTTGCTGCCCATTGAGAGTGGTAGGGACTTTTTAGTTTGGAGAAAAGGCAAGTAAGAGGTGACTTGATAGAAGTTTATAATATTAGACGTGGTATGGAGAAAGGAGAGAGAGAGAGAGAGAGAGAGAGAGAGAGAGAGAGAGGTTTTTCTCCTCTCATAATGAACTCCTGGACATCCCTTGAAGCTGAATGTTGGAGGCTTCAGAAGAAAGAAAATTCTTCTTCACATAGTGCATAGTTAAACTGTGGAACTCTCTCCCACAGGAGGCAGTGAAGGCCAACTTAGAAATGCATAAGCCAAATGGAATGTATACAGAATGATTGATCCATCCATCACTAACCAAGAAAGCAAGCAAGCAAGCAGGCAGGCAGGCAGGCAAACAAACAAACAAACAAACAAACAAACAAACAAACAAACAAACAAACAAACAGAATGATGCATGGACAGGTCCAGTACATTCATTTGAATGTTTTATTTATACATTGTGTATGGTATACACCCACCAATAACACACTTTTATTGCATTAATGACACCGGTACAAAAATAGAGTCTGGAAGAGCGCCCATTCACAATAGAATTGGAGAGGGGGAACCCAGCTGGCATGGCAATCTGGGGACATTTACAAATAAAAATAAGATAAAATAACCCATTGAGAATGGGGAACATACAGGTCTTCAAGAATCAGTGAAGAAAGCAAGTCAAGCTTAAAGCAATTTGGCCTAATTAGAAAACAAAGTATTTAAATTTTTGTGGGTTGACTTTACGAGCCCAGATTTCTGCTTCTTCACACTTTCAAGATGTTCTGCATTTGGGGAAAAGAAATCCAGGACTTTTGGCCTTCGCTACTTGCCAGCTGTCTCCATCCAGCCTGGCTCAGCAGCCCCATCTACGAAGGACTTTATTAGTCTTTTCTCACTTTTAGTCTAGCGGTTTTACTCCAAGCCTTGTCCAAGCTTCTTCTTGGTACTGATGCCAGATATAAGAGAGATATAAGACAACAGCTCCCCAATCCTTGTGAAACTGTTTAATTGTAAACCATTTTACTTGTTCATTGCTCAGAAAACATTTTTGTGGAGCAACTCATAAATACAATAAATAATGCTTACCTTTCCACCAAGAATGTTCTGACTGAGTGCTTCATAAATGCCTTCTCTTAATTTAAGCCTCACTATAGCTCTGCAAAGTAGGTCAGCATCATTGTCCCCATATTGCCGATGGGGGGACTGAGGCTGAGAGAGAGACTTGCCCAATGACATCCAAAGAACGTATGGCAGAGATAAGATGAGACTTCCTGCTTCATATCTTAGGCTGCAATCCAAAACCAACTTACCTGGGAGTAAGCTCCATTGAACTCAATGGAGCTTACTTCTGGCTTAGTGATGCATAGGATTGCTCTGTTGGCCGCTTGGCAGTTAATACTCACCCAGATCTCAAAATGGGATTGCTCAGGGCTACCCTCCAAAACCATCAGAAGCAGCTGAAGAATGCACAGTAGCTGAGGTTTTGGTCCTTTCTATGTGGGTGGTGAGTCAAAAGCACAGAAAAATGGGAGAGGGAGGTGGTTGTGTAATAGAGGCTTAGTACTGAAATGAGAATTGTTGGCATAGCACAGGCTCAGAAGGCTCTTCAGAACACTCTGCAAAGTCACTTAGGGATGTCGAGAGGGGGGTAACTGTAACAAGATCCAGCGAGTGAGGTCAGCTGCTTTGCAAGCAGGAAGAAAAATTCCCCCCATGTTAGATTCTCAGTAATTTTCACAAATTGCTTTTGTCGCTTAAAATACGGAGTGGGGATACTTCCACCCACCAACTGTTCCTAGACTCCAAAGCCCACCACTCCTGACCATTGGGCATGCTGGCCGGGGACTGTTGGGCACTGTGGCCCTCCAGATGTTGTGGAACTCCAGCTCCAATCAGACCCGGCCAGCATGGCATGTGGTGGGGAGAGTTGGGATTCCCACAGCATCCAGAGAGTGACCCCTGATTTAAATCTAAGTTTTAAATCAGACCAACAAATGTCATGGATTGTTCATTTCTCTGCAGAGCTGGAAACTCAGATGTAGCCTGCCTCTAACAGCGATCACAGCCAGTAGCTCCTGATAACGTTGTCCAATCCTCTTTTAGGCCATCCAAGTTGGTGGCTCCTGTGGAAATGAGTTCCATAGTTTCTATGCACTGTGTAAATATGTCGCTTGTTGTGTACACCAGGATCCGTTTGCAGACCTTGGAGTGAATTGCAATACAGTGGTACCTCAGGTTAAGTACTTAATTCGTTCCGGAGGTCCGTACTTAACCTGAAACTGTTCTTAACCTGAAGACCACTTTAGCTAATGGGGCCTCCCCCTCTGCCGCTGCACCGCCGGAGCACGATTTCTGTTCTCATCCTGAAGCAAAGTTCTTAACCCGAGGTAATATTTCTGGGTTAGCGGAGTCTGTAACCTGAAGCGTATGTAACCTGAAGCCTATGTAACCCGAGGTACCACTGTACACTGGAGAGAGGTTTTGACTGCCAACAGATTAACAGTTCCTACGGCATTTCCTGCTAAATTAGGCTGCAGAACTTAAGAATTAATTTCCAGACTGATGGAAACTAATGGACAAGGCTGACTCAGGTCCATTAATTTCAGTAGGTCTACTCTGAGGAGAAATTAACGGGAGACATGCCTGCGTTGTTTTTCTGCATCTTGATCCCTCTCCTCAGGCCATCAACTTTCAAAACAGCTGCAGAAATCATGTCCTCAACCATGTTTGTTTTGAGTGATAGCCGGGTGGGGTTGGGGGGAGCTGAGAGAAATCAACAGCCACAGTGGTATAGTGGTTAGAGTGTTGGATTAGAACCTGGGAGATCAGGGTTTGAATCCCTGCTTGGCCACAATGCTCACTGGGTGACCTTGGGCCAGTCACTGTTTCTCAGCCTAACCTACCTCACAGGATTGTTGTGAAGATTTAAATGAGGAGAACCATGTACACCAACTTGAGCTCCTTGAAGCAAAAAGTGAGATACAAATGCAATAACTAAATAAATAAATTACAGACAGAGACTATTGCATGGATAAATGGGCCTTTTTCTTTTCTTTTTCTTTTCTTTTAAAAAGCCATTTATGTTACAAATTACCCCTCACTTTTGAACAGTAAATTATTTTTATTATTAGCTAGGGCATGGCGCTGCAATTATTACCTGCCCTGTGTCGAAAGGTTTTTTGCAATTAGGAGTCTGGGGTGGCAGAACTATGATATAGAGAGATAATATATGTCCGGCTCGAGACAAAGGGATGGTCTCAAGATGCGTTTTTAGTATGTATCCCAGGGAGTCGGGAAAAGCGGGTGGGTTGCTCTTAAACATTTCAATTAGCCTTGACATGGCCTCTGTGAGCCCACCGATTATTCCTGCCTCACCGTTAAGTTTTTACGAGGCTTTTCGTGTAGATTACCCCTCCCTACAATGGTCTATAAATCTCCCTTAGCAGCCTATGATTAGACCTTCCTGCACACAAAAGTCTTAAATTAATAAAAGAGGTGCTATTGTAAAGATGAGCATCCTTCAACCAGTATTTTATAACAACAACAACAACAATCTCTGTCTAAATACATTTTGCAGGAAGGAGATGAGTTGTTCTTTTTAAGAGGTGTTTGGGCATGCAGCACCCCCCCTTTTCCTTTTCTTCAGTGGGTTATAAGAACAAATCCCAAAGGAGATGTTGCCTTTTAAATAAGAATTGTCCAAGACTCGGGAATCTGTGGCACCATCAGGGTCAGCTTCTGATGTTTCTATGACTGGGGCAGTTGTCTGGAGCCCTGTGGAGCAGAAAGAACCAGAGGGTCTCTAAATGCAGCAAGATGGACCAGGGTGTCCACCTGTGCATTGCTAAAAACTGTGTCCCTGCACAACCTGCTGTTCTGGTGCAAGCTACTGATGGGCAACTTCAAGGCTTCTCTCTTAGGGTCCTTTATCTTTAAGCTAAACTTGCACCGCAGAGCCCCTCAAATAGAAAACTGCTGTAAAGTGGGACATACGGCAGCCTTAGGGATGTAGAATCATAGAATCATAGAATCATAGAATCATAGAATCATAGAGTTGGAAGAGACCACAAGGGCCATCGAGTCCAACCCCCTGCCAAGCAGGAAACACCATCAGAGCACTCCTGACATATGGTTGTCAAGCCTCTGCTTAAAGACCTCCAAAGAAGGAGACTCCACCACACTCCTTGGCAGCAAATTCCACTGTCGAACAGCTCTTACTGTCAGGAAGTTCTTCCTAATGTTTAGGTGGAATCTTCTTTCTTGTAGTTTGTATCCATTGCTCCGT
The DNA here is from genome assembly GCF_027172205.1 of Podarcis raffonei. Classification (NCBI taxonomy): domain Eukaryota; kingdom Metazoa; phylum Chordata; class Lepidosauria; order Squamata; family Lacertidae; genus Podarcis; species Podarcis raffonei. The sequence continues at coordinate 55,931,949 of NC_070609.1, read as the reverse complement.
GTCCGCTTCTCTGGAGCAGCAGAAAACAACCTTTCTCCCTCCTCTATGTGACATCCTTTTATATATTTGAACATGGCTATCATATCACCCCTTAACCTCCTCTTCTCCAGGCTAAACATGCCCAGCTCCCTTAGCCGTTCCTCATAAGGCATCGTTTCCAGGCCTTTGACCATTTTGGTTGCCCTCCTCTGGACACGTTCCAGTTTGTCAATGTCCTTCTTGAACTGTGGTGCCCAGAACTGGACACAGTACTCCAGGTGAGGTCTGACCAGAGCAAAATACAGTGGCACTATTACTTCCCTTGATCTAGATGCTATACTCCTATTGATGCAGCCCAGAATTGCATTGGCTTTTTTAGCTGCCGCGTCACACTGTTGGCTCATGTCAAGTTTGTGGTCAACCAAGACTCCTAGATCCTTTTCACATGTAGTGCTCTCAAGCCAGGTGTCACCCATCTTGTATTTGTGCCTCTCATTTTTTTTGCCCAAGTGCAATACTTTACATTTCTCCCTGTTAAAATTCATCTTGTTTGTTTTGGCCCAGTTCTCTAATCTGTCAAGGTCGTTTTGAAGTGTGTTCCTGTCCTCTGGGGTGTTAGCCACCCCTCCCAGTTTGGTGTCATCTGCAAATTTGATCAGGATGCCCTTGAGTCCATCATCCAAGTCGTTGATAAAGATGTTGAATAAGACCGGGCCCAAGACAGAACCCTGTGGCACCCCACTAGTCACTCTTCTCCAGGATGAAGAGGAACCATTGATGAGCACCCTTTGGGTTCGGTCAGTCAGCCAGTTACAAATCCACTGAGTGGTAGCATAGTCAAGACCGCATTTTACCAGCTTCTTTACAAGAATATCATGGGGCACCTTGTCAAATGCCTTGCTGAAATCAAGGTAGGCTACATCCACTGCGTTCCCTTCATCTACCAGGCTTGTAATTCTGTCAAAAAACGAGATCAGGTTAGTCTGACATGACTTATTTTTCAGAAATCCATGCTGACTATTGGTGATCACAGCATTCCTTTCCAGGTGCTCACAGACTGTTTGCTTAATGATCTGCTCCAGAATCTTCCCTGGTATTGATGTCAGACTGACTGGGCGGTAATTATTTGGGTCCTCTCTTTTCCCCTTTTTGAAAATAGGGACAACATTTGCCCTCCTCCAGTCTGCCGGGACTTCGCCTGTTCTCCAGGAATTCTCAAAGATGACTGCCAGTGGTTCTGAAATCACATCTGCCAGTTCTTTTAATACTCTTGGATGCAGTTCATCTGGCCCTGGAGACTTGAATACATCTAGACTAGCCAAGTATTCTTGTACTATCTCCTTAGTTATTCTGGGCTGTGTTTCCTCTGCTGAATCATTTGCTCCAAATTCTTCAGGTCGGGCATTGTTTTCTTTATCGGAGAAGACTGAGGCAAAGAAGGCATTGAGGAGTTCAGCCCTTTCTGTGTCCCCTGTTTGCATTTCACCATCTTCTCCTCTGAGTGACCCCACTGTTTCTTTGTTCTTCCTTTTGCTACGAACATACCCATAAAAGCCTTTTTTGTTGCTTTTAACCTCTCTAGCAAGCCTGAGTTCATTCTGTGCTTTAGCTTTTCTGACTTTGTGTCTACACGTGCTGGCTATTTGTTTGAATTCCTCTTTGGTGGTTTCCCCCCTTTTCCATTTTTTGTACACATCCTTTTTTAATCTTAACTCAGTTAAAAGTTCTTTAGATAGCCACCCTGGCTTCTTTAGGCACCTTCCATGTTTCCGTCTCATTGGTATTGCCTGAAGTTGTGCTTTTACTATCTCCCTCTTAACAAACTCCCAGCCATCATGAACTCCCTTTCCTTTTAGTATTACTGTCCATGGGATCTCACCCAGCACTTCCCTAAGTTTTATGAAGTCAGCTTTCTTAAAGTCGAGAAATTGAGTCCTAGTATGCTTGGCTGCTCCTTTCCGCTGTATAGTAAACTTCAGAAGAGCATGATCACTCGCGCCTAATGATCCTTCCACTTCTACCCCACTAACCAGGTCATCAACTTCCACTTCTACCCCACTAACCAGGTCATCAACATTGGTTAGGACCAGATCTAAAATGGCTGTTCCTCTTGTAGCTTCTCCCACTTTCTGGACAATGAAGTTGTCTGCAAGGCCAGCTTCCCACATTTTAATGCAGAATCATCAAATGGGAAGGGGCCCCAAATACCATCTAGTCCAAGCCACCAATGATGCAGATGCAGATTCCTGCTGAGACCATTCAGTACAAAGTCTAGAGTTATCTAATGACATCATTCTCATGTTATCATTCATTGTTGGATTTATATCCTGCCTTTCCTCCAAAGAGCTTAATGCTTCATGCACAGCCTGTTTGATCCACATGAGAACCCTGGCAGGTAGGCTAGTCCCTGTTGCTCAGTCCAGAGTAAGGTCACTCAGTGAGCTTCATGACTGAATGGGCATTTGAACACAGGAGTCTTCCCAGTCTTAGCCTGTAAATACGGTACTACACTGAGGGCTTATCCACACTTACCGTATTTTTTGCACCATAACACTCACTTTTTTCCTCCTAGAAAGTAAGGGGAAATGTCTGTGCGTGTTATGGAGCGAATGCCTGTGGGTGGCGGGGGGGATCTGCTGCAGTCATGAGCAGAGGATCCATGGTTCCCCTTCCTTCCCTCCTCCATGGTTACAAAGCATGGATCCACATGGATCCTCAGGGTTTTTGCATTGGGCTACTCCAAACTCACTGTCAGATCACATGTCTGTGGCCACAGCATGAACCACAAAAATCATATATCCACTATTTTGTTTAGAATATTTTTTTTCCTGTTTTCCTCCTCTAAAAACTACGTGCGTGTTATGGTCTGGTGCGTGTTATAGAGCGAAAAATACGGTACCTTTCCTCTGCTCTTTCCAGGCATGGTCCTCAATTTAAATCTCCAGGTGTGAGCACCCTCTCCCTTTTCATTGTTCCAAAACTCGCTCTCTAAAGCTCACAGCAATTCGCAGAAACCTGAATTGACGTTTGCTCTTCTTGAGTGCTAAAGAGTGGGTTTTTACAGGGAAAGTTCAGGGGTAAAACAAACAAACAAAGACACACACACTTGGACACAGAGCTTTTAAGCATGGACCTGTGCCCAGAAACAGCAAGGCAAAAGGAAAGTGTGGCTAAGCCCTGACTCTCCATAAATGACCTTGGCAGTACATGGTGTCACAAAGTCACATCTTGCTGAGGTGAGGTACATCTGGAACTGGTCACTGCACAGATGGAAAATGGCTTGGCAGCCCTATGCACAGAGTACAGTTCAGGTGGGATGGAAACAAAGGGATGGCAGAATGAGGAAGGGTCATAACTCAGCAGCAGGGCATCTGATTGAAGGTCCGAGGCTCAAGCCTCAGCATCGGCAGGGAGGGCTGGGAATGTCCCCAGGTCTGAAACCCCAAACAGCTGCCGCCAGTCAGTGGAGATAATACTGAGCTGGATGGAGCAATGGTCTGACTCTGTATATGGCAGCTTTCCTCTGTTTCTAGGTTCCAGAATCTCAGAACGTTTAGTCAGTGAAAGTAAAGCAAATCTTCTCATTCTTGCTTTTCACCAGCGCCATTTCACCCACCCATTCTTAACATATTTGTACATTGCCTGCTCTGTGAGCATCTCAGGGCAGTGTGTGGCACATCATAAAATACATTTTTTAAAAAATTCAGTTGGATGGGTGACTGCATGTTAAGATTTCTGCAGTTCTACAAGTCTATGATTCTATGGATGTCAACAGTGATGAAATCCAACCCACCTCCCTTACACCAGGCAGGAGGGGCCTGCTTGAATTGAGCAGAGACGTCCCTCCACTTGTTTCTGGCAGCTCCTGTTGAGCTTGTGGAAGGGCCTTCATTGCCTTCTCTCTCCCTCTGCTGCAGTACTGTGGAATGACCATTGCTGGAGCCAGTTCTGGAAGGGAAGGAGCCAAACGGCAACTGTTTCCAGCTGAGCTGACACAGGGGGCCTTTCTGCCTCACCTCTCCCTCTGCTGCAGCCCAGTGGCCACTGATGGAGGCAGTTCCAGGAGGAGAGGTCCCAACTGAGGCGATGCTGAGGACCACACTGTCTCACCTCTCTGCTGCAGCCATATGTGGATTGCACATGTACATGATGTCTGTGAATGCTGAGCTATCGTTTTTCAAACACACTTAACAGAAGGCTGTATTCCTGTCAGGCATAACAATCAAAAGGGCCATTTCCCCCGAAAAGGGGCACTCCACTCAGAACTCAGATACAGAGAGCCCAGTCTCAGCATGACATGTGAGAGGACAAGAATCTATAACATATGTAATGTGCAGATTTGGGGGTGGGTGGGGAGAGAAACCACAGCAAAGGTTTGTGGGTTGTTGAACACAGAAAAGAATATTTCAAAATTGTCACACACTGCCACTTATATAGCCAGACAGATAAAATAAACCCCAGGAGGTTCCTCTGTGGTTTGTGGTGCTACATTCCTCTTCTGCTCCACAGCTCATAAAAAAATTACTATTTTGCATTGTCATAAAATCAGAGGGTGGGAACGTACGGCTCCTGTAGCCTCTGATGCTAATCAGGACTTCGTGCAGATGAAGTGCATTTTGGACAGAGCAAGGGGTGAACCACAAGGTGGGGTTTTTTTGTTAGTACTTTTTTGATACAAAAGACTTGAGAATGCCAAAATGATAAAGGGGCTGGATCAACTCCCTGATGAGGAATGTTTCAACATTTGAGACTTTTTAAGTTAGAAAAATGGTGAGTGAGGTGGGAGGGGGACAAGACGGAGGTGTATAAGATGATGCACAGCTATGCTATTGGCTACCCCTGCGGGAAGTAATGTTATGCCTATATAAGCAGCTTGGCCATCTTCTTAGTTGTGCTCTAGCTTCCTTGAAGCTACAGAGCACAGAACTGGGTGAACCCTCAAGCAGGAACCAAGCACAAGAGCCCGCTCCCCTCCTGAGCTTTCCAGCAACTGCTGTTCACAATCACTACTACCTCCAACTGTAGTATGGAGGTATACCAGCAACATAATGGCTAGTAGTCATCGGTAGCTATCTCCTCCATGAATTTGTCCAAGCCTCTTTTAAAGCCAGCTGAGTTGGTGGCCATCACTGTGGCAGCGAGTTCCATAGTTTAACTACCAGCTGCTTGAAGAAGTCCTTTCTTTGATGTGTCCTGAATCTTCCAACATTCAGCATGTCTACAAGTTCCAATGTTATGAGAGAAGGGAAGAGAACTTGTCTTTGTCTACTTTATCCAGGACATGCATGATTTTATAAACTTCTGTCCTGCCAGCTCTTACCTTTCCTTTTCCGTAAACTAAAAAGTCTCAGATGGTGCAGCCTTTCTTCATAGGGGTTCAACACAAGGGATGAAGTGGAATGGAATGGAACATGACAGAGCAGAAGCACTCTGTGCTGCAAGCGTTTTTTTGCAGGTCCCACTTTGTTGCTCTTTGTTAATTCCCCCCCTTCCCCTCCTTTACCCTTCTTTCCTTATGCCCCCCCCCCCCACTCCTTCCTCTACCAGCTGGCTGCTTCAGCTGTTCGATTGATCTCTCCTCCAGCCTGGCTCTGCTGATCTCAAGCACAGTGGGAGGCAAAGAGAGGCTCAGAGGAATCAGCAGAGCGGCTGACAGACCAAATACAGGCGTGAATCCTGTAGAAAATGCAAGGGAAGCACAATTGTTTATTTATTTTGCTGGGGGAAAGCCCTTTTGGAAAAGGAAGAGCTTCTCTTCTTCTTCAACTTTCTTATTGTAGAATTTGCAATATCGACACAGCTTGTTCTTTGTAGCCCTCATTTTTTTCCCCCAGCTGAAAAAAGAAAATAATTAAAGTGGACAAACGATCATGGCCATAATCTTAATTCAGTGTATAAAGATCCCTAATAGCAAGTGTACTTTGGTTTGAATCACCTAAAGATATTTCTGATTTCAAATTAGCTGCCTGTCTCTCAAAGGAAACTTCCACTACTTTCTATTCCAGTACAGTAAAAACGTACACATATTTTCACAATGATTCTTGATCCTATCAGTCAGTTCCAACATCAGCAGACACGCAACATCCTTCAGCAGCCATCAGTGACCTAACACTGGCAGGGCCCACAGCTGATGGGGAAACCCCTTTAACCAAGGCTCAGTTGCATGCTTAGTCAGGGAGACACCTCTATAAATTAAAATAGCATTGCTCCAGAGAATTATGGGAAATTTTAATGGTTGGCTCCAGTGGTGTATTGAGAGCCAGCATTTTAATTTCCAAGAATGCTTCAGGAGAAATCAAAATGGTGGAAAGTTAAACAATGGTCAAGGTCCCCCTCACATTTGGAACTAGCCCTGCCATTAGGCTTCCCTACAGCCATGTTCAGTTATTCATATTCTGAGTTGAATAACTCATTTTCTTTGCACACAAGAGGAAAGAGCACCGATGTGCACACCAACTCCAGCCTTGTTGCCATCTCTGGTCTGCTGTGAGTGGATAAGGTTCAGACTAAAGACTTCATGGGAACCATTATCATTCTCAGACTGAGCCTTAAATGGAAACTTTAGCTCTGGCTCAGTAGCTAGCTCCGCCTTTGTTGGGAGGAGCCTCATCATTTAAAGGGACCCAGCATGCATTAGCAACCATGAACTCTAATAGTGCAGGGAAGACTTCGGCTGCCCTAAGACAGGGATGGGGAATCCTTGGCTCATGAGATAATCTTGACCTTCCTGGGTGTTCAAGTTGGGTCACAAGACCACCTTCCCCAAACCATGCCCATCTTCTCATCATCTGATGACAGTTGTGACATCATCCGATGGGCCAGAGAGTGTGGTTACATCCTGCATCGGCTATGCATGCCCACTAGGGAACTGCCAAAGCAGTGGAATTTAACCCCACTCCCAACCCTGCTCATCAGCTGAAGAGCAGGGGTTAAATCCCACTCAGCTCAGTAAGATTCTGAAAGGGGTTTGAATGGAAACCACTGGTAAAATGAAGACTCTGATTCAGGATGAGGCCTGCACTGGAATAACCTGCTAAACTGAAAGGGGGGAATCATTGCTCTAGCAGCACTTTGCAAAGTGCTTTGAGGTCTTGACTTTGGGACTTGACGGCACCTTGCACCTGGTGGCTCTGTGATGTAAGGTGATTGATAGGTGGGCTGCCCAAGTGCCCAGTTTGATCCATAAAGCTGATTCTGAGAAGGATTGCACCCATGGAACTGAAAAGGTTCCCCACTCCTGCACTAGGGCTCCGGAATGGAGCCCTTCAAGTCAGAGGAGGGCAGCATGATGCCATTGGGCCAGAAGGACACTGCTACTATATGCTCTTTTAGCAGAAGGACTTCCAGTTTCCTAGATGCTTCTGAGGCAATTCCCTCTCCTACTCTAGATTCCCAACCTCATCCCTTTGAAGAAAGGAAATCTGGCTGGCCTCCGGGCCATTCTCCCTAAGCTGGAGGGTGACTGACTGCAGCAGAAAGCCTGGTCCTACAAACATAGGCTCCCTGCGTCATGAAGAACCATGGGAAATGAGTAGCAAAGGTATGGCACGTAATTGTCCAATATATCCTGAACTGGAGAGACCACAGCAAATCCCTTTCTTCTTCTTTTGCTTTGTTAGCCAAGGTTTGATGCTGCAGGTAAGGCTTTGCTCTGGAACGCACCAGCTCTCTCGTTTTGACAGCTGTCTCCCGCTGCCGCCGAATTTCTTCGTACATTTTGATTTTAATGTAAAGTGCCAAGACAGTCATACCAACAGTGAGTCTCTGTTTAATATAAGCAGCAGAAAAGCAGGCCCTTGAGGTCTGGCATCCACTGGGGACAGAAGTTGTTGTCAGAATTCGTATGATGACAAGACTGTTAAAAAAAGAAAAAAGGAGAGAGAGAAACTTCAGCAGAATGTGCGCTATCCTTTTCACTTCTTAATATTAACTAAAAAGTTAATATTAGCAATAATAGCAAACTAAAAAGCAATGGGGGCCTGGAGTCAAATGTGGCTCCTTGGGCCCTTCTGTCCAGCCCTCGATCTACAGCCTGGACAGCTCAGTTGGTTAGAGCATGGTGCTGAGAATGCCAAGGTGGCAAGTTCAATCCCCGTATGGGAGAGCTGCATAGGGTTGGACAAGATGATCCTCAGGATCCCTTCCAAATCTACAATTCTATGTTTCTCTTGAAGGCCCTGTTTTGCTTCCTCCTCCTCCAGTGCTTGTCTCTGGCTGCACTATACCCTTACAGGCCTCTTGCTTACCTGAACTATGGTGAGATGTTTGTGGGGTGTAGATTTTTGTCTGGGTGAGATGAAGTCTCATATACAGCCCAAGAGTCACATCTGTGTTGCTCTGCCCATGGCTGCCACTGGTTTATCCACCATTTCCCATGAGAGAAGGTGACCTTTGGGCAGAATCTGACATACATGTATGGGGCTTCTACTCTGTATTGTGGCCTCCAGATTCTGTGGTTGGACTCCAACTCCCATTATCCCTGACTACTGGCCATGCTATCTGAGGAGTTGGAGTCCATCAACATCTAGGGGGCCCCATAATCACCATATGTCAGACAGTGGGTCCATTCAGCTCGAGAGTCTCTGCTACTGCTGCTGGTGTAGTGGTAAGTTTTGAAATCTAAGAGATCATCATTGATGGCCTCCAAAGCCACACCCTCAAAGAGATTCCATAGTCACACATCTCAATGAAAGATGTGTTGGAGGCCATCATGATGATCTCTTGACACCCAGGTGTGTTGACCCCCTTATGCCTGAAAGAGCAGCAGTAGAGAACAATGAATGCAAATTGTTTCTACAGACATTCAGAAACACCCTCTGATCATCCTCTCATCATCATCCAGACATGCAAGAAGAGCCTGCTTGATCAGGCCAATGGCCCATCTAGATCTGCTTCCTGTTCTTACAGTGGCCAACCAGGCATTATCAAGGACACATTCCCACCAGACTAAAACATTAAAGGAATGGTGTGAAGAAAGGGTGGCCCAGAGATAGATGGTGTGGGTGAGAAGAGGGTGGCCTGGCAAGAGTCCCAAGGGCCACATAGGAAGGTTTGATGGACCACATTTCCCCACCCCCACTCCTGATGCAGTAGTGGTTAGCATGCTGGGGAGTCATGGGGAGACCAGGCTTCCCATCCTTAGGAAGACTTTGGGCCAGGCTGCAACACAAGAAGTTGCCTTATACTCGGTCCATCTAGCTCAGTATTGTCTACATTGACTGGCAGCATCTCTCCAGGGTTTCAGACAAGAAGTCTCTCCCATCCCAATCTGGAGATGCTGGGGAGTGAACCTGGGACCTTTGGCATGCACAGCAGGTACTCTTCCATTAAGCCACGGCGCTTCTTTTCTGCCACTGTCTGAGCTAAACTAGGGGATCATGCACCAGACCAGACCTGTCCTCCTAACTGTCCCTCCAAGCACTGGTAAATACTGCTTCAGAAGATGATGTCCTTGCTCCTGCTGTGAAGAAAGTACACAAGTTGCACTCCCTGAGGTTCCTGCTTCACTGTTTGCAAAGTTTTTGGTGCTCCACAGCACCTGAACTCTCGTTCGGTCCCTCCTGCAGCCAGTTAGCCAATGCCGGGAGTTGCTTTTCAGTCAACTTGCCCAGACGGATAAGCAAAAGTGACAATTTCATATGATGCATCCAGACAGAAGGGTTTCTTTTCCCCCGCTGCCCTCGAGTGATGAAGCTTGTCATATTCCCTTCCTGGGGAAGGCACAAGGTTAGCAATCGATGCCTTCATCATGAGCAGCTCTGGGCCATCCAGATATATCACGTGCCCAAACAGGCTTCTAATTATATTTAAGAAATACATATCATACATATATAAACTGACATCAATATCGGAGTGGCGTTGCGAGCTGTCAAAAGGGATAAGGGCAATTCCCTCCGCGGCCCTTGACGGGCTGCAGTACCTGGTAAGGAGGTGCTATGAGCAGCATTATACGGCTGATTGAGTTATGACAGCCCTAACCCAACAGGGAAGCCAGCCGGCGAGGAATAACCAGGCCAGCATACAAATGATGATAAAGTGATCCCTTTAAAGAACAATCTCCATAATATTTCATGCCCATTGCGTGGTGTAAAGGCAGGCTTGTCTGCGGGGCTAACTGCTCTATCAATTGATGTGATTCACTGCTGCAGCTACTCCCCGTCATAATATTTCAAATAAATGGCACCATGGATGGAAATAATATCTGCATCAATATTAACCCTGAAAGGGCTAATGGACATGGATTATAATTTCCTGGACACCCTTAATAATGTATTTTGACTTCACTTGGCATGGGGAGATTTTTCTTTCTTTTCCGTTCCTCCCTTTTCTATTTATTCATTCATTTATTTGCTGTGCCTTGCTTACAGAAAGCCTCTCTCCTCTTCCGTGTGAGATGTAACAGGGCAGGCCTGCTCAGGAGGGATGCCATAGACCTTGGGGAAGGCAGAGGATTCCTGGGTGTCTGAGAAGAGCAAGATTCAGTGACATCCTGAGAATTACACTTTGTTATACTCCAGGTTAAACTGTGGGGTACAGGGGCAAGTGCTTATGCTATTGCTAATGTAGTCAAAACAGCACCACACAGAGAGACAAACAAAGAAGGAGGTGTCAGCGGGTTTGGGGGAGTCACAAGGTCTGAGATACAAAAAGGACTGAGAAAGGACTGACAAGGGCAGGGTGTCCCAATGAGGGTTGAGCATGCTCAGATGCCACAAAATGCTGATTTCTTGTGCCTGTTTTCATTATTAGTAGTAGTAAAACCAAAGACGGGAAAGATTGGAGTGCATGGAACGCTGAGCATGCTGAACCACAACATTCTGTTGCAGATCTGTATTGTTCTAAAGGACCTGGTGACTTGGTCCCCACCACCACCTGCAATGTGAATAGAAGCCTCCGACTGCCTGCAGCAGCCACTGGTGCTCTAGCATTAAGGGAGTCTCAGTGCTGACTTTGTAGGGTTCAGCAGAGAGAAGGATGGGGGCAAAACCAGAATTGGTTAGCTCTGGTTATCACTGGCTCCAGCTCCAGTTAGGCTCCCTGCCTTCTGCCCTACAAGTCCCACCGGTACCAGCCTCCAATGGAGAAGTAGGGAGGAACAAAGAACCCTTTATTCCTTTGGCCCTTATGTTTCTCCTGCACACATGCAACTCATTCTTCAGTTCCTCTTCCCTTTGGGTCCCTCAGCAGCAAAAAGGCATCCCTCTAGGGTGGCCATGACGGTCCTGCTGTACACAGGGCAGCCCTTTCAGGTCCAAGTCCAACTGAAAGATAAAGAAGCCTAAGGAGGGACAAGCAGGAACATTGAAGCTGCCCATCAGCAGTGAGCTCCTGGACTGCAGACTGAGCAGGCACACCCAGGTCACCTGACCAAAGTCTTCAACCAGAGGGTGAGATGCAGCAAATGTCTGCTTAAATTATAGCCATTGGGTTGCATCCAGTGTCAGTCCTAGAGTAGAGCTGCTGAAATTGATAGACAGGACTAACTTAATTTTGATAGACAGGACCATTAATTTTGATGGGCTTGCTCTGAGCAGAACTTAGTTGGATACCAGCCATGATTTCTAAATTTGCAGCTATGCACATAAATTAACAGATGCCAATTTTATGCAGAGCTATTCCCCCCCCCCGCCTTCCCTCTTGTGAACACCCTACATTTTCTTTCTTGATATGATGGTCATTTTCAGGGAATTCAGACCCAGTGATGTGAAAATTAAACAAATCCACCATCTTTCTGGTGGAAAAGGGTCAATCACACACACCCCAGTTCACCACTCACAGATTCCTTTAAATAAGACTGGGATCCAAGGATGCCATTTTATTTATTTAATTACATTTAATTGCATTCATTTCCACCTTTCTCCCCATTTTATCCTTAAGAAAACCCTATGAGGTAGGTTGGGCTGAGAGTGGGTGACTGGCCATGGCAGAGTGAAGATTTGAACCCTGGCCTTGCAGGTTTCAGCACAGCACTCTGATCACTACAGAGAGCTCACGTTCCCCCTCCCTTTGCGATCCTTTCATTCTCCGACACACAAGAGAATCCAGAGTAGCCCCATCTTGGCATCTCCTTGGGTTGGGTCAGCAAGGAGTAACCCCTAGTTTCCTTTTGCCTTGTTCTTTTATTTCCTTGTTTCATGGTTGTATTTTTACTTGTTTTTAACTTAAGGTGCCCCTTTGGAGCTCTGTGGGCCAGGAAAGCATCTTAAGCACCAACCTAAATACATAACCAGGGCGCGGGTGGTGCTGTGGGTTAAACCACAGAGCCTAGGACTTGCCGATCAGAAGGTCGGTGGTTCGAATCCCTGCGACAGGGTGAGCTCCCATTGCTCGGTCCCTGCTCCTGCCAACCTAGCAGTTCGAAAGCACGTCAAGTGCAAGTAGATAAATAGGTACCACTCCAGTGGGAAGGTAAATGGCATTTCCGTGCACTGCTCTGGTTCGCCAGAAGTGGCTTAGTCATGTTGGCCACATAACCTGGAAGCTGTACGCTGTCTCCCTTGGCCAGTAAAGCGAGATGAGCGCCGCAACCCCAGAGTCGGCCACGACTGCACCTAATGGTCAGGGTCCCTTTACCTTTACCTAAATACATAACCACGATAATTGCTACACCACCCTAGCTAAGCCTACATCATGGTTGTGTGCGCAGAATGACCATCCAAGACAACCCCACTTCTGTGTGGTCGGGTGAAGCACACGTCTCCTTCATTGGACTCAGCAGCGGGAGCCTTTTCTGACCCCTCGATGATGTACGACCCCGTTCATTTTTCAGCTTAAACATGGCCAGAGCCACATAAGCAGATGACGGTTTAAGTGAGAGCTTCTCCTCGGGAAAATGCCCTCCCCAGCGAAAGGGTGGGTGCAAATGGATGGCTGCCTCGACGCCAGCGAGGGCCAAAGAGGGACATCTCCAAAGATTAATTCCTTGCGTCTCCTTTTAAAGTAAGATTAAATTAGCTTGTGTGAGCGGCTGTTAGCAGATGTGTTCCTCCATTATGCATGATCCTCGACTGCTCCCAGCATGGACGCGGCGCTCTATATGTTCCATTAGTGATTTTCAATGCTGCGCTAAGCTTTAAGTCACACAGACAAGGAGCGGTATTGGGTTTACTTTGCGGATGTGTTTTCCTGGCAATTTCACAACCTTACCTGATCACTGCTATCGACCGGCTGTGTTTGGAATGGATAAAAGAATTAACCTGTGCAAGGGCTGCACAGTGGGATGTGGGCAGTATCCTATTTGTTTAGGAAAATCAATAGTACTCTGATGCCCCAGCAAAGAAAAGGGGGGGAATTACATGTGTGTCAGCTTTCCCTGTCTCACTGTCCATGCATCTATTATTTTAATTTTTTTCACAGTCCCTGTTGCCTGAGCCATGTGGAGTTCTACACAACTTTTGCACATGGTCTGGCTTCCTTAAGGAGCCTTCAAGAAACTGCTATTTTGCTTGTCATCTTCTGATTTACATATATACGGTTTCAGCAACAGAGCAGGCTACAGAAGCCACAAAGGCTGCAATCCTATTGAGACCTACCAAGAAGTCAGACCCTTCCAGAGACAGTCTTCCAGAGACAGTCCCAAATTTACAGAAGTCAAGCCAGTTTCTTTAGGATTCCCCTATTTTTATTGTAGAAATATTGGAAGGAATGGAGTTTTGCAACACCAAGCCAGGGAGATAGGTTTTTAGAAATGTTTAATGTTTTATTATGTTTTTATGTATGTTGGAAACCACTTAGAGTGGCTGGGGCAACCCAAGTCAGAAGGGGGGGTATTATTATTATTATTATTATTATTATTATTATTATTATTATTATATAGAATTTCATCAGAAAAATGTTGGAGGGTATGAGAAGTAAGTCCCATTTAATTCATGTTAACTTTCCAGTCTTTCCTCCCCAAAGAGAGTCCAGTTTGGCTTAATGGCAGAACTCCAGTAAGAAGAAAAGAGAAGAGAAGAGAAGAGAAGAGAAGAGAAGAGAAGAGAAGACCATTGCCTGTAACCCATTTCCTATATCTGGATGGCTTTTTTTGCAGCATTAGGTGGAAGTGCCCCTGACCAGCACAGACCATAGAATCATAGAGTTGGAAAGGGACCCCAGGATATTTTAGTCTAACCCCTCTGCAATGCAGGAACATGCAGCTGTCCCTTACTGGGATCAAACCTGCAACCTTGGCATTATCAGTCCTACATTCCTTGTTATTAGCTGTTGAGACAGGCAGGCACCTCCATTGTGTTCTTTTTGTCACCTGCTAAAAACATTTTTGTCAATACAAGCCGACTCAGACATGTAGAACGCTGTTGTATGTTTTGATCTGTTGGTAGTCATTGCTGATTTTATCTTTTGAATGTTTTAAAGAGTTGTTTCTACTAATAATTTTATTGCTTTAATCTCTTTGTAAACCACTCTGAGGGGTTTTTTCCCAGTCAAGTGGTATAATTTTTTATTATTAAATTAAATTAAATGTATGATGATGAATAATTCTATTCTTTTCTGTGAGATAATGATGCCCACTTCCTTCAACTGTTCATGGGACTTCCTCCCTGCTCCTCTGCAAATACCCCTGGCCTTGTAGAACTTGTTTTCCACTACCTCTGACTAATCATGAATCACCACATTTTTAATTGGCTATGAATGAATTTATTGATTCATCGCTCTGATTACCTGACGAGTGCCTCTTAGGGGGGTTCTTTTCTTTTAGGAAAACATGTCATGGTCTGATTCTCTCCAGTTCCAAGTGCAAATGAAATGAGACTCGCCAAAATGAATCCCCCCCTTTTTTTTTTTGCTTTCTGCAGGAGCCAAACCTCTCGCCGCAGCAGGAGCAGCCTGGGTGGCGGGGTCAGTGGGGTAAGAGATGCGGCGAAACATATCATTCTGTCACTGACACAGACAGTCCAAACTCAAGCAAAGGCCCTGCCAAACCCCAGGTTGGTGGCAGGAACACAGTGGAGGAGCAGCAATGAAGAGAGGAAGTGTTAGCTCCCCGCTGATATTCCAAAAGAGAGTTGTATCATGTGCTCTTTATTTTTTACAAAGCATGCATGGGGACCCTTCAGATTCCCAGAATAAGCGAAGCTTCGAGTGGCATCTCAGCAATCACACAACTGATACAGAATCGAAGACCAACGCAGCTCTTTATTGCTAAAAGTCCAAATGCTGCTTAGCAAGTTACTGCTTGCCTAGGGGCTCTCTCACCAGTTGACACCCTCACTGGTCAGCAGATCGGTCACATTATCGGTTGGTAAATTTGAGAGCACAGAATTATTTATTAGAAAATTAGAGATGGCAGAATTATTGGTTGGGAAAGAGAGGATGGTAGCGATTGGTTAGCAAATTAGAGAGGCCTGTTTTTGTCAGCGGATAAATCAAGGCTGGTCAGCTGTTATTGGAGGCCAAATTAGAGGTGGGCATGTTATTTATGGTTGCGCTAAAGTGTTGCTGCCCAGGTTTCTAGACAAGGACATATTGGGAGATTTGGAAGGTGGTTTTCCTTCCCCTCTAGCTTACGTCCGTTAAGTGCACAGCAATTGTGTTTGCTGCCACCTCAAAGAGAAAGCAATGGCAATGTGGTGTAGTGGTTAAAACACTGGCATTATACTCTGCAGTGCAGCAAGGCAAGGTCACACAAGTTCACCACACAAACTGGTAAGGCAGAGTTGAGGCAGTATGTGAGGTGAGGTGAGGAGAGTGTCTCACCCAAAGACCCTTCAAAACCTAGAACAAACACTGTGGTTGACAACTCTGTGGTGAGACTAGATGGGTCATATTTCAGAAAGTGCAAATTTGGTAGGTACCTATTCCTTAGTTCATTTTTATGCCATCCCTCTAAGCTCAACATCCCCAGATTTGCCAGCATTTCCTCAATAACTGCATTTTTTTAGACCCCGGTGTCACGCCAGACCATCCAAGTGTCCCTATTTTCCAAGGACATCCCTGATTTAGAGAAGCCATCCCAGTTTCTGATTTGATCCCAGTGTCCCACTTTTCCTTAGGATGTCCCTATATTCATGGGATAAATGTTGGAGGGTATGGAGTTATCCAACCCCTGAGCCACCTGAAGGCAATCCTGTATATGGAAGGGCTTTTTAATGTTTAATGTTTCATTATATTTTTATATATTTTGGAAGCTGCCCAGAGTGGCTGGAGCAACCCAGTATGATGTGTGGGGTATAAATAGTAAAATTATAATTATGGAATGGGATGTTCCTATTTTCATTGGAGAAATGTTGAAGGGTATGTCATGCTCCTCCTGGCCCTCAGCTGAAACCATTTCCAACCTGTCAACTTCCACAATCCATGTGGCCTGGGACGGAATGGAGCCGTGGTGTTTTTTGTGGCATCGTGCTGGCATGACTTTCGGCACTCCTTGTCCTGAGCACTTAATGTGCTGCCACAGCAAATCATAGGGTTGAACTAGACATTTCTGGGGGGCAGGGAGGGGAGAGAAATAGTCTGGCTTTTCTACATGTTGCGTCTTCAACATGGCACTCTCTGTGTGTGAGAGGGGAGAGAGGGAGGGAGGAAGGAAGTGAGAAGCAAAACCTTTTCAGGAGAGTGTAGAAATTGCAGTAGCTCAGTGGAAGAGCATCAGCTTTGAATGCAGATGGTCCAAAGTTCAATCTCTGGCATCTCCGAGTAGAGCTGAGAAAGAGTCCTGTTTGAAATCTTGAGCTGCTGGTAGTCTGTGGACATAATCATAACAGTTAACAGTTGGAAGAGGCCCAGAGAGTCCTCTATTCAAACCCCTTGCAATGCAGGAATCACAACTAAAGAATCCCTGACAGATGGCCATCCAACCTCTGCTTATTGTCCCTCTGTTAGGTGATACTGAGCTACCTGGACCTATGGTCTGGCTCAGTAGAAGGAAGCTTCTTATCTCCCCTTTGCCCTGGCCCACCAGATTCTCAGACTGCTCGAAGCCAAATGAATGACATTCCCGTAGTTCTAGCTATGGCATACAAGGATCTTGACTCTGTTTAAGATGATCTTCTGATCAAAAGCTGACCATCTTCTCAGGACGAGCACTCTCCACATGTGCCCAGACACTAGGGATGGAGGACCTGAGGTCCTCCAGAAGATGTTGGACTCCAGCTCCCATCATCCCTGATCATTAACCATATATATTGCATGCCATTATGTATAATAATGTGGGACGCGGGTGGCGCTGTGGGTTAAACCACAGAGCCTAGGACTTGCAGATCAGAAGGTCGGTGGTTCGAATCCCCATGACGGGGTGAGCTCCTGTTGCTCAGTCCCTGCTCCTGCCAACCTAGCAGTTTGAAAGCACGTCATGTGCAAGTAGATAAATAGGTACTGCTCCGGCGGGAAGGTAAACGCCGTTTCCGTGCACTGCTCTGGTTTGCCAGAAGCTGCTTAGTCATGCTGGCCACATGACCCGGAAGCTGTCTGCGGACAAACACCGGCTCCCTCGGCCTATAGAGTGAGATGAGTGCACAACCCCAGAGTCGGTCACGACTAGACCTAATGGTCAGAGGTCCCTTTACCTTTACCTTTATGTATAATAATAATAATAATAATACACAAAATATGTTCTAAACAGTGCAATATAATTCATGTTTGACCCTATTTGTAAGTCATCTCAAGGCTCTCTCTTTTTTTAACAAGTCAGACAGCAAGCTATAAATCTCTTAAAAATTTAAGATGTAAAAACATAAAATAAAATAAATGTTTCTTGAGATTGTGTTTTTACTTGAAAGTAAATAGTCTGGGGTTTTCCTTTCCCCTTCCTTACCTCCTCCCCACACTCTACTCCACTTCTCATTTTTGCAAAGTTCATCTCTGGGCTTTAAAACTGTCAAAAATGGTTTACTATTTCCAAACAAGGGATATCGGTTTTGGCAGAATTAAGAGATGTGGAAGGCAGGGGCAGTGTTGTTTCAGGACTTCATGTAAAAGAGCAAAATTTTAATGTTTCAGAGACTTAAAGACCTTCCTCATGTTTTGAAATATATGCTCCCCCGACTGAGCACGTGATGTTATCAAAAGCTTTATGAAGTCTCCCCTTGGAAAAGTAAAGGTGATTGATGGGGCAGAGCAGAGCCCAATTGAAGGAGGTGGACAGCAGCTACCCAAACATTCATGGCACTTTCAATAAAGATGGTTCAAAATGTCATTTTATATGGCATTGGAGGTTGGCATGGTTTGCCTGCACTCAAAATGCTAATGGTACTACTGAGTGCTCCAAGTGGAAGGCTGAGAAGCTAAGAGCTCAACATGAGGAGGAGGATGCTGCATCAGTCCACAGAATACAGAACCCTCTATAGGAACACGATGAGTCAGATTATCACTACGTGCAGTTCAGTATTATCGACACCAGAGAAGCCAGTGTGATGTTCTCTTGATCTTGAGGACTACAACTCCAAAGACCCCTGACCATTGGCTATGCTAGCTAGGGCTGATGGGAACTGTAGCCCACAACATCTGGATGGTGCCACATTGTCTACCCCTGACTAACACTGCATGCCAGTGGTTCTCTGAGGTTTCAGACAAGCGTTCCATTCCCATCCCTACCTGAAGATGCCAGGGATTGTACCTGGGATCTTCTCCATGCAAAGCATGAGCAGAGCTCAGCTATCTATTTGTCTATTTATCCAAGATCATTCCTCTCCAAAAAAGTAGGCATCCATTTCCTAAACCTTATGAAACTGTAACTTCTGAAAAGAAAGGTAATTTTTTTAAACAAACAAACAAAAAACCCACAAACAGGATCTTTGGATGCACCAGCTCATGGACAATATTTTCTTTCCTTTTCTGTTTGGACTGGGCTGCGAAAGAATTTCCTTTCACCCAAATCCTTCCCAGGATTCTTCTTACAATATTTCCCCCCCCCCATCTCTACTGTGGAGGGTGTTTGTCCGTCTTCTTCTTTTTGGCATTATTATTTAAGAATGAAAAGCTTTGCCTTTCAGTCTCATTTAGGGGAGATTCTGTTGTGAAAGCATTGGGAGACTCTTCTCCATTCATCCATCACCACCACCCAAGCAACTCTGCAGCTCCCGGCTTGGATAACTTGGTGAACAATTGACTGAGAAAAGAATAAAAAGACAAAGAAGACAGCAGAAGACACTGATAATTGAAAGAAGCACTGCCAGGAATCTGTGTTTTTTAAAAATAAATCAGGGCATTTGTTGAAACAGTTGTGCAAACAGCATGGAGCCTGTGGAAGTGGTTCAAGTTGAATGCCCCCTTAAAAAGGGTCTAGGGGGGGGGAAAGAAATCAAGAGACCTATTGGTCTCCCATGCTTTTAGGACAGAATTCACACAACCATTTCAAGTGTGTTTTTCTCTGGGTTGGGAGAGGTCAAAGAAAGTTGCCTTCTTCGGTGGACGTTAATGAAGTTATCAAACTGATTGTATGAACAGTTCAACACAGGTCCAAATGGTGACAAAGGTTTGACCAACTTTCACAAAGATCCCCCCACCCCAAATATCCTGGAGAAGGAAGATACAAAGATATTTCATTCTGAATACAGAATGCTAAAGGGTTTTTGAGGGGCATGAACTTTCGTTCCTGTTTTTAGAAAATAATTTAAATTTTTTAATTTAACAAAAGCAATAAAACAACAATATAAACCAGCAGTTGAGGGCAGCGAGATTGGGGTTCTTCTGGGTATACGTTCTGAGCTACCAAAGAGTCATTCCAGAGATGAATGTGGCTCAAAGGAAGGTGAAATTTCTGTTTAAGAGTAGTTCCATATTGCATGGAAATAAAGCAAGTGTGTGTTGAGTCTTTCTGTCTCTTAATCAATTTCTCCATAACAGCAAATGCCACATGAATTCATATCAGTCTTTCATCAAGTTCAGTTCCAAGGATCGACAACTTTTTGCAAGACTCAATTTTGTGCCCGCTAGTAAACATGAAATGAAATTCCTGTGTATTAGTGTCCGGGTTGAATCATCATGAATTTAGGATCAAGGGTAACCTCTTGATTGTTATTTGACCAATTTCTATGAAAAACTTTATCCAAAAAGAATGAACTTTAGGACATGACCATCATACATGGAACTCAGTTCCCACTCAGCCACAATTTCACCCACACTTATTATCAACAGATTTAGTGATTTTACTTAATTATGATTTTTCTATTCTTGAATTGCACTAATGATTATAAAATGGCAGGTTCAGATTGGAGCCAGGGTATCGGAGGGACTGCCATATTTGTTTCTCCTATATTGTTTTTCATAAGATTTTATTAAAGCTTTTTTATAATAAACAATAAGATAAAAGAAACTAAAGAAAAACAAAAGCAGTGAAAGAAAGATAAAAGAAGATGCAGATTCCTCTCTCAAAGAAGAAGAGTTTGGATTTGATATCCCGCTTTATCACTACCCTAAGGAGTCTCAAAGCAGCTAACAATCTCCTTTCCCTTCCTCCCCCACAACAAACACTCTGTGAGGTGAGTGTGGCTAAGAGACTTCAGAGAAGTGTGAGTAGCCCAAGGTCACCCAGCAGCTGCATGTGGAGGAGCGGGGAAGCAAACCCGGTTCACCAGATTACGAGTCCACCGCTCTTAACCACTACACCACACTGGCTCTTGGAACCCTTGTCACCCAGAGAAAGTGGTGGACTCTCCTAGTTTTCACCTGGGATGCTTTTTTTCTTCTTCTCTCAGTCTCTCACCCTGGAAGATCTTCCCTTCCCTGCCTCTCACACAGGGTTCTTCCACCAACCATCCACCACTTTCATGTGTGTGTAATCCTTGGACCCCAATAAAGGCTTCTTGTGATTTAGGATTATTGCTGTGGTTTCTCCAATTGTCTGGACTGGTTTAAATCAGGAGTGTGGAATCATACCTGGATTACAGCTGCCATCATCCCTGTCCATTTGCTATGATGTCTGGGACTGATGTTGTAGACTAACATCTGGACCGACACCCCTGTTTTAAACGGATTCACTTTTATTTATTTTTTAATTTTATATTTTCTTCTTTGGGTTACACATGTTTATGTTTAAAGTATACAGATGTACACTTTATACCCCCTTGAGGTTTCCTTGCAGGATGATGGTTTAGAAAGTGCACCCTAGGCACTTATATTCAGAGTAAACCCGCTTAAATTAATAAACCTAGGTTAATCATTTCTAATAATGTTCAATGGGTCTACTCTGGGTAAGACAACAACTGGCTACAATCCTATGTAAACCAGTACACATTGGGCAGGTATGTGCAAAGGGAGGAGGTGAATGACTTTCTATTAAAAAATAAAACGAGATTCTGACCTGCCTCAAAAATAATCTCCAGAATGATATTATTTTGGCTTGAAAATGATGCCATCCTTTTATTTCAAATTTTATTTTTGGTTGCCTTCTGTCTTCCATTTCTTGACACCCCCTTTGATTTCTTGCAGCGGGGACAGAGAATGTGATCTGTGGGGGAAAGACGAGGGTGCCAGGAGAGCTGCACCCCAGGTGGGTCTTCCGGACGCCCAGAGTCCTAATTACCGTTGCATGATAAATTAGCTAGTAACACGGGCGGAAGATTTTTCTCATACAGTAGGAGCTGGGAAATATTCAATGGCAGTCAACGGAACAATTATATACCACAATATCTGCTCTCTTCTTCATTCAGCTCTTTGACAAAAGGAGCACCTATTATTAGCCAGGCAATAATCAATTGCTTAAAATAGGCATGTAAAAGGGAAGATTTGGGGTGGGGAGGGGATCATCATATACACCACCACTTAATAAGCATTTCACTCCTTCATGAGAGATGAGGAAGAGTACACACTCTGGTTTTATCTGCATACTCTGGAGTCGACAAAGTGGCTAGGGGGAAGGGAAGGCATAGACTTAACTTGCCATGTGCATTTTGCATAACATGGCATTCCTCCTCTATGGGGTGCCATCCAATCAAAGGCTAGCAGGTCTGGTCCTGCACCAGACAGACATTTATCTCAATCTCAACCTCTCAGGGAAGGGGCTGTAGCTCAGTGGTAGAGCATATGCTTTGCATGCCCAAGGCTCTGGGTTCAATCCCCAGATGGAGCTGGGGGGGGGAATCCCTTGCCTGAAACCCTGGAGAGCTGCTGCCTGTCAGTGCAGGCAATGAGTTAATTACATTTAACTTAAAAGCCTCCTTCTCCTGATGGGCAGGAATGGGCTAAGATTGTGCCTAAGTCTCTGAGAATTACTGAAGGGTATTCATGGAACTCCAATTCCAATCTGCTCCAACCAGCATGGACAATGGTCAGGGGTGACAGAAGCTGGGGTTAAATAATATTATTTATTTATTATTACTGCATTTATAGCCTCACTTTCTTCTCCAAGGAGTGTATATGGTTTCCTCCTCCTTGTTTAATCACTACAACAACCCTGTGAGGTGGGTTAGGCTGAGAGCATTGACCACCACCACCATGGTCACCCAGCAAGCTTGATGGCTTAGTGGGGATTTGAACCCTGGTCTATTCAGGTCCTAGTCTGACTCTGAACTACTGCACCACACAGCCTCTCAATATCTGGAGATCTCTCCAGATTAAGAAGGTTTATCTGAAAACCAAACCGAGGTTCCCTAAATTTGCAAAGCTCTGTCTTGTGCATATTGATGAACAGCGAGTCATTAGTGAAGTACCTGTCAAATCCAAGGCTAGGAATCCAGAGCTAACATGAATTAAAATCATTTTGGAGAACAACTTGGAATGATTCTTAGTTCAAGTTCATTCTCTTGCATCTTCAAAATACCTGAAGGGCTGTCACATGGAAGACAGACCAAGCTTGTTTTATGATGCTCTAGAACAGTGGTTTTCAATCAGTGTGCCGTGGCACCCTGGGGTGCCTTGAATGATGCTCCGCAGTGCCGCAGGCAATACTGGTCTCTGTCCCTCTCCTCTAGAGGATAGGACCTGAACCAATGGATTCAAATGGCAAGGAAGGAGATTCTGACTAAACATTAGGAATAACTTTCTGATGGTATGAGCTGTTCAGCAGTGGAAGGAACTGTCTTGGAAGGCAGTGGACTCTCCTTTGTTGGAGGTCTTTAAACAGAGGTTAGATGGCCATTGGTCAGGGATTATTTAGCTGTGATTGCTGCACTGCAGAGGGTTGGACTAGATGATCCTTGAGGTTTCTTCTACCCCTACAGTTCTATGATTCTATGTGCTTTTTTACACTTTAGAATAGGGTTACCAGACGTTGCAGGTTTCTGAGGACAGTCCCCGGATTTGCAAATCTGTCCCTGGACAAATTCCATCCCCAGAATGTCCCCAGATTTGTAAATCTGTCCCCGGGAAACGTGGCAGTGTTAGCCTCAGGCTGCCGTGGCGCCCACCATTTTTCCTCGCCAAAAGTCCCCATATGATGTGTCTTGTGCGATCTCCTGCCCCCTTCCCCCTTTGTGTTGACTGATTGGGGGAGGCTCAGGAGTTGCGGGCGGGCAGCCATTGCCCAGTTTTTTTTAAAAAAAACTGTACATTTATGTTTCACAGGGTGTGAAAGAAGGGCTTTGCACCTTTATACAATATGCATGTATGCTTCGGCCCAGGGTCTTTTGCCTCACCATCACCACTATTGACTCCCTGTTGCTACTCAGCTTCAAAAATTTTTTAAAAAAAGTGTCCCCGGACTCATTGAAAAAAATCTGGTAACCATACTTTAGAATCTTTTGGCCTTTAAGCCTAAAGATCACAATTGTTGGGGGAAATAAACTGAACCATGCACATTCCACCATGTGAGTGCCTTGATGTTTTCTGAGTCTTCTTAACTATATTTTATACTTCAGCAGAGCAGATTGTAACATTCTGAACACTGGAGTGGGGCAGGATTGCCAAGGATCAGTTGGATGAATTTTAATTGAACTGTGAGCTGACCAGTGAACAGAACTAGTCCATTTTGCAAAGGGACAAATGTGAAATTGGATTCGTTCCTTTTGAGACCCGTTGAACTTGAATGAGAACTTGATCCTTTCGAAAACAAACTTTCAAAACTTTGCATCGCGTTCACACCTCATAAGGAACAGTCTTCAGAAATGTGAGGTATCAACTGCACCTATTCCCTGATGCCTTTTCTGTGTGATAAATGCAGGATGAAGCAAAAAGAGAGGGGGAAATAGGGCAGGAAAAACAGTGTTGACTTTAAGACCTTCTCAGCCTGCTGGCTTTCTCTCTAGCATCTTTGGAGACCTCTCCTGTATGCTGCAGTTTAAGCATCTGACTCAAGAGCTATAAATAAATCAGCAGAATACATAATTTAGCAATCAGTGTAAAAACAAAGGCCTTGTCAAAGAGGCCACTTGACTAATGAATATTCTTTGTTTACCAACCCGGCAAGCAAAGTGGCATTAAAGATATACTGTGCGTGATAGCCAAGTGTGTTCTTGGTGGTCGGTGTTCCCTCTTATGGAGTGCATTTCCATCCTCCTCATCTGGAAAAAAAGAGGGGAGAAGGGGCTTCTACGTAGGGTTGCTTCAGGAATTCAAAATTTTGTGAATCTCTGCCAGAAAATGATATGCAGATACGGACTGAGATTGTGCACTTCTCCAACTGTTGTGATGCAGTCCTGAACAATGAAAACATATCAAAATGCATATTGAAATAGGTATTTTGAGAGAACAATTTAAATACACTTGAAGGAAGAGGAGGAGGAAGAGGAAAAAGAGGAAGAGGAAGAAGAGGAGGCCTGCTCAGATTGCTTTGGAAAGTACAGATCAGGCAAACTGACTTTTGAATGCAACATGAATCAGATTTCTCTCCCATTCCAATTCATGGTTTACTGGGGATCCGAACCCAGATCTCTGCACTCCAAGCCCAGCACTCTAACTGCCTCACCATATGGGCTATCAAGTGTCCAAGTGAAACATTCCATCCATTGGTATTTAAACTATCCTTCATTTCGCCTCCCCAGCTTGATAGATTTCAGCTAAATTAGTTTTTCCCTGAGCAAGAACTTTTTTCATGAGGACAATGCATAACATAGAAATTACATTTGTGAAATCTTAGACAGTTAAAGACTGCCCTTCAAAGCATCAAAAATATTTACTCTTTGGGTACTTTCTTTCTTTTTATTAAAAAAAAGGACAGAAAAAGCAGTAGCTCTACAGAATTGCTGGAATAAATGCATTGACAATCTTCCTTCCATTATATCTACTTAATCAGGCCCTTGCTACTGAATATGCATTGCTTGAAGTTTTCTCCACCTGTACATTTATCAGTCTCCCTACTTTGGTTTAATTGCTTGCCTTAAAAAAAAAGTGATTAATTTGTATTGCTGTAGCGTTGATAGACCCCCAGTTCTACTTAAAATCATTGAGGAATGGAACCTTAACATTCCTGCCATGTACTCTTTGTTAATTTATAGCTGAATAACCAGACAGCTCCTGAATCTTATGGTTTCCAAACAAATCAAACAAAAGTCGCTCAGAGAAATATAGCTCAGTATAGCTTTTGAATATGTTTGTCAATGTAAAGTTAGCATTTGCTCCAAGGGCTCTGCATTCTAGCTTTGGGAAGATGGGGGGGGGGGGGACGACACTTCTAATCTTTGATGGCTCAAAGCCAGAAAAGGGTGGTGGATTTTCGACTGGCAGGATCTTGCTTCTGAAGGAAGGGAAGGAGGCATCATAGAATGGCTGGGTTGGAAGGTACCCCCCAAGGGTCATCTAGTTCAACTTCCTGAATTTCTAGAATCACAGCTAAATAATCCCTAATGGGTGGTCATTTTAAAACATCAAATGAAAGTGATTCCATTCCATCTGGAAGCAGCTTAAAGAGGAGGAGGAGGAGGCGAGATCCTTGCCTTTGGTGGCCATGTGTCCTACTTTACAGAGGGTGGTCCTCTATATTCAGGTAAGTCCTGTTTGAAACACTGTCCAGTCCAACATAAATTTAAAGATAAAGAACCCTAAGAAGATAGACCTTCCTGGTTCCTCCTCCTCCTCCTTTTCTCTCTCTCTCTCTCTCTCTCTCTCTCTCTCTCTCATAAGACATATAGATGAAATGTATCATGGTATATATTTCTTCATTCCTTCTCCATCTTACTGGTTTCCACACAGTGACAACAGTGCAGTTGATATCCCACACTTCATTATGACATGCTTATGGGGGAGAAGAGGAGAAACTAGACATGGGCCCATAACTTTCAGAGGGAACCTCAAGTTGGATCCAGAGAGTTAGCTACATGAGTGGAAGCCCCTTCCCCATAACCTAGTGCTTTAAATTACACAGTGCAGGTGGGGCCTCACACCTTAACAAAGGACCCACTGACAAAAGCATGGTGGACCTGTTTCTCTTTACCACTGCAACCTGCTTCCTTGTTCTCCCACGTTTCTCTCTCTGGCCCAGGCAGTGGTGGTGAGAAGCAGCAGCAACACATGCCACTGCCTGCCCAGCAAGAAAACACGTGACTGTAAGGAGGACAATACAAGGTGGTGTTTCTTGAAGAAGCCTTTGGATGGGTGAGGGTGGTGCTGGAGGAGCAAAGGTATCAAGCAAATGTGGTCTTTCAGCAGGGCAGGCCCTACCATTTGGAAGAGGGAGGAGGCAGATATGTATCTGTTCTTTTTCAGCTCTCCCCCCCCCTCGCCCCCTGCCATTCCTGTTGGAGGAGATAGCTCTTGATGCCCCCTTAAGGAGCTTCATTGTTCAGGTGTGATGTAGGGTGCCATTTCATTGCCACTGTCGACATATGATCCAGTTTCCAACCTCACTGACTTCTGTATATGGAAAGGGGAGAGGATGCCATCTTGGAGAAGGCTCAGTGGTAGAGCATCTGCTTTGCATGCAGAAAGTCGCAGGTTCAATCCTAGGCATCTCCAGGAAGGACTGGGAATGTGCCCTGGAGTGCCCTGAAGAGTGCAGGTAATGGACCCTTGGGCTGACTCAGTATAAGGCAGTTTCCTAGCTCATCCTTTGCCAGAGAGAACACGATGTCAGCCTTGTCTCCCATCATGAGCCCTCTGTACCCAAGTTTGTTTGCTTCTTTGTTTGTTTAATAGATTTTTTTCTGATTATTTTTCACAGAGCAGATTACAGCATACTTTAAATATACTGAATGGGTCATCAGACCATTAAAAACAATACACAGCATTCAATTAAAAGCTTCAAAATAAATAAAAGGGCAGCAGCAGTAGAGGGACCCTCAGTAAAAATAAAAAAAAAGTGCAATTCCCTAAGAATGACTAAATACAGGCTGCAATAAATCAGTCTGTAAGATCTTCCTAAATACATGCCTCCACTGAGGGCTTGGCTAAATTTGGAACAACCATTAAGTTTGAGTGTGCAAATGTACACATTGCCGAAGCAGAAAAGGTATCAGCTCCCAACAATTTGCCCTGGAGTTCTAACTTATTTCTCCATTTTCAGCTTCAGACTACACCACAGGATATAAGCAGAGTCCTGCTGGATCAGGAAAGTGGTCTGTCTCCTCCAGCATCCTGTTCTCACAGTGGCCAAACAGATGATGGTGGGACCATGGGAGAAGACAAGGATCCTGAGATCACGTTAAGGGTAGCCAAATTCTGTGCGATTGCCATAAAACTTAGGGAACAAGCTGTGCTATCATAATGATTAAGGCCTTAAATGATATTTTTAGGTTATATCTTAGTTACTAAGTTTTAATTTATATATATTTTTAACTGTTGCTGTATCTGTATTGTCCCTGTTATACCCAACTGCAAATTCAAATGTAGCCCTACCATGTTTTATGACTTCCTTGATATTGTATGTGGGCTGGAACTGGTCTGTGACAGAAATAATAAATTCATTCATTCATGATGGTGGGAAGCACACAAGCAAGAGTTGAGAGCAACAGCTCTCTCCCCTCCTGAGCTTTCCAGAAACTGGCATTCAGAGACATCCTGCCTCTGACCGCAGAGACAGAACATAGCCCACAGGGCTAGTAGCCATTACTACAAATACACTCCTCCTACAGTATATGGTAAGGTTTGTAAATACAACCAGAAGAGAGATAGAGTTTGAATTTGTTTGAATGAAGTGGTCTTGATGCTGGGGGTGGGGGCGTCCGAGTGTGAATTTGGCTTTAGCTTCATAGTGTAAGGCTGCTGGGGTTGCTGTACTGACTTTCTATGTCTGCGCTCAGGGGAGTAACTGGGGAAGAGTGTGTCTGTGTGCATATGTTAGTGAATGTGTGCAGATGTAGATTGAAAGAACTGTGGTTGTATTCATGTACGTATGTGGATTTTCTGTGAGCAACTGAGTAGGATCTCGTTTTATGGATCTTGATGTCCTATATATTGTTTTATTTATTTTTGTTTGCAAACTTTTTGAAGAGTAAAAAAAAATGCATTGCTATTACAATTATCACATTACTACAACTGGCCCCTGCATTAAATTAAATGTATGCTGTCAAATGAATACGCTCATTATGAAATGAATATGAAGATCGACCTTTGGTCTGATCCAGTGAGGGTCCTTTTTATGGTCTGTTAACTGTGACTATATCCTTTGCGACCTTGAGTTACTTCCCTGTTTCCCCTCCACTCTTTTTGATGTGGACTGAAAAAGCAGTGTCCCTCCGATTAGCCATATTTTTCCATCCCCAACAAATAAGAGCCCTATTTCTAGATCTTCAGAGGCACGATGATGACATTGCTAAATAAATCCCCCGAGTCAAAACAAGGCCTCGCTTATGCTCTGCCTGGAAAACGGTGCGTCCCAAATGTCAGAAACGAAAAGCAAATCAATGGCAAGCCATTGGGGAATGGGGAACGCAGTGTAACATAACCCCCTCGTGTGCGATAAGCATCGCCGGGGCAAATCCTGTCTCCCTGAAGATGTACAAATGACTTGCACATTGGAAAACTAGGACGGTAAGAGTACTATGCTATCCAGTGTGAGGTTTCCATTACGTCTCCCGTGGTTGGAGTGACACACACTTGCCAGTTGGCCTCTTTTAAACTAGCCAGACTGGTTTCACTTGCCTTGATTCTTGTGGATATTCGGGTCGGAAGCAGTGCTAGCTGATGAGGAAAAGGTGCTTAATATGTCACGGTAGGCAAACAGGAGATCAGGACCTTCTGCTAGACCTCTGGGTGCTTTGCAGTAGATCAATGGTGGTTTTCAATTCCCAGGAGTTACCGTTAGTAAGTAAAATCATAGGTAAAAGAAGCTGTAATCATAGGATAGGAAGCTATTCAACTAAGGTCCCGTCTGCACATTCGGAACAATATCATGCCACTTTAAAGAGTCATGGCTTCTCCCAAAGAACCCTGGGAAGGAGAGTTTGTTACGCATGCTGGGCAACAACAAACCTGCTACACCTGGAACTGAATGTAGAGAGTGCAGCTGTATGGGACACAGCTGTGGGCAGCCAGAGGAAGCACAGTCCCATTCACCTTGGGCCTGCCCATAAAAAGCAAATCTGGCATGAGAGACTAGGGTGATGCCCGCTGTTTCCAGGATCTCTTCTCTGTTATGTACTGAGTTGAATAGGATCCAAAATGCAGCAGTCTGATTGGTCCTAGAACAATAGAATTCAGAATGCAGCAGTTTGATTGGTCCTAGAACAATGCAGCAGCATGATTGGTCCACAGGAGCCACCCAATCCAGCTCCAGATGGAAGTGAATCCACAACCTGATTGGCCTACAGGAGAATCCCGGAATTAGCCAATCACATGCAGCCCATTGTGTAAATAATGTATATAAAGCAGATACTTTGGGGAAACTTTCATTTCCTCCTCACCACTATGAGCTGAATAATGAGCATGAAATCCACTCTTGACTCCAAGTATATTTCATTCTCGTTGTGAGACTTTTGTGGATGAGCTAAGTTTGGACCCTGGGTGAGAACTCAAAGGCTGAGAAGGAGAGTGTGTCAGAAAGAAAATGAATCGATACTGATTTACTTATACGTATCAGTAACTTTGTATTAATGTGACATTGTTATATGTAACTATGCATTTTTGTAACATTTTGCTTAAGTTGTCTGTTGCTGCTGCTTTTTTGCATACTGCTTAGAGAGATTCTCAGTACGTACTAAATGCTATAGAAATCATATAATCCAATGTTAGGAAGAGACCCCTTTTCCCCGCCCCCAAATCTGCAATTCCCAGAGTTCCCTGGGAAGAGGGATTGATTGTGAAACCACTCTGGGAACTGTCGTTCTTTGAGGGGAGATGAAACAAGATGGAATATGAATGGTGGACTAAATAGGGTGAATCCCAAAAAATGAAAGGTTCATTAAGAAATTCGGCAAACTTACTGAACTCATAACCAGGGTTGGAAATGGTTAAAGGAAAGGGTCCAGTAACTCTTTATATTCCTTATTATTTAATGGACAGTCATAGGCAGATAGGAAGTTGCCTTACGCCTTTCGCTATGTAAAAATATTGGTCTATCTAGCTCAGTATTGTCTATGTTTACTGCTGGTCGTTTCCTATGATTTAAGAAAGGAGCCTTTCCCAACACTTCCTGGAAATGATGGAGACTGAACTTGGGACTGCCAACATGCTGCAGAGACCATTTCCCCTTATAATGACAGGAATGACATCAGATTCACGTCCCATTTTAAGGCAAACCCACCTCATTTGCAGTTTCCAGACACACACCCCCACCAGGTACTGAAATGCAGCTGCCCTTCAAAATTTGCAATGTAATTCTCCAGCCAAAAAAGAAAGTGCACCAAAACTCTACATATTCAGTGAAAGTGTGCATAAAAATCAAATTTAGGGGAAACTGCATACAATTCCCTAATGCATGGCACTAGGGAAATGTAAAATGTGTGCAGTAGGCAAAATTGCATACCAAAATTGTATATTAGGAGAAAAGTGCAGAAAATTTATTATTATTTTTTAAAAAATATTATTTTCTCATATTACAAACTGACAAAAAACAAAGCACACCCTCCCATCATTTCTGAAGATGTTAATTCAGATTACATTGGAGCTTGCATCCCTTAAATTGTCATATTCCATTCGTGTGGCAGTTCCACTGACCACATGCCATCACAGCAACCAAAAAGTTTTATAATGTGGAGGAGATCCCACGTTCTCCTGTTTTGCACTGTATATCATAAATGTATCCCCATTCATCCAAAATGTGTCTTTTTATTTCCTCCCCCTTGCTATTTTTGGTTTACCAGTTAAATTTTCTATCAGCAGCAATTTCTAGACTTTTTTAATACCATGTGGTCAACGCTGCACCCTCTAAGGATTTCCAATATCTAGCTGTTACTAGCCTGGTTGCTAATAAATTCTGGTTGATAAGATGCTTAAAATGATGTCAAATTCTTATGATGCCTTTTAATATTAAAATATATATCAAACCATGCAGGAAAACTGAACTTAAAAATGTGCAGCCAGGGCATGTTCTTTGCTATTTGGCTCCCATTCTGATTTAACAAAAGAAAACCAGTAATACAAAAGTAATACATTCACGCCAGAGTATGGGGATGGGGGAACAGCAGGGATGGGGGGGGGCTATAATGAGGGCATCAGTGGATACTGTCGAAAGAACCCAAAATAGGCTTCTACGTTTCAACCCAACAATTAGAGCATATGCTGTCCCCGTTTACAGTATGCAGGATATAATTTTGGAAAGAACTACCGTTTGTGGGACCGGTTCAGTTATGAATAGCTTGCAGGCTGGTGTTTCTGAGCACCCATCCCTCCCCCCGCTCCCCCCGGGACTGCATATGGTTAAAAGAGGCCTGCCATGGTTGAAAAGGATCTTGTAAAATAAGAACATTCTATATGGACAACAACAAAAACAGAGGGGGGATTTGTGCAGCAAAAGTACTAGTTGTTTTTAAATCACACATTGAAGCAAAATTATGCTACGTGCAGCAAAGAAGAGGCAGGAGACAGAGCCTGTTGTCCAAAGCTCTGCCTCTTTCTTCCAGTAATAGGAAAATGAGGTGTGGCGAGTTTCCCCAGCCCCTAGAAATGTCAGCCAAACAATGGAAAGGAACAGGGGCAAGGGGACCTGTGATACAGTCGTATGAGTGTTGCATTAGTCAATGCAGTGCAGGAGGAAAGAGGAGAGATGCAGGATTAGAGCATTTGGTGACTGGGACAACTCAACCGCTATGTGGAGATCCTGATGCTACTAGAAGATGATGATGATGATGACGATAATGATGGTGATGATGATGATGATTTGTACCCTTCAAGAAGCTCAAGGTGGTGTACACAGGTCTTCCCCTGCTCATTACATCCTCACACCAACCCTGCAAAGTAGGTTAGGTTGAGAGGCTGTGGACTCATCCACATTTAAAGCAGTATCATGTCACTTTAAACAGTCATTGCTTTCTCTGAAGAATCCTGTGAAACGTAGTTATGGGTGCTCAGAATTGTTAGGAAACCCCTATTCCCCTCACAGAGCTACAATTCCCAGAGCTCCTTGTAATGAATTCACCATACCAGTGAGTTCTGCCACACCCACAAAAGCCCTGACAGTTGTACTGTTTTACTATTCATGGAGACATAGGAAGCTGCCTTATTTGGAGTCAGACTACTGGTCCCTCTAGCTCAGTATTGTCTACACTGACTGGCAGCAGCTCTTCAGGAACTCAGACATAAGTCTCTCCCTGCTGGGGATTGAACCTGGGACCTTCTGTATGCAAAACAAAAGCTACGGCCCTTCCCTCCATCCTCCCATCTTCAGTAGCCACCCACCCAAGCCTGCAGTCTAAACCAGAAGTAAGTCTCACTGGATTAAATGAGGCTAACTCTCAGGTAAGTGGGGGAGCTGCAGACAGAGAGAGTGCTCTCGTTTCCCAGATTCCTGCAGGTATCTAGTTGGCCAATGTGAAAATAGGGAGCTGGACCATATGGGCCATTGGCCTGATCCAGCAGGCAATTCTTATGAAGCCTAAGAAAGAAGGACCTCTGGTGAGAACAACAATGAACAACAAAAATCAATGCTGCGATTCCATTATCCTTGTGAAGATATAGCAGAGGCCCTAGAACTTTGCAGATATCACTCTCCTTCGATGAAGGAGGTCTGTCCCTCAGAATCCCACCCCGGGGGGTGGGAACAGAAATAACTTTCATTGGTGCTACGACACCAAAGATGGGGAAACAGTGGCTTAGGGAGAGCTCTAGATCAGATGGAGCCAAAGTCTCCCAGCACCCTGAAACGCCCCAGTGATGGGAGGGGAGAGAACACACCAGCCCTGTGGCCTTTGTGTCTTCATGACATGGAATGGAGTATCTATCCACACACACACACACACACACACACACACACACACACACGGAAAGGAATAACACTGCTTCTAAATTTTCTCCTCCTTCTGAGCCATCACTGGCCTGCCTTCCCAGCTGGTTCTATGATGCCATATTTAACCTGAGTGCCAAGTGACATTTCCTCATTAATCCTTAATTTTATTTTATTAGTGCATGTAAGCATGTATATGTTCGCTGATGGCCCCTCCTACTCCCTCCCATGCTTATATTCAGACGTACTTCAGAGAGAAGGCGAGGGGGTGTAAAAACAGAAGAAATAAGCAAAGGAAGGAGGGAGCGAGAGCCAGGAGTGAAGAAAGAAAAGAGCCCATTTCAAATTATATCTGCAGCCCTGGAAACATTAGTATTACTTTTCCTCAGTGGGACAAGTGATGTTTCAACAATCTATACATATTGATTTAGGCTGATAATAAACAATTTGATTAGCCTCTATCTATAAGGCTGTCATTTCAATCACTGTCATTGGGCCAATAGAGTGGAAGGCAACGAACAGACGCATATGGCCACAGTTCTCAAAATAAGAAACTCAGGCCTGATTAGAGACTTGGGTTCAGTGAATTGGACAAGACAGCTCAGCTGCCAAGTTATTAACTCCCTCAGAAAATACTCTGCCTGCTCCCTCTGGGCCAGCCTGAATATTCTGATCTGGATCGATAAGCAATCTCCGGTGTGTACAAAATGCCAGCCAGAATCATTTGTCTCAGAGCGGCTTCCTTACAAAAGGATGAAACACATGCAGTCTGCAGTATAAGGCCTGCCTTTCTGCTCCTCGCTCTTTCTCTCCCTCTCTCTGTCTTTTCCTTTCCCTCTTTTTAACTAATGACCCATAGAGGAAGCAAGGAAAAAACCAGGAAAAGTCTATTTCATCATCCAAGAAAGCTCTCTTTTGGCTTCTTTTAATGATTGCAACGGGCTGCCTTTCAATCTTCCAGAAATTATATCCATCATGGGTTCCCTGTGGCATGTTTAGGTAAGTAATGTGAATTGCAACATTAATGACAAGTGTGTAGATGTCATCGCAAGAGGGCCCTTGGCAAATCTGAAACAGCAGAACAAGTGCTTTGCTTGTCCCTGTTCTTGGTGGTTCTTTTTGCTCACTCCCCCCATTTAAAAAAACAACAACTGGGGAGGGATAGAGAAATAGTTCCTTTATTGCCTATTGCCATCTGTGCTGCCCATGTGCCTGAGTGCAGGATAAAACACTGTCCCCTCCAGAAAAAGAGTGCAGTCTTGAGTCACTTCCAGGTAACTTGTTCCTAGAGCATTTGTTCTGATTTGTTTGCACAAAAGCAGCTATTTATTGAGCATTCATTCTTATTTGTTTTCAGGGAGGTTAGATGGTGTTGCGTCAAGCAAACATTAGCCCACGCTTCCCAGTGCATTTCCACATCACTTTCCTTACCACAACTGCTTGAGGGGAAATGGTCTCTTCTTGTTCCCCTCATTACAATAGTTTTCTTGAACGGCTCGGCATTCAGGAATCTGAAACTTACAGCCCTTTATAATGAACATCAACAGACAAGGAAGTTATAATGCTGCAGAATGTATAAGTCATTTTTAAACTTCAAGGGAACCTCACCGCTGATCTGTTTTGTAGGGCACAGAGCCTTTATAGAAAGGAGACAGTGGGCACCATCCCAACTAGAACGTGGCTCAGTGCAAGGCATCTGGCCTTGCACTCAGAAGAAGCCTGGTTCTGTTCCTTGCAATGATCTCCACCAAGCTTGATGGCTTTAAAAGAGGACTGGACAAATTCACGGAGGAGAAGACTATGATTGTGGCTTCTAGCCACAACGGCTATATCCTACTCACACTGTCAGGGGCATTATGCCTCTGAATACAAGTTGCTGGGAATCTCAGGTGGGCAGAGGGCTCTTGCGCTCATGTCCAGCTTGCAGGCTTCTCACAGGACGTGAGAACAGGACATGGATTGGATGGGCCATTGGCTTGATCCAGCAGGGCTCTTCTTATGTTCTTATGTTAAGTAAATATAAAGCATCCCCTTCAGTATCAAAATAAACATTGCACATAAAGATCATCTCCAAAAATACCCAAAAATTCACATTAAACATCTAAACAAAATATCTTCTAAGGATCAGGGTGAAAAATGTATTTCACAGAAAGCCAGCTAAAAGGCTTAGATTCCACATTTTTTAATAACATGATTGACAATTCGGCAAAAGAAATTCAACCCACTCTTCCCAACTGCCACACACCAGCCAATCATCCAATTAGACCAACAAATCCAATTCAATTCCCAGCCCCCTATAACTAAGGATAAAAAATACATTCCATTCAGTTCCACTCAAGCACACAATCAACACACTCACCTCCATCAAAGACATCAATACTCTGAACTTACAATCTTGCTAGTTTAGAACAAGCTCCCATCACACTCTCTACACTCTACAGTCACTCCCATTATTCATGTGACAACCAGGGATGTAAGGAGGCAGCAGTTTCCATGCTAACCTGTATTTATACTCTGCTCTGTTTCCATTCTACTGCAGTTCACTTTCCACCAATTGCTATGTTATTTGTCCTGATGTCTGCTATTTAAGTTACATAACTATTTGCATAATTTTACACAACTCCACGGTAACTCAGAGCAGGGTTTTTAGTGTGGTTGCCCTTGTTCTGTGGAATGGCATCCCTGCCAAGATTGGACAGGTGCCCTCTATCGGCACATTCTGGAAAGACTTGAAGATATTTTTGTTCCAACAGACTTCTCCAGCTGGATAAATGCATCTTTGACAGGAGTTTCTATTTTGTGTGTTTTTATTTTGCTGTTGTTTTTAATGTTTTTCCTGGGGGGTTTTGGTACATTGCCATGAGGCATCTGTACAGAGGGTGATTAAGAGATGATGATGGTGGTGGTGATGATGATGATGAATATGCAAACCAAACAAAATTTCTCCTCCATCCCTCCTCCCTCCACATTGGCCAGTGCTGCATGAAGTACCAACACCAATCTTCTTCCAGCCATTGAGTGGGCTGGGGATTGCAGGTGGACTCTGCAATCTCCAGGCCTACATTGTGGATGGGGAGAGCTGACAGCTGGACCAACTCTGTCATCTCTCCCAGACTCATTTTCCATTCCCTGCCTTGATGTGCGCTCTCACTCTCTCTCTCTCTCTCTCTGCCCACTGTCAAAATTTTGATTCTAAATCCCACTTCAGAGAAGAAGAAGAAGAGTTTGGATTTGATATCCCGCCTTTCACTCCCCTTCAGGAGTCTCAAAGCGGCTAACATTCTCCTTTCCCTTCCTCCCCCACAACAAACACTCTGTGAGGTGAGTGGGGCTGAGAGACTTCAGAGAAGTGTGACTGGCCCAAGGTCACCCAGCAGCTGCATGTGGAGGAGTGGAGACACGAACCCGGTTCCCCAGATTACGAGACTACTGCTCTTAACCACTACACCACACTGGACTCCTCTCACATTTATGCTTATGTACAAAAGTTCCATGTACAAAAAAAAGCTTTGTATGCCTGCACAGTACCCTTAAAGCATAACCTGCCCCCTAAAAATGAATTATGAGCACTGTTTGTTACTGGGTTGTTGGGAACTGTGACTCTGTGAAAGGCAAACTACAATGCCCAGAATTCATTGAGGGAAATAATATACAGTGGTGCCCCACAAGACGAACGCCTCACAAGACGAAAAACCCGCTAGACGAAAGGATGGCTGCTCCGAAGGCTGGTGGTGGGGCGGAGAGACCTCCTCCCGCCGCCAACTTTCGGAAGGCTGCTCCGAAGGCTGGCGGTGGGGCGGAGAGACCTCCTCCCGCCGCCAGCCTTCGGAAGGCTGCTCCGAAGGCTGGCGGCGGGAGGAGGTCTCTCCGCCCCACCGGTAGCCTTCGGGTGGCTGCTCCGAAGGCTGGCGGTGGGGCGGAGAGACCTCCTCCCGCCGCCAGCCTTTGGAAGGCTGCTCCGAAGGCTGGCGGTGGGGCGGAGAGACCTCCTCCCGCCGCCAGCCTTCGGAAGGCTCCTCCGAAGGCTGGCGGTGGGGCGGAGAGACCTTCTCCCCGCGCCAGCCTTCGGATGGCTGTCCTGAAGACTTGCGGTGGGAGGAGGGTTTTCCTTCCCACCGCCAACATTCAGAATGCTGTTCTGAATGTTGGCGGTGGGGAGGAAAAACCCTCCTCCCACCGCAAGCCCCGAGAACAGAGGAGAAGCGCTGCGCGCCTTCCCCTCTGTTCCCGTACCTGTCCTGAAGGCTTGCGGTGGGGAGAAAAGCCCTTCTCCGCACCGCCAGCCCGGCAAGCGGTTTCCATAGGAACGCATTAATTGATTTTCAATGCATTCCTATGGGAAAACGTGCTTCGCAAGACGAAAAACTCGCAAGAAGAAAAAACTTGCGGAATGAATTAATTTCGTCTTGCGAGGCACCACTGTACTTCAAATGTGCTTTAAAGGTATATGGCGTACAAAGCCCTGATCTGCCATTGCATGTGTTTATATGTCTTCTTCTTGCTTTACCAATCCCAGCAGAAGAGGGATCACCAGAAATCTCACAAAGTGGGGAAAATAGCAGACAAAGTTTAGGGAGCCTCTGTCCTTTCTCCTGGGAATCGGTTCCCCCCTCCAAAGCACCCCATAATGATCAGCAGCAAGGAAAAGACTCCCCCAATGCACATGTAAAGGTTGTGGTGGAATCAGCAGCGAGGGGTCAGGGACTTGAAGCTCTCCAGAGGGTGCTGGACTACAATTCCCATCATCCCTCATGATGGGCCATGCTAGCTAGGGATGATGAGAGTTGGAGTCCAACAGTATCCAAATGGCCACAGGTTGTTCATTTTTGAGAAGATTAATCCTCCCCCCTGCTTTTTGTGTGTTCATACATTCTGAAGAAAGTTCACAGGAAGAGGTTTTCTGGACACACCAGAAAAAAGAGACTTTCAGCTACCATTATGTACACATGATGCATTAAGCAGTTGCAATGGGGGATTGAAACTAAGGAACAATGTTAAACAGAGTGCATGTTTCTTATACAGTGGTTCTGAGAAATGACAAAACAACATGGACATCTTTGCTTAATATATTTTAAGAGATTGAGAACACAACCCTTTTCTCTACTTCCAAAAAAGAAAGGATTTTAAAACATCCATCTCTGAATGTGTGATTTCCACTATCAAAAAGGTTTTCTTAAAAAGGTTTTAAATGAAGACACCCTAAAATAAAATAATAGAAGCCCTCACAATATAGGGGAATAAGAGCATTAACAGATTAATTTGCCCATGTAAGGAGCACATCTTCCTATCCAGAGACTTATTAGAATGATAACACACAGTTTACAAGAAAAGCTGCTGTTATGCTAATTTTCATTATTATACATGGATAATATTGGGGGTGATGAGGCAAAGTGCCTTTAAACCAAAGCTTATCACATTTTCCCCCTCATTTGCTACACTTTTATTGTAGTGAAATATGCTCATTTTAGCAGTGGGAAATCACCCTAAACAGACAGCGGAACAGCAGAGAGCTGTCACAATGCTAAGCTCAATTTCCGAATGATATGCTCCAGAAGTAAAGCCGTTAGACATGTTGGTTTATGTATTCAAACTCCCTCCAAATTTGATTGAAAATGGGCCTCTGATGGATATTTGCAGCGGTTATGCTGCATTAGACGCAATTTATCCATTGCCTCTCATTGTGGCTATTGATTGATTTTTAAATTAGATGAAGGCAATCAGTAAATACCACCCAATCAAGTCCTAAAAACATACAGGAGATTAGACAATTTAGGGTAATCAATGAAAATATTCTGTGATTTGCTACCACTCAATCCCCGCCATAAATTACAACCATAACTCGCAACTTGTGAAACCATAAAACAAGGGGAATGTGACAAGAAAAACTATAAGAAATGAATTAAGGAGATGAAGAGGAACCACTCGCGTTGTTGGCTAATGAGACAAAATTACACTTTATACATATCTTGCATTTCTGGCTTGTCAACAGTAATGTACTAGAGGGGGTCGTTGCAATTCACTCTTTTGTGGGAGGGAAGAGGAGATGAGGTAGGAGAAAGCCGAAAAGCATTCCTCCTCAGCAGCAGTGCAGTTAGGTAATTTTAGACACTGGATTTCAACATCTTATGGGGTGACCTCCTCTTTAGATGGTAATGTGTATAATGCTACTCGAAAATGTGGTAAACCAGTTCTGATGTGTCTCTTCCTGCTCCCTTGCCATTCTGTTGTGAGGGTCCTAAAGCCCTGACTTGATGGTGCCACCACTTCTGGAAACTCAGAAGGTTGTTTCCAGCTAAGTTCTACTCAGACTAGACCCACTGAAATTAATGGGCCTAAGTATCTATGCCGTGTAAGTTACATAATTTCAGCACAGTGGACAGTGGAATGAATAATGTAGCTCTGGGCAGGAGGTGAACTGCAGAGGAGCAGAAACAGCACTGCATGCAATGAATACAGTCTAGGCTGGAAAATGAAGCCTTCTCACATCCCTAGTTGAAGGTCTACAGAGGGCTGGTAGCAACTATCCAGGGATCCAGGTTGAGATCTTTCCCAGGCTCACCATGTGTACTCCTTGTGAGAGGACAGTCCTGTATTTGAAGGATTGTCAAAAGACCGTCAGCTATTCGAAGGAGTCTTCAGCATCCAACTAGCAAGAGGCCATTCTCATTCTCTCTCTCTCTCTCTCTCTCTCTCTCTCTCTCTCTCTCACACACACACACACACACACACCCTATATCCTGCCACATAATCATATGACCTTAAGGTGTCTTAACAACAAAAAAGTTTAAAACCATAGAAGCACAAAAATAAAGGATAACAAGGTCATAAAAGAAGCAGACCAAACCATAAAAATGGCCCAGGTTATTATGAAATTATTGATGCAGGAGAAGGAAATGGGGGTGGGGCTGGGGCTGAACTGTCTGTCTTCTTATCTACAAACAGCTTGGGGCAGGGTGGCCCTGAGTACTGCATCCATTTTGCCCTGTAGCACTCAGCAAGAGGCTGCAGTCAAAACTAGAATTAGTTGGCTCTGCCTGTGATTGGGTCTGGCGCCACCTACTGTTGGCCTCCCTGCCTTCCACCCTGCCCATCCTAATGGACACCAGCCACCACTACTACTGAAGTAGCCCACAGCCCACTCCCTGCATTATGGAAACAATGCCTTGGAATTCAAACACAATAATGGAAGAATAAGAGATCCAAACAGAAGGCAGTACCTAAGGAAAATGTGACGCTTGGGTAGTAATAAATCCTGAAAGGAGATAATTTCTGACTTTTATCAAAAGAAAGAACATCCTTAGATCTTCCTGACATCACAGAATGCTACCAGCTCATCCAGACGAAGTTTTAGAATAATTGCCCAGGAGGTAACTCGAAGGAGTGTGTTTTACTTTATCATGGTATATAAATAAAAAGGGCAGGCCAATTAATCATATAACTTACTAAAAGTGCTTTTTATTTTGCCATTTAGTATGCCAAAAAGATCATTTTCTTTAATGTATATCCCCAGTATTCACATGATTTAATCCATCATGTTCTGTATTATGAAATTACTTTGTTTCCCTTCCCAGTGCAGCTGAAGATCATTAACCCATGCTATTATCTAAGTCGTACATCATCCCAGGGTATTACCTCATATGGGGATGGGGAGTGCAGGGGGGAGAGGACTGGGTAGAAAGCTACTCTCCACAGCTACACACTCCGATGAAGAAATAATTTTTCCTGGATGGTGCTGACAGCCGGGGCTGCTTTCATTACAAAGCAGATGGCTTTGCCCATTCGGAGTAACAGCCATACCTTCACGGTCACCAGAGTTCTAAGTGCTCCAATCACCCGCTCTTGCTTTTAACATTTAAATCTGATATTACGATGCTGCCCTTACAGTATCTAGGAAACACATGTCAGTGGGAGCCACCTGCTCCAAACCTTAAGCAGAAAGGTTGTATGAGATACCTGCAGGTCTTAAGTCTTTAAAAGCCTCTATGTCGGGTTCCCCTTCCCTCGTTTTTGTTAAGAGGGTGGAAAATGTAATGTAATTCCCAGAGGAATCCAAAGTGAAAGGATCCATCTTCTGCCAAATCAGACTAATGGCCCATCCAAGCCAGCACTATCAGCTCTGACTGGCAGCCATTCTTCAAGGGCACAAACAAAAGCCTGACCCAGCAATTTTCAAACCATGTACTGTGGAATTCAGGGGTTCCCCTGGGGCTTCTTGGGAGTCCTTCATTAAAAGAGGCAGAGTATGGTAGTGGTTAGAGCAGGCATAGGCAAACTCAGCCCTCCAGATGTTTTGGGACTACAACTCCCATCATCTCTGACCACTGGTCCTGTTAGCTAGGGATCATGGGAGTTGTAGTCCCAAAAACATCTGGAGGGCCGAGTTTGCCTATGCCTGAGTTGGGGTGCCAGACTAGGGTCCAAACTCCCACTTAGTCATGAAGCTCACTCGGTGACCAATCTCTCTGTGTCAGACTTATCTACCTTAAAGGGTTGTTGTGGGGATAAAATGAGAGTTGGTTTGTATATATGGTTTACTCTTTGTTTTTCAAGCTTTAATTTAAAAAATAACTTTTAAAAGAAGTAGAACTACAGGTCCAGATAGATTCCTATTGGAAGAGGCATTCCAGGAGATATTGATTAAGCCAGAACTGGGCATTTTGCTGCCCGCAGCGATCCTCCAACACTTTGAAGCCAAAATTCAATATACCATCTTTCTGGGTGCCATCTTCCAATTTTTTTATCATGAAGCATGGTGGCCATTTTGGTTGCCATGATATCACATGATTTTGCACCACAGCCCTTCCCCCCTAAACAAATTGGGAGGCGGGCATGGCACGCAAAAACATGTGTTTTAGGGCACTGTGTGAGATAGTGGCCCTGAAAAGTGCTTTGGGGGGGGGGGGGAATGCACTGTGAAATCATGAGATCATGGCAACCAAAATGGCTGCTGTTCTCTTGTGAGAGCCAGTGTGGTGTAGTGGTTAAGAGTGGTAGTCTCGTAATCTGGGGAACCGGGTTCGCGTCTCCGCTCCTCCACATGCAGCTGTTGGGTGACCTTGGGCTAGTCACACTTCTTTGAAGTCTCTCAACCCCACTCACCTCACAGAGTGTTTGTTGTGGGGGAGGAAGGGAAAGGAGAATGTTAGCCGCTTTGAGACTCCTTAAAGGGAGTGAAAGGCGGGATATCAAATCCAAACTCCTCCTCCTCCTCTTCTTCTTCTTCTTCTTCTTCTTCTTCTTCTTCTTCTTCTTCTGATAAAGAATGGGATATCCTGGTTTTCCCAAGGCAC
Source organism: Podarcis raffonei (assembly GCF_027172205.1). Taxonomy (NCBI): domain Eukaryota; kingdom Metazoa; phylum Chordata; class Lepidosauria; order Squamata; family Lacertidae; genus Podarcis; species Podarcis raffonei. The sequence continues at coordinate 55,889,556 of NC_070609.1, read as the reverse complement.
TTGCCGGTTATGCAAATGGTGCCCTAAAGTAAAAGTGCAAAGTCTCCAAGGCCAGTCACGTTGATTTAGCATCACAAACACCTCTCCCGTTCCTTGGCAGTGTACAACTAACAATAATGAACAAGACCTCTCATCAATTGCTGCTCTTTCATGACACTCAAAGCCATCCACCTGAGGTGGCTACCTCACTCTGCCTGTTAGTAAGGCTGGCCAAGGATCTAGCTGAAGATCCATACTGAAGATCCTTTAAAGGAATGGGATCAAATCTGAGACTCTTTTTATGATGAGCATGTCGTCTGCCACTTGGAGAAGTTTTAAAAGAGTTGTTTCCTGAGTTAGGATTATTGTAAATGGATAGTTTTTCTTTATTTTCATTTCTTTGGTGGTGGTTGGGAATCTGATGGCCTACATTTCAACTTTAACCCTTTCTGAGACAGCTGACAATTAATGCAAAGCAATAACATGAACCTGGAATAACAGAAAAGAGAGAAGCAAAGGGAAAGATAAATGCTGGGGCATCGTTAATAGGAACTACAAAGGCTAGCCTATCAATAAAAGAAGAAGAAATAAAATGGCAGTGGTAATAAAAGCACAGAAAGCACAGTGAGCAATAAAAGCCATTTGTTGAAAGCATGGGAGAATAATATTATTTTTACCTGGGGCCTAAATGTTAAAAGAGTAAACCGGGTTTGGGAAGCACAGATCCGAGGACCAGATGCTGTTCCCTCCAGGTCACTCTGGTTTTTGGGAGGATTCTCACTAGACCACACCCACTCTCTCCAGGCCACTCCCCCTTGCCAAGCCCTCTCCATGCCCTGCTCAAGTTCTTTTGCATGTCTAGAATGTGTCCTTGAACTGTGATTTTGAATCTTGAAGGAAGAATGTTATATTAAGTTATGTTTAGATACCACAAAGTACCCAACAAAGGTGCTTCCTTATCTCCAGCTACTTTTTCTCCTTGTAAAGAACAGTGAGCACCTATAACGAGACAACCTCCTGCTATGAAAGTGATGGAAGCCGGCAGCCCCATGTCAACAGTGCCTTTTTTGCCATTTCCCCTCAAAAACAGCACAATATTGTCCAGTTTCTTTGCGATTTTGCGAAGAAATGTGGCGACCCTAAAGCACAGACAATAATAAAATATTTCATGAGAATTAGAAGACCCAGACCACCAAAAAATGCAAGATTAAAGAGAGATGGGGGTGGAGTTTTAAGTAATAGCTTCGAAACTTAATGGGCATTATTAATTTATTTATTTCTCAATGGGCTCTTTTTGGCTGCAGTCCTGTTGGCACTCACTAGATGAGCTCCTTATTAGAGGGAAATTGTCCCCTTTTTAGCCGTAGGCAGAAAATGCAGGCATGTTCATATTTGTATAGCACAATGTTGTGATTATGCAATGTGTATGATCGCTATGTAACTTAATTTTCAGTGATGATAACAATTTGACATGGAATGTCCAAAGTGACTGTAGGATGTCCTTGCCTCCTCCTCCTCTTCCTTCATCTCCCACATGGTACTTGGTAATTACATTGATACTTGGGTACATAAATAATCAGTGGCTCAAACACCCATGAAAAGCTGGACAAACTCATTCAAAGCCATGAACATTATGACTCTCATCCGCCAGCCGTTAATGAACATCGGGAAATTACACGCGCTTATTAGCAGCAATTTTTGCAGCGCTGAAGCATCATTGTGCCTTTTGTGGTCCACAAATTACAATTTACATTTTAGTATCCTTTGATGGCTTTGCATTTCACTCTTTGGCCTTTTTGAGAACGTCTGGATTCGTTTTTGCCTTATTTGCCTTGATTTGTTTCCTGATAAATTGCAGCATAACTATACATGAGTTGACCTGACTGTTCTATTAAACTATCAAGAATCTGAGGTTGCTGTTGTTTTTGAGAAACTCATCTTCTCAATGCAGATTGTTTGCTTTGCTCATTCAGGCTGGCGCACAGGTCTAGCCTTGCCTTGAGAGAATCTAAAGTGGCAGCCCCAGGCAGTCCATTTTGGCTGCCATTAAAGGGGAGGAAACAACAAGTTATTTTATTTTATTTAATCCACAAGCCTGCAGTTCTGCACCAAGGTCATCTTTTCAGCACTGGCAAAGGCAATTGAGCGTTGGCGAATTCTGCCGGGACTCATTCACAAGTTTGCCAGTGGATGTTTGCATTCGCAGTCACTTTTTAAGAATGAGATAACCATGGTTGCCTTCACTCCTTTAGAAAGCGTAACACTCTACCTGAAGCCACTGCTCAGGAGATCTACCTGCTCAGGACTGTAATCTGCTTTCCCTTTACTTCTGGCTGCTCAATAATGAAAGGTCAAGCAGTGTATAAATTTTATGAAAATAGTAAAACTGATAATACTAAAAATACTGATAATGGTGATGATGCAATAACTGAAGTGGAATACACACTGTAAAGATATCTAAGAAAATAATAGTAGCATTGCTCACAGCTGTGAAAACCTTATCTGGACATTTTGTTCAACACAGTTAAGCGTTCAACACAGCAGTGATGACAGAATATCACTTGCAAGAATGTGTGAGGAGGGGACGTTTCAGATTAACATAAAATGAGATTAACATGTTCAAGGCTTGCTTTTCTATGCTGTCGAAATTTTGGTGAATGGAAAGTCTGAACAGAGAGTACAGACCTTAAAACAGCCAAACACTGAGCTGGGATCCAAATACCCTCATTGCAATGAACGCCAAGGAATATATTTACTTATTCTTTAATTATCCAAAGGACAAATGGTTCCCTAAACATGCTAGGGAGAATACCACAAAGCAGCAATATTAACCGAACCTTAGGCCAAAGGTCGCCATCAACACTCACTGCCCCCTCTTGCAGTTAAGGGTTGTTGTTTTTCTTTAAGTGATGACTTGGTACTTAAGCCTTTGAGCTTTGTAACACAAATATGGTAGTAATCAGTTCAAATATTATTTTGAAGTGGGTTTCAAATTTTCTTCTTTCAATGCTTTCAGCATGAGTTTTTCTCCTGTAGGACCCCTGTGGGTTACATTAGATCATAAGAAGTGCCTGCTGGATCAGGCCAGGGGCTCCTCTAGCCCAGCATCCTGCTCTCTTGTGCTTGGCTACTGTGAAAACAGGATGCTGGACTGGATGAGGCACTTGCTTGACCCAGCAGGCTCATTTTACATCTGTATGTTCTTACAAGGGCCAGCCAGATGGCTCTGGAAAACCTACAAGCAGGTCATGGGTGCAACAGCATTCTCCCCTCCTGGAGTTGCTCCATTTCCACTGTTTTCAGAGCAAAGATGCTACAGTAGTCAACGTGTTGCCCTTCAAATGTTGTAGACTACAACTCCCATGACTCCTGACCACTGGCCATGGCTTGCTGGGGCTGATGGGAGCTGGTGTCTAACAGCATATTTCCTACTCTAAGCAGGACTAGCACTGAACACCACTCGGACTCTCTTGTAGAAAGTCATCTTCCTTGTTCCTCTCCATTCGCCAGTGTCAGTGCTCCCTGCTGCTTCCAATACTTTGTCACTAGTGTTTGTGCCACAGTTAACATGGCAATATTCAGAAATGATTATACTTTTAAGTAACTGGCATGATTACCTGATGCAATCCTCCTGACAACCATCCCACTATCTGGAAGATGCTAGTATTGCTCACTAAGCTAGAAGATGAGCTAATAATGCCATGGTTGCAGGTTCGATCCCCGTGTGTGGCAGCTGTATATTCCTGCATTGCAGGCAGTTGGACTAGGTGGTCCTCTACAATTCTAAGATACATTCATCATCATCAACAACAACAACATTTGTATCCCACTTTTCCTCCAAGTTGCTCAAGGTGGTTTACAAAGTTCTCCTCCCCATTTTGTCCTCATGACAGCCCTGTGAGATAGGTTAGGCTGAGAGGCAGTGACTGGCCCAAGGTCACCCAGTGAGCTCCATGGCTGGGTGGAGATTTGAACCTTGGTCTCCCAGGTCCTAGTCCAAAACTCTATCCACCATGCCATGCTAGCTGTCATGAAACAGCCAACATAAGCTGTTGTGGATTCTTCCCCCACTTGGCTATCATTCACCAAGCCTCTCCCCTGTTCTTGGAGAAGCTTTCCCCTCCATTCTATAAACTTGATGCTCCCGAATTCACACAATGTTAAGGTGTTTCTTCCCAATCTGTTAACTTCAAGTTCAGGTTCATTCTTGTGATTCTCACCAGAGGCTGTTGATGGTGTGTCTTCACCCTGCACTATCTCTCAATATATAAAATATGTGCTTTGTTTTAATTACTCAAGATACATCTGATGAAACAGAAATATTGCTTCAGTGTTTTCTTTTAATTTTGAGCCTTTGTCATACAAATGGAATCAGGCAAAAGCTAAGCTTTACAGCCAAGTTGAATGGGTGGGAGAGAGTAGCAAAGTTCTCATTACTCTATTTTGGAGCAATTGTAACAGGAGCAAAGTCATTTCAATATGAAATTGAGAAGGTTTATTTAGACCTAGAAGGGGAGGTGATGTTGTTTCTGCACTGTAACATGTCAGGCTGCAGGCTGACCAAATGCACCTCAGTTTAAAACAAAAACAAAACAAAACAAAACAAACCCTGTACAGACTAGGGATGGGGGAGACATTCAGTTCAGATTTAAAGATGAACTTAAATAATTTGCATTTTTTTGAAACAACGTGGCACCGGAAACACAGCCATCATTTGAAATTCTCCAAATTTTGCAGTGAAGTTCTCCAGCCAATAAATATGTGCAAAAATGCAAATACTACATGTGCATTAAAATGAACATACATTAGTGTAAATAAAATGTGCATTAAAATGAACTTATATTAGTGAAAACAACATACAAAGATGCTTTGTGTTAGGGGGGATTACTCTGCAAATATGTGTATATTAGGCAAAATTTCAAACCGCCCTGAGATCTTTTGAGGAAGGGTAGTATATGAATCTAATAAATAAAAATAAAAATTAGGAAAAATACCAAGAAAGCCCCCCCTGCAGATCTTAGCACCCAAGAAAACAGGAAGGAACATATAGAGACAATCTACTGGACTGTCTAAGTTCCATAAGCCACTATGAGAACCAGGTGGTCTACCACTGAGCTGTGAATGAACTAGTAAATATTGCCATTACTATAGCTGGAGTTGCATCAGACTCTTTGAGGAGTCCTAACTCCAGACCATAGCACCTTCCTGGGTCACTGTCACCAAAACATATTGTGCTTCTTGATTTGCCACATCGTTGGGTTGTACCTGGCCAATCCTAACTTTAGCAAGTTATTTAAGGGTTCAAATAAATCTTCTGAATGCCACCCAGTGCATTCCAATTTCCACTCATGCCTTGCAAAATATAATTTAAAGAGCTGGTCACCACTTCCAATTAAGTATGGAGAAAATAGATCATCCCCATAATTTATGTCTTCAAAAGGTTGGGCTGGTTTCCTAATTAATGTTTGCTCCGTTTAATGAAATACTCCAAAGGTCTACAGTTCTGTCGTTCTTGGGGGTAATTTTTCAATTGATTAGTAAAATAATACTTGGAAAAGTAAACGGACCTTCTTTGACAAAGAAATGTCTTACTCAAGTGGAAACAGTGACTGGAACGCTAACGAAATACCATTCTAATACGGTGGGGGCTGAAGTTTTACTCCACTGGAATTCACAACTCCTGCTAAAGGGGAAAAGGCAAGAGGTAATTAAGCTTCTTTGATGCGCTTTTATTAAATTTAATTCTAGGGTGACTTTCAGAATATCTAAATAGCTTCAGAGCTAAATGTCTAAATGGTTCATTCTAGCTAGCGCAGAGCTTATGGAAGTGATGTGTGGGAAATTAAATTAATCAACAGCGCAATACTATGCCTGTTTACTCAGATGTAAGTCCCCTTGTGCTCTGTGGGGCTCATTCCCAGGCATGTGTGCCAAGGATTGCGGCTTAAGAAACGCATAATATTATTTTACAGTGAATATCTAAGATTTGATGAATGTTGACATTTGAAAATGAACATTGACACTCCCTGATGAGTTTTGTCACTGCCAGCCACCAGCATTCATTGGTACTCATATCCTTTTTCACTCACATACACTGAGGAGCTCTGGTCCCTGCACTTAAATGTCCACCAACAATTGCCACAACATCCCTCAGATTATTATTTAAGACCAGGGATTAGCCTCACCTGGCCCTGCTTTTATTGTTATGATGTGTCCTTAAACTTTGTTCATTCTTATTTCTTGCTTGGGGAGGGAAGTTTACAAAGGTAAAACTAACGTAGTTGGTCCAGTCACTTTGCTTCTGAACTCACTCACCACTGCAGGGGCAGCCCGTTCAGTTTCATCACCTGAGGCGAAACAGGAATGTGCCCCCACCACTTCTGCCACTGCTTGAATGCCCCCTCCTCCACCCCAGGGGCAGGGGAGACAAGCAGAAACACCACACCAGAATTCCTCTCTCTCACTGGCAAGAGGGTGGCATTCTGATGGCCAAGGAAGTGGTAGGGTAGGCAGGGTGCTGCCACCATCTGAGGTGGGTGCTTCACCTCACCTCATGGGCAGGCCAGCTCTGCACCACTGGCATGTGGACTCCCCAGAAAACTGCTTAGAAGCGAATGTGACCCGCCACCTCAGAAAGGTGCTCCACCCCAGACAATGCATCTGGGAGTTTCAGCATTCAGATGTGAATGTTGATGTCCATCAGCTTCAGTCATTCATGGCTGCAGTTGCCATGTTCTAGCCATCCCTTTTATGTATCCTCTTGTGATATTTCTGGGGATTCATGCAAAGTTGGAAGCTCATGGATCTCTCCTAAAGGTGGCATGGAAGTAGTGGAGGCTGGTCCATTAGGGCAAATGGGGCACTGCCCTACCAGCCTGCCAGTTTCCATACACCCGCCTTCTTACTTACAACCAGTCCAGGAGGTAGCCTTGGTTGTCAGCTTCCTCCTCCGTAGTCTCAGTTTTGCCCCTGTAGAAGTCAGATGGGAGGAGGGTGGGGTCAAAACTAAGGGTGAGTTGGCTCTGCCTGCCATTGGCTGTTGCTCTGCCTGCCATGGGTTCTGGCTCCACCTACTGTTGGCCTCCCTACCTTCCGCCTTTAAAGTCCCTTTAGGCACAGAATCATAGGCACAGGTCACATATCATTTTCTGCCCCTTTCTTAACACTGCAGCCCACATTTTAGGGGTTGTAGTGCACTGAAATGGCCATTCCCATGCAAATCTGCATCTATGATCATGACGGAGAGATGATTTACATAACCATTGCCTTTACCATATTTCATCCGAAGCTCCTTTTTAAATTGGGCTGGTGGTTGCAATTTTTCCTTGGGTTTGACGTTGAGAATACAGCTAATTTTTGCCTGGCATAAAATTGATTTAGCTCCTACCCTGGAAAAGCAGACAGCCTTTATTTTAATTTTTTCCCCTCCCAAACATTGCATATTCTCTATCTGTGCAGCATTTAATTGGGAGGACACATATTTAAAGCATAGCCAAGTTTTCATTAGCTAACACAATTAGTTGTCAGACAGAAGAAGCAAAAGCCAATACAATGGCTTGCAAAGCATGGGGTGCCCGGACCCAGATGTTTCTGCATGGCAACATCCATCAGTTCCCACCAGCATGACCATCCTGGCTAGGACTGATAGGAGGAGTCAACCAAAACATCTGGAGGGCACCAGGTTGGGAAAGGATGCCCTAGAGCATGCATGCTGCAGATGCTGATTTGTACCTCCCATTCAATGGAATTATTGTCATACACACCACATGGTGGAAAATTCTGTAATTGATTTTGTTCAAAATTATTCCAAGAAAAAAGGGGGAAATCAGACCAGGATTAGGGCATTGCTATTAAGTGTAATAAGAGTGATTGCTGGGCTTTAAACCTACTGCATAAGAGTATGAAAACATAAGAAGAGCCTCACTGGATCAGGCCAATGACCCATCTAATCCAGCATCCTGTTCTTACAGCACCCAACCAGATGCCTGTGGGAAACCAGCAAGCAGGATTCAAGCTCATGAGCACTTTCCTCTCCTGTGGTTTCCAACAACTGGTATTCAGGAGCACTTCTGCCTCCTTGTAACCTAGAGAAGATAATTCACAAACAAAAGCAAGGCACTGCTTTGCTGCTGCCCCCAACACTTTGACACCTGATTAAAGAAATCTGAACCAATTCCTTATGTGAATTTTAATGGATTGGTTAATAGCTTGTCATGCAATCTGCCCCTGCTGAAATGGCCTCTTCTACACAACTATTAAAGGTGAAAGAGTCTCATCCAGTTTTGCATCAGGTCACTCTATTCCAGTTACGGTGAATCCTCCCAAAGTAGTTCACATCAAAACAGAACATAGAAGCAATACTACAAGGTTCATCTAAGGGGGATAAAAATCCACAATCAAAACCGTCAACATCACTACAACCCTATACCCACAAAAGGGACAATACTGATCCTACTTACCTGGGAGTAAGCCCCATTGAATTAAATAGCACTTGCTTCTGAGTAGATCTGGTTAGGTTTCTGCTCTACACTGGGAGTAGACTGACCATGGTTTGTATCCAAAGTTATTCCAACAGAGTGGACCTGCTGGAATGGATGGTCACTTGACTGGCACCAAAGAGCACAATCCTGGATATCTCTACTCAAGTAATTCTCCCTTGAATTCAGTGGTATTTTACTTATTGGTAAGTGTGCATAAGCGTGCAGCTTATGACTCACCACTTAATGAAGCTTACCTGTTGAGGAAGCAGGCACTGGATTGCACAGTAATGTGTAGTAGGAGTAGGAGTAGCAACAACAACAACATTTATACCCTTCACATCTGGCTGGGTTTCCCCAGCCACTCTGGGTGGCTTCCAGCACATATAAAAACATAATAAAGCATCAGACATTAAAAACGTCCTGATACAGGGCTGCCTTCAGATGTCTTCTAAAAGTTTTGTAGTTCTTTATCTTCTTGACTTCTGATGAGAGGGCATTCCACAGGGAGGGCCCCACTGCTGAGAAGGTCCTCTGCCTGGTTCCCTGTAGCTATAGTGTAAGGATATTCATAGTGCTGGATGAAAGAACAGGAACATCAAGAGTAACTCTTTAAAGCCTGGTATTAACCAATCTAAGATCAGAAACAGGGGGAGCTCTCCAACTTCCCCATTTTATCGCAAACCGTTCTTGAGCCATAAAAACACATTTTCTCCCTGACTGAATGCAGGGCAAATTTTCCTTAAAGAGGTGCTTTGCAAACAGGCTATTAAAATACTAAAGAAAACATTGATTAGTTTTAAACAGCCACTACAATTCAGGCAGCTACAAAGGAGTGGATGTGTGTTATAGGTGAAGCCTTTTGTGTTTTAACAATTCAAGGAAAAATACAATAAGTAGGTTTGGAGGAAGCTTGTGGAAAACCTGCTGCTTTCACTCAAGGGTGGGCAGAAAGTAGATGTGGATCTACTGGTACAACTTGTGGCAATCTGCAGCCGGTTGATCAGGGTTTCTTATTTGCAACTGTTTAGCAATAGAAACACCAAAAAGTCTCTCCCAGTTCCAGTTGTGCTATTAAAAAGCCTGATTTGGAGTCACATCAGTCCCATTTGCGCTATGTATTTAAAAAAGCAGCAACAAGCAGTCATGGCTTCCCCCAAAGAATCCTGGGAGCTGTAGTTTGTTAAGGGTGCTGAGAGTTGGTCGAAGACCCCCTCCCCATTCCCCCCACAGAGCTACAGTTCCAAGAGTGGTGTCTCAATCAACCCTTCTTCAAAGGGAGCTCTGCTAATTGTAGTTCTATGAAGCAAAAAGGGAGCCTCCTAATGATGCTCAGCACCCTTAACAAACTACAGTTCCCAAAATGCCTTGGGATAAACTTTTACCGTACAAAGAAACCATCCAGCAGGCTCCTTGTAAGGCCCACAGATAAAGATTGGTGGCAAGCTTGTTCCCTTATTATCCACAGCCCGGTTTCCCTATGATGACTTCTTCCCCCACCCCTTGAAATCCAATTTTCCAGTTATTGTAGCACTTATTAAAAGCTTGACTGTAAAATCTTTGCGTATCCAGCGACCTATTTTTTATCATAACTGTTTATAATGCTTAACCCTCCCTGACAACTTAAACACTTTCCGCAAAATAATGTATTTTCAATAAACTGAAATATTAACCAATCATATGTAATGGTGCACAGCCCTTAACAACAGATTTGCCGGAAGTCCTTAGGGTTTCATATCAATCGAAAGCACCATCGACTGCCCGGCCTTGCGTTCGAATTACATTGCCTTTGGATCAAAAAGCAGAGTTGGGGGGGGAGGGGAGGGAGGCGGGAGAAAGTTCTCATTATGCTTCCCTGTCATTAATTTGAGCATTTTTATATGTGTGTCCTATTAAGTACTTTAAGTGCTTTTTGATAATTGTGCTTTGTAGTTTTTTTTACAGCACTTCAGCCTATTCCCAGTTCAATTTTCTCTTTTATCCGATGTTTGAAATATTGATTTCTGACAGATAAAAGCAAACCTTATAATCTCAGCAACACGCAGGGAGCAGGAGAGATGGAGCTCTGGAATGCATCGGGGAATCACCATATTTGAAGCCCGTCTTTGTTTTATTACATTTTATCAGCCAAATTTACTTACTGCTTGCTGGTATTTATGTTTAAGAAAAGAAGAAGAGAAGAAAAGCAAAAGGCAGTCAGCCGGCAAAATTACCAGTTCCTGGCACGCTTTTTTTTTTTTTTTTTTTTGGTGCATTTAGTAAGATAAAAGAAGAAACTCCCTCGGTGGCTGATGATTGCAGTAGCTTAAAGTCCTGTCAGCTGGCTCAGGGTAACTGTGATTTATCTACTGCAGATTGTGGGGAAGGCTTGCTTCCCTTCCCTTTTTTTTCCCAGGCTGCTTGGGAAATTGACAGATCAGAATAGCAGGGGACTCTCACAGGGCGCCAGTGAGATGTGGCGGAAAGCATTGCTGGGCTTGGAGCAAGAAGATCCAGGCTCAGACCCATAGGCTGTCACCTTTGGCCACTTCCCACAATGCACACGTCAAGGGTTAGTCTTGCCAGGTAACTCCTGAGACCTGTGCCCAGGCAAGGGCTCCACAATCAATTTCTTTTTCTTGGCCCTTCTGGTTCTCCTGCTTAGAGTTGCTGCTACCTGTTCACCTGCCCTCTCTGAGCAAGCTACGAGGTAGGGAGGTTCTGCAAACTCCACATGCCTTGTTTTCTTTCTCCTGTCCCTCTCTCTGTGGCTGCCTGCATACTACGCACTTTAAAGCACTATAAGGTAAAGGGACCCCTGACCATTAGGTCCAGTCATGGCCAACTCTGGGGTTGCGGCGCTCATCTTGCTTTATTGGCCGAGGGAACCGGCGTACAGCTTCCGGGTCATGTGGCCAGCATGACTAAGCCGCTTCTGGTGAACCAGAGCAGTGCACGGAAACGCCATTTACCTTCCCGTCGGAGCGGTACCTATTTATCTACTTGCACTTTGACGTCCTTTCGAACTGCTAGGTTGGCAGGAGCAGGGACCAAGCAACGGGAGCTCACCCCGTCGCAGGGATTCGAACCGCCAAACTTCTGATCGGCAAGTCCTAGGCTCTGTGGTTTAACCCACAGCGCCAAATACCACTATAAACAGTAATGGTTTTCCCCAAAGCATCCTGGGAGATGTACTTCATTAAGAGTAGGATTGCCATATCTTGAAGAGCAAAAAAGAGAAGAGCCAGAGCCACCGTGCTCGCATGCCTTTCCCCCCAGCTTGGGCTGGCAGTGGCCACGGCCTGCAGAGTGCCCATGCACCCCATGCTGGTAGCAACCGTGGTGCACAGAGCTGCCTGAACCTGAGCCTGCGCTGCCTGAGCCCAAGCCCAACCCCCCAAACCCGGACATTTTCTTTAAAATGTAAGAAATCTGCCCAGATCGGGATGTTGGTCCCCCAAAAGAGAACATGTCTGGGTTTTCCCCAACATATAGCAACCTAGTTAAGAGGGCTGAGTGTTGTTAGGAGGCCCCTCCTCACAGAGCTACAATTCCCAGAGTTCCCTGGGAAGAGAACTTGATAGTTAAACCCACCCCTTTCCAGAGCAATGGCTGGAGGTGGAGCTGTGCAATCCCCACCAATTTGCCCCATGGCTCCAATCTGGCGACCCCTTATTAGGTTGACCAGTTCTGGACTAATCCAGTGACCGCCTTCCCACTTTTCATCCAGTCCAAATTAGACTGGGTTGGGGCTAATATTTATTAGGGTTAACAAATCTAATTAAATGTACAGCCTAGAAGGGACAGTGGAAGGTGATTTTGCTGCCTTGCTGCTTCAAGTATTCAGTTGAATCCAGCCCATAAAATAAAAATTCACCTTCCACTTACAGCTTCTGGATCAGCAAATTCTGCCTAAAATGGGAAGGTGGCGTTGCAATATGTTCAGAGCTGATATCTTTACAGAGCTTGAAAAAAGCTGACTTTGGGGACACTCTGCTACAAGGCAATTGCTTGTGGCAAAGAAATGGGCAATTTTCCAAAAGGGTTTAGATATCAGTAGAAAAAGGTGTCAGTGCTTTCCAGCTGATGAAGCCAAACCTTGCCTCCTTCTGCCACCATGACTGGTTCTGCTGCTGCACGTGAGGGCGAGCCGGCAAAAAGAGGGCGAGCCCCCTCCGCGCCGGCCCTAAATAGGGCAGGCCACGCCCCCAGCCAGCCAGCTGATTGGCTGGCTGGGGGGGCAGACCCGACCAGGATTCCCCTGCTCTCGCGGGGGCTGGGACTAGCCCCCGCTCACATGGGGTGGGCGTGAAGCCCGCAACCCCACCTCCTGGGCAGGCCGGAAGTGGCTTTCCCGCTATAAGTCTCCATACTCTGGTGTGTGGATAATGTTGAGTAAAGGGCATTTTTTCTCCTTAAAAAGAAAAAAAAAGAAAATCTTTGTTGTTATGGACTGGCATTCTGCCAGCCACTTAGCAATTAAAGGTTTAATTTCCCAGCAATTAAAGTTTTCATTACTAAGCAATTAGCACTTAAGGTTTTACATGATAAGCATTTAGCTGAATTCTAGGGAAGCCAGAAGTTGGAACTGGGCATGGGATATGGTAGCTATGACTCAGGGAAGGGGTGGGAGAATGATGAACTGGGAAGCGTGGATGTAGTGTGACAGCTGAGGAATCATCCAGATTAAAAGACTGGAGTAAGATCACTTTCAATGAGAACAAACAATATGCCTATCAACAGCAGGACAGCCCCACATACTGATAGTCAATGTGGTTTATCCTTGAGGTCAGTGACTGGAAAACTCAGAGACAAATCCAGAGCATTGAGGAATACCAGCTAATCTCCTTTTTGCCAACCTATAGACAAAAGGGAGGTGCAAAGGGGGCAGATAGAATATGATGATGAGATGGGGAGGTGCAAGGGCGACCACTTATACATCAAGCAAAAAACAAAAACAAAAAACCCAAAAAATTCTGGGAGATCCATTTCGCTGTTTTTCTGCACCTCATGTAGCTTGATTTGATAGATTCGATTTAGTGTATTTTTATGCCGCTTTTCACTCAAACGAATCCCCAAATGGCTTACAAACAACAAATAACAATAATGCAATAAAACATAATACATCATATAAATCATTTAAAATAACTAACAAATCATCAATCAAAACAATTACAACCTATAAAATGCTATTAAACAAACACACACACACACACACAAGATTAATAGCAGCAACAAAAAAAAATAAGCTAAGCTAAGCACTGTTAAATTCATACACACACTTTCCATGACCCCATGACTCATAATCTTCCGCTCTGTTCAGGTCATTAAGATACATATAATCCCCAGTGTTAAGCCAGCTCAGCCGGATGCTGTGCTGGCTGGGGTCCTCAGGTAGTGGGCCATGCTGGAGATAGTGGGGCTTTCAAACCTACCACCAGTAGTTAGGTGGATGCTGACTCTGCTAACGTGCCTAGGCACCACGGACGAGGAACTTGTCCATGCCGCTCTCAATAATCAAGAGCTCCATTCCCACCTGAAGAAGTCCGAGACAAGCCTGTCCCTCTGCAGCTGCGAGGAGCTTGGCGTGGGTTGCAGATATTTCATGAAACTTACTGGGTGGCCTTGGACAAGTGACTGTCAGTTTAAATTTGATGAGTGCTCTATTGTTTCCCAAATTTCTGGTTTCCTGAATTTTGAGGCTTTCACATCATTCCTCCCCCAACTGTATGCTGAGCAAAAGCATGGGAAAGGAGGGCAGTGGTGGGGGGAACCCCAAAGATCTCAATTTAATCCATTGTGGAATGTTGAACTGGATGGGTTAAGCTTTTAGAAACTTCCTTGCAGAAACCCAAGTACCTCCTAACAATGCCTCGGCTGTTTAAAGCAAGGCTGGGCAACTGCTCCATGGAATTCTTAAGTAACAAGAGAGGATGTGACCTGAACAAAACACACACAAAAAGTTACCTGGTTCCTTAGTTATTATTATTATTATTATTATTATTATTATTATTATTATTATTATTTTAAAATATGCACAAGATAATACATTGCAAAATTGTTTTATTTTCTGCATGGGGCAATTGAGATGAAATGTCTCGAGTTATTAGCTATGGGAGATATTTTATTTTAAATCTTTTTTTTTAAAAAAGGAGACTTATTTACCAAAACACAACCTGAGCCGTCCAGAGGATATAAATGAAATGCTATAATTATACGCGAAAAGAGGGTTACTGACCTTTGGATTGCAATATCTTGTCTCCTTTCTCCTCCCTTTATACGATCCGGCCTAAAGGATGAAATTGCATCTTTTTCTTCAGCTGTTGCAAGAATGAGGTGGTATTGGGAGCTAGTGAGGCGTGGCACGATATAGCTGTTCATAGCTTGCAACAATTTGTCCATTTTCCATTTTGTTTGATTTTATTAACACCCGAGTCCCTGGGGAGGGGAGGAAGGGGAGGAAAGAGGTTGAGCTGTCATCGAATGATGACAACTCCCACCCTCACTACACTGTCAGCGCTTCAACTGCTATCATCCGTCTGCTCCAGAACTTTTATTCAGAGACAAGGGTGAAGAAATAAACACCTTTGAGAATGTACAGTGCCTCTCTGAAAATGTGCAAAGCACCTTCCTTCCTCAGTTGGTCCCCAGGGATACACTGAATCCAGGGAAATGAAATCCAGCTCACCACAGCTAGAATTGTGGTTGTTGTTTATATCTCACTTATTTAATTTGTGTTGTTTTTTTTAAGCATAAGAAGCTGCCTTGCACTGAGTCAGGGCATTCATCTACCTGGCTCAGTATCCTCTACACTGACTGCCATCAATACTTGTCAAGAAAGCTGGATGTGTAAATATTTGGAACAGATAAGAGAAAGGACTTTTTCATGTGTAGTTAAACTATGGAACTTGCTTCCGCAGGAAGCCACCAAGCCAGATGGCTTTAAAACAGGATTGGACAAATTCATGGAGGGTCTGGCTATCTATAGCTGCTAGCCGTGAGGGCTACGGTCTACCTTTATGGATGGAGGCAATAATGATACTGAATACCAGTTGCTGGAAACCACAGCAGGGCAGAGTGCTCTTTATCAAGGACAACACATCCAGAACCGTGACTGATAGCAACTTTTTAAAAAAACAACACCAAAACTTGTGCTTAAACATCCTTCTCAAATGTTTTTCCTTGTGTCTTATGACTTTTCAGATTGTGAGCTGAAAGGCAGGACCCATCTTAGAACTGTTTTTTGTAAGCCACTCTGAGAGACTTTTTTTTTTTTTGCTAAAGAACAGTGTATAAATGAGAGAGCAAGCGCACGAGAGCGAGAGAGAGAGGAAGGAAGGAAGGAAGGAAGGAAGGAAGGAAGGAAGGAAGGAAGCTCATTTGCTTCTGAAAGAATAATGTTTACACCAAGTATTTCAAGAAAAGAAGAAACAGAACCAAATTCCTCTGTTGAGGAAGAAAACTTACTAAGCTGGACATCACTGAGAAGTACTACTTTGCTTCTGCCCACCCACCTCTTTGAAGAGATACACAAATCTGTCAGTTTCTCTCTCTCTCTCTGTTTCTCATTTTTTCAAGTTTAAATTCAGTTCGGCAGTTTTCCACATCGGTTAGCAATGTTTTATTTTTTTAAAAAAACTTTTCTCACAAAAATTCAGCAGCATTTTAGCGTGTTAAAAAAAAACTCTCCTAAAAAGACTTTAATGTGGCAACAATCTACTGTACATCTAGCACAGAGAAAGACACACTTGTTTATAAACAATATCCCCCTGATGCAATGCATTTTTCAACATTTCTTTTCACATTTTTTTGCATTTATATGCAGACATTACCCTAATATGTGCCCTTTTCTACAAAGCTTTGGCTGGATAACCGAATCACAATATTTGGCAAAGTACAAATTTCAAAAGATAGATGTATTTCAGTTTGCAAGTTGTTTCAGGAACAGCAGATTAGGTAAGTTCACATTAAAATGTGAACCAAAGCAAATTCCTCCACCATCACTGTCCTTCTGCCGTACAGACAAAGAGCAGGACAAGATTAGTTCGTGGTTAATTAATCCAATTAATTATTTGGATTAATTAATCGAAGCTCACAGTTCTGCCCTCATAACCTTTAGCATGCATTAGAATCTCTCCCCCCATATTATCAAGACTGGTGACAAATACCCCTTCTTCTCTTACCGCTAGTAGGAAGGCTATTGAAAGTTAACGGGTGATCTCTTTGTCGTGCAGAGATAGGAAACCTGTTTCTCTCCTGATGTTGCTTTACTCCAACTTCCATCACCCCAAGACACCATGCTCAGTGGTCAAGCATGATCAGAGTTGCACTGGTTCCCCAACCCTGCTTTGAAGTGATCCTAGTATGTTACAGGCATCCCCATGACTTAGCACATGATTTGCACGCAACCACGTATATGCGCAGTGCTGGGAAATAACAAAATAATTAAATTCAAACCTGAAATGGCGGGAGAGAGATGGAGGGGGCCCCTTCCCACAGCCTAAAGAGGACGCCACTGAGCCCAATGTCCAGAAATAAAGTTTTAAAAGGCTTTTTAAAAAGTCTCCAAGGGTTCCAAAATAGCGTGCAGAAGCTCTTGCTCCCACCACACTACCCTGCCCATTGGGAGGGAAGCTGTGCTGTAGTGGACTCCCCACTTGCACGCATTTTGCTGGACCGTAACCCCTGTGTATGTGGCGAGTTGCCTGTATAAGCAAGCCTAAAGAAACAAGAGCCATGGATCTAAAACAAAGGGCTTTGAATGCTATCTGAAGGAGCGTCTCCACCCCCATCGTTCTGCCCGGACGCTGAGGTCCAGTGCCGAGGGCCTTCTGGCGGTTTCCTCATTGCGAGAAGCAAAGCTACAGGGAACCAGGCAGAGGGCCTTCTCGGTAGTGGCACCCACCTGGTGGAACGCCCTCCCACCAGATGTCAAAGCGATAAACAACTACCTGACATTCAGAAGACATCTGAAGGCAGCCCTGTTCAGGGAAGCTTTTAATGTGTGACATCTTAGTGTATTTTTGGTCTTTGTGGAAGCCGCCCAGTGTGGCTGGGGAAACCCAGCCAGATGGGCGGGGTACAAATAATAAATTATTATTATTATTATTATTATTATTATTATTATTATTATTATTATTAGAGCATAGCAAGAACAGCAATAAACTACCATGGGAAGGGCAGTAGCACAGTGGTATAGCATTTGCTTTGCATACCAAGCTTCATTCCCCAGCATCTCAGGGCAGGTCTGGGAATGTCCCTTGTCTGGAACCTTGGAGAGGTACTACTGGTCAGTATAAGCCATACTGTGCTAGATGTGACTTGGTATAAGGCAGCTTCTTATATTCCTCTCCCCAAACTTGGATTGTTTGAATGGTTTACTAATCAGCTGCAAACTGCAATAAAGGATGTTCCATTTCATGCCAAAGTTAAGCACTTCCAAGTCCTACTAATGTCACTGGGAGAGATTTCAGCCCCATCTAAGTCAACGGGGTGTAAGAATGCTTCCCTTACTCCGGACTGTGTCTTAAAATGTTACCCTATTAATCCCATCCTCGCTTCTTTCCTCCTGCCCTTGCAACCTCCTCTGTTTATCCCAAGATCTTTCTTTCTGTGACATTGATGTCCAGCCTCAGTAGGTTAAAAGATAAGAGTCCAATTGATGCTGAGTGACACGCCAAACTAAACTTGACCTCTGACCTTTCCCCCCCCACCTGCACTTTCTATGGACCCAGTGATGAGCTGCCAATATCGTAACAAAAAAAACCACATCCCTTATCTTGTGTTTTTTTAAACAAAAAACAAAACAAAAAATTGTTTCCCGTATGATGTAGATATTGATGGAAGGGAAGGGAAGGATACGAAATGGCAAAATTAAAACCATGGGTCATCAGCTGCTAGACCCAGGACCTAATCCAGCCACCTGAGGGTGGGGCTTCCCATCTAGCATCCTCCTAGGGAATTTGATTCACTGCATAATTGCACTAAAATGCTAATGTATTTGCACAATGAGTTTTTAAGGGGGCGGGAATCACAAACTGATGAGGGGATGTGGAGAGCTGATCTGAAAATTGCAAACATGAGAAATGGAGAGAAACCAAACATACCCTAATGTTAACATTTCTGTATGCAGTTTCGCTTAATGCATACAGATACAATGCATGTTTGCATTTTCACAAATATATCACATAGCATGCTGCTGATGGGAGGTCAGCTAAGTACTCCCAGCCTCCTGCACTGACCACTATTGGGAGAACCGTAGGCAAATGACCTGTACACAATCAAAGAAGGCAGAAAAGAAATATCTAACGCTGTTTTCTTAAAGGCGTGCCTTTTGGGATTTGGTCCATATGCCTATCTTTGATTTTCCTGCACCAAAGTTTAAGAACAGCTATTGAGGAATAGAAAAATACTCAAACTTGCTCAGACATCCCAGGGCATGGTCTGATCCCCACACGTTTTGCTAAAGCTTAATAAATCTGGGTCTGGTCAGTGCCTGTAAGGCCTTGAGTTCTATTATGGGGGGGAAAGTCTGGATATAAATGTCATGATTTTTTAAAAAAAATACTTTAAAATATTCCTACCTGTCACTGACTGCCCCTTCCAGATATGTTGCCTGCCGATTTTTCCAAATAACTTAATAATCAGATGGTGTTTCCAAGCTCAATGCACCTAACAGGATTCTTTCTAAGATTGCTATTATTACAAGAGGCGGAACAAAGAGCGCTCAGTTTTACTGACAGTTGTGATTATAATGTATGTGATGTGCACATAGCTTCCTTTTATGAATTTCTGTGTCTTCATGAGGCACAGTCATGTGGATTGCATAGGAAGCAATGGAAACCAACACAACACAATGAAGATGTTGTTTTTTTGATAGCAGGTTACAATATCTAACTATATATGCAAACCCCAGCTGATGTGCACTTCTATTCATTGACTAGCTGGATCCCCATTGGATAGTGGAATCCACCACTTGCTGAGCACTTGATGCTATGTAATGTGAGCACCAAGCAATAAAGAAGGGTATTTCCATTGCTCTTAGCTTATCTGTGATTCCTGAGCTACGGTTTACGGTACCTTCTCTCCGTAAGGAAGGTTTGATATGGACCTCACAAGTTGAATATAGTAGAGTCCACACCTCTTCTGAAAACAGCAGGTTCATAGTGCATCGATTCTGTATGGTGGTCAATGTTTGTAAGATGAGGAAGCAGATCCTTCATGTACTTGACTTCATATGCTAAATTTGGCTTCTCTCTTCTGGTATCACATCATGTGCCATGCACCAGTGGAGTGATACTCACCAGGTACTGATGCTTAAGCAGTTATATAGTACTTTAGAGGAAGGGTAATCAACACAGTGCCCTTCAGATGTCATTGGACAACAACTCCCATCATCCCATGCTGGATGACGCCGGTGGAAGTTATAGTCCAACAGCATCCAGAAAGCACCACACTGGCTGCCTCTAGAGTAACCCAGGTGCTTTGCATGCATTATCCCAGGGGTTGCTAACATGTTACCTTCAGATGTTGCTGGACTACAGCTCCCATCATCCCTGTCAGAGACCACACTGACTTGGACTGGTGGGAGTTGGAGTCCAACAACATCCAGGGGGCACCATGTAGACTATCCCTACATTATCCTTTTGTAAGCCTTACAGCAACTCTGTGAGTTGGGTCAGCATTATTAAAGACATGCCACAGTGCATCTGTTGGAGATAGGTCATCAGCAAAAATAGTGACTTGCCTATGACTACCTAGCAAGTTCATGGTAGGGATGAGATTTGAGACAGGGACTCCTAGAACTTTTGACCACCTCCTTTATTTAAACAAGGAACACTACACAATACTACTTCACACTTTTGAATCAGATGCCTCCTTCAACATGAATGGAACGATCTCATGTAGTTTGGGTATCTATGTGTACGCCTCAAGGAGTCCCTGTGCTTTTAAGCATTTGAAATTTCAGGCCATCATCCTAAGTATGATTACTTGGCTATATGTTCTACTGCAAGTAAATTTCATTGATTTCAATTAGAGTGTAATTCTTTACCAAAGTAGCTGAAACAAAGTCTTGGGTTTTCACGGTCTGTTTAACAAAGCAAAACACTTCTTCCTGCCAGCGAAAAAAGATTTAGGCTGAGTACGTACCATCCATTTAAATCTCATTTCCCTACTTCATACAAGAATCCTGGGAATTGTAGTTTACCCTCACAGGACTACAATTCCCAGCACTCTTGACAAATGACAATTCCTGGGATTCTTTGTAGGAGTGTGTGCTTTAAATGTATGGTGTGCATGCAGACCCAATATTTCTGCTGTAATTTGATGCTGAGTAGAAGAATTCCCATTGTATTGGGCTGAGTTTCATTGCAGCCTATCAACATAATGACATGAAATTGACCCTTAAGACTGAAGTCAAAATTTTAAAAACACCACCATTCAAACCACCCTTTTTCGGTGGGGTGGGAAAACATGTTCTGCTGAGAAATCAGAGGCACAAGTCTTCCAGCACTTGCTACATTTGTAAGTTACAATTGCCGGGTTTCCAAATTGCAGTTTGAAAACATATCCATGGGCAATTTTGATTCCACTCAGTCCCTTGTCTTCTGTCATGTAAAGATGTCAAAGCTGTCTCCTCGAAATAAACGGTGCTCAAGCAAACCGTGATTCTTAACAAGTTACCAAGGAACACGGTGAAATCTCTTCTTTTTGTTTACTACAGCATGTCTTGATTACATCAGCAACATAAAGGAAGATGCAATGGCAAAGCAAATGAGGATGACTTAATTGCAACAGTGTCTTGTGGCCACTTTGTAACAGCAACAGCACTCCTAGACCTCCTGGTTTATTCCCCAGATGTGGGGAATATTGTGCTGTTTGCCTGATTATAATGCTAGAGCTTTTGTCCTGTTTTCTAATGTTCCTTTTGCACTGCAATACCTGTTATGGGCTGGTGGCTTTTTGATCAATATACCACCATCTTGCACTAAATTTCATTCTCGCCACTGAGCATAACAAACACAACAACAACAAATTTTAAATTTCTATCCCACCCATCTTGCTGGGTTTCCCCAGCCACTCTGTGCAGCTTACAACATATATAAAAACACAACAAAGCATCAAACATTTATCTAAAAACAAAATATCCTATATCCTATGTTGTGACACATCAATGAACAACATTGGACAGTGTCACTATTCCTAGGGTTGCCCTATGTCCAGATTTCCCCTGATACGTCCGGGATTCAAACGACGAAAAAAGCGTCGGGGAGGGAAATTTTTTTTTAAAAGCCAATATGTCCAGAGGTTTGGGGGCACAAAAAGCTGTGCCCTGGAAGGGGAAGCAAGCGGTCACTTCATCTCCTGCCAAGAGCAAGGCCTTTGCTAGCTGTGCAGTGGAGAACTTAGAAAGAGGTGGGGAGTATGGACACAACTACTGCCTGCCCAAGCCTGGCACTGCCTCTCCAGGTGTGTAGCACTGAGCTGTGTCATCGCAAGAGTCCTTAGGCCACCTTCTCAAAATCAGGCAGGCTTTGGGAAGGTGGAAGGTGGAAGGGAACGTGCTCCTAGTCCACAGGTGTCGGCACAGAAGGGGCCTAGAGCAAGGCTTGGGTGACTTAAGGTGGCTCTGGGTAGGGATTGTGCAAAAAATACATAAGTATCTCAATAATTTCGGTGGTTTTCTTTAAAAAGGCTCAACAATTTTGGGGTCTTCCTGGTTTTCACTTTTTGGAATATGGCAACCCTAAACATTAAGTTTATTTAATTTTTTATAAAAAAACAAACAAACCAAGGCGGGTAAAAGGAACGCCTCTTCCCATCTGTGTGAAGGAAATGTGAACTTGCCATTGCTATTCCTTCTACAGAATGCTGGGGACTTACTCTGGGGTTGGGTTGAAATGATCCACATCTGTTGGAAAAGGAATTCTGAGCAGGGAGAGATGGGTGTGGGTGGGTGTGCATTAAGCATTCTCTCTCTCTCTCTCTCTCTCTCTCTCTCTCTCTCTCTCTCTTCTCTCTCTCTCTCTCTCTCTCTCTCTCTCTCTCTCTCTCTCTCTCTAGCTCAGGATAGCTCAGCATGAGGCTTTTAATCTCAGGGTTGTGGGTTTGAGTCCAATGTGTTGGGTGAAAGATTCCTGCATTGCAGGGGGTTGGAAGAGATGATCCTAAGGGTCCCTTCCAACTCTGAAAATCTAAATCTAAATTTAAATCTAAAATCACACCCTTTGGAAAGGAGCCCATAACAGCCCAACTGTGCAGAACTGAAATATGCTAGCCGTCTAGTGCCTAGCCAGCCCCTAAAGATAAAGCGTAACTTATTCAATTATTTAATAATAAAAACCTTAACAACGTTGGTTTTTGAAATATGGCAAGCCTAAGAATTCTCCCACCCAAAACATAATTTCCCCAAAACACCCAACCCAAAACTTTGGTCAAGCCATGGCTTGGTAACATTAGGCTAGGCCTTAATGCTTAATATAATGAGGCTGGTGTTCTGCAAAGCTTAAAACACCCAATAATGTGTCTTTTGTTGTGAACCCTCAGGGTACATTTTTTTCTTCCCTGCCAGTTGAGCTTATTTTGATCAGCTGATAACATAACTCACAAATATGCCCCTTGTTTTTACTGTATGTGTGAAAATTCACCGTTATGGACTTTAAGGCAAAGCATTCAGCTTGTAACAGGCATGGAGGCAACTCCTTTGCATATGAAATGGACATTAAACGCCTCTGTTTTATAGATGCAATGTGTTAATTGATGGATAGGAGAGAGAGCTGGCAAAATGGACGTGAAATTTGGCATATGTCAATTGTAGGTCTTCACTCTGCAGAAAAAAAATCTGACTCCATTTCAACACGTGCTTTTGACTCAAATTTTTTAAAGATGGATTCTATTTGTCATTGTGGTGATTTTTTAATTTAATTTAAAAAAAAACAACCATGCTTTTTGCTGAAGTGGCTTCAGAATTTTATAGCCCCCCCTCCAACCTCAGTAAAATAAATAGCAAAACATCAGAGCCTCTGGTATCAAAAAGTCATTGCTGCATTTCCAAGGGTCATAAAATAATATTCATTTGATTGATGGCTGTCAAGATGACAATTGCACCTCCAGTTGGGAATCTAATAGCCTCCAACTCTATTCTTGGCCATGATTTATTTCAGGATTGTTATCTGTGCTTGCTTCCCACATTTCCACAACCATATGTTGACGCAGATGTTGGCATGCTTCCTTTGTAGAGAGGTGTTGCTGGGATCTGTTCTGTGGAATAAACAGCTTTATATTTATTTACTAGCAAATGAAACTTGCATTCTGCATGCACAGATACAGACTCTTGGCTGCAACTGAAATTCCCTCCTCCCCTGAGTTAAGTCTGAAGAGGCAAGAGAACTTTGACGGTCCACCTTGCCACCCCATGTACAGCTGGGCATGTTCTGGACTTGAATGCTGGGCATTGGCTGCCAGTTTACTATTGGGTAAAGTTCAACGTGCTGGTTTGGGCATATGAAGACCGATACAGCTGGGGAGCAGGATAGCTGAAAGATAATCTCACGTCTTATATACGCAATTGGTCACTGTGCTCCACAAGAGAGGGCTTCCTGAGGATACTATCGTTATGAGGAAGTCTGTTCCACACAGTACAAGAATCAGGTCTTAGTGTTGTAGCACCCACCCTTTGAAATTCCTTCCCATTAAAATATTACATAGGCACCACCTCTGTTGTCTTCTCAGCACCTACAGAAGAGCTTCCTCTTCTAACAAACCTTTCAAGTAGAAATCATTCTCAGTCTGCTGTGGAATTGTTTTCCAGATGTTTCCATAGTTTTATTGTTTATAACAACAACAACAACAACAACAAC
This sequence comes from Podarcis raffonei, assembly GCF_027172205.1. Lineage (NCBI taxonomy): Eukaryota > Metazoa > Chordata > Lepidosauria > Squamata > Lacertidae > Podarcis > Podarcis raffonei. Next base: position 55,865,261 of record NC_070609.1, on the reverse strand, counting down.
AACAACAATAATAATAATAATAATTTTTTATTTATACCCCGCCCTCCCCAGCCAAGGCCGGGCTCAGAGCGGCTTACAAGCAATAATAAAAACAAGATGAATGATTACAACTTAAAAACAAAAATAAAATACAACATTAAAACAATGGAACATTAAAATATTAAAATGTAGCCTCATCGCAGAAGGAGAAGGAAAAGAAAAAAGAAAGAGAGGGAGGGAGGGAATCAAATTGGCTCCAAGCCAAAGGCCAGGCGGAACAACTCTGTCTTACAGGCCCTGTGGAAAGAAATCAGATCCTGCAGGGCCCTGGTCTCATGAGGCAGAGCGTTCCACCAGGCCGGAGCCAGAGTTGAAAAGGCCCTGGCTCTGGTTGAGGCCGATCTAACTTCCTTAGGGCCTGGGACCACTAGGGTGTTGTTATTTATGGACCTTGAGGCTCTCCGTGGGGCATACCAGGAGAGGCGGTCCCGTAGGTACGAGGGTCCTAGACCGTGAAGGGCTTTAAAGGTCAAAAGCAGCACCTTAAATCTGACCCTGTACTCCACTGGGAGCCAGTGCAGCTTGAAAAGCACTGGGTGAATATGCTCCCATGGCAGAGACCCCGTGAGGAGCCTCGCTGCAGCATTCTGTACCCGCTGGAGTTTCTGGGACAGCTTCAAGGGTAGTCCCGCGTAGAGCGAATTACAGTAGTCAAGCCTGGAGATGACCGTCGCATGGATCACTGTGGCCAGGTCAGGAAAGGTAAGGGACCAACTGCTTGATGCGGCAAAGGTGGAAAAATGTCGCCTTGGCTGTTGCTGTAACTTGCGCCTCCATGGAAAGGGAGGCGTCAAGGATTACACCCAAACTCTTAACGGAAGGCAATGGCACTAATTGGGCCCCTGCAAGAGAAGGGAGTTGGTCCCTCATCCCCATGCCATCCTGACCCAGCCATAGGACCTCTGTCTTCAAAGGATTTAGTTTCAATCGGCTCCCACGAAACCATCCAGCCACAGCTTCCAAGCATCTGGTCAATGTGTTCAGGGCCGAGTCGGTGTGGCCATCCATCAGCAGATAGAGCTGAGTGTCATCAGCATATTGGTGACAGCCCAGCCCAAAGCTCCGGATAATCTGGGCAAGGGGGCGCATAAAGATGTTAAAAAGCATCGGGGAGAGAATTGCGCCCTGCGGCACTCCACACACCAAGGAGTGGCGCGATGACATTTCCCTCCCTTGTGCCAGCCTCTGTCCCCGACCAGAGATAAAAGAGCACAACTAGTTACGGGCTATGCCCTGTATCCCCACGTCTGCGAGGCGGTGGTCCAGAAGATCATGATCGACCATATCAAAGGCTGCTGACAAATCTAAAAGGATCAAGTTGTTTACGGAGATCATCTGTTAGGGCAACCAGAGCCGTCTCCGTCCCAAAACCAGGACGGAAACCAGACTGAAATGGATCTAATGCCGATGTTTCCTCCAGAAACCTACCAAGCTGTTCAGCAACCGCTCTCTCAATTACCTTACCCAGGTATGGAAGATTTGAAACTGGGCGGTAATTGGATAGGTCTAAGGGATCTAATGAAGTTTTCTTTAGGAGTGGACACACCACTGCTTCCTTCAGTTCCCCTGGGAATGTCCCCATGTCAAGGGACAAATTGATAATTTCAACCAGGGGGGTCCGCACAACATCTGGACACTCCCTAATCAGCCAAGACGGGCACGGATCAAGGAGGTAGGTGGTGGGCCTACCAACTTGGAGGAATCTATCCACATCAGTGGGGAGTATCCGATCGAAATGGTCCAACACTGGACCTGAAGTCAGTCGAGGGGCCTCCAGTTCAGTCACTGTATCTAAATTGGCAGGGAGGTCACGGCGGAGCAACTGGACTTTCTCCACAAAAAAGCTCGTGAATGCCTCACAGCTGTGGGTCGAATTTATGCTTAAATTTGGTTGTCCTCCTAAGGACATTATTGACCTAATTATTCTAAAAAGTTGTGCTGGGCGAGAGCTAGTGGATGCAATGGAAGCTGCAAAGTAAGATTTCTTAGCAGCTTTAATAGCCATCTCATAGGCTTTCATAAGCGTCCTATAAGATGTTCTTGAGGCTCCGTCACGAGTCCGTCGCCATACTCGCTCTAGCCGTCTGAGATCCCTCTTCATTTTCCGGAGCTCCTCAGTAAACCAAGGGGCCCGGTTTCGACGGGGTCGCAGAGGGCGCTTAGGCGCGATCTCATCAATGGCTGCCAATGGTCCTCAACAAGGTCATCTAATGAGTCGCCAGGAGGAGCAGGGTTCCGCAAGGCTTGTTGAAATCTATCAGGATCCATCAGTTTTCGCGGACGAGCCCAAATAGGTTCGCCACCCGAGCCGGGGAGGAGCGGGAAGTCAATCTTGGCTTTCAGAGCGTAGTGATCAGACCATGGCACTTCCACAGTGGGGAGCATGATCACATCTATGTCAGCCCCAAAGATCAGATCCAGCGTGTGGCCTGCTTGATGAGTGGGGCCCAAAACAAACTGGGAGAGCCCTAGTGTTGCCATGGAAGTCACTAGGTCCAGAGCCTGTGAGGAGGGAGCGGCATCGGCATGGACGTTGAAGTCTCCCAAAACCAGTAGGTTTGGGAACTCCAAGGCCCAGCCCGCCACCACCTCCAGCAGGTCTGACAGGGTGGCTGCAGGTGTGCTGGGTGGTCGGTACACCAGCCAGACAGCCAAGCTCTCCTTGGTGCCCCACACGAGACCAACACATTCAATGCCGGAGATCGCCAGTGATAGCAGAGCTCTGAAAGAGCAATCCTCCAGGAATAACAACGCTACTCCTCCCCCCCGACTCACAGTCCGTGATTGATGGAGGACAGAGAAACCTGGGGGTGTTATCTCATGTAGGGAGACTACTTCGCCTTCCCGTACCCAGGTCTCCATCACGCAAGCCAGGTCAATCCCCTGCGAGACAAAAAAGTCACGCATGGTGGTGGTTTTGTTGCCTATGGACCTGGCACAGCACCAATGACAGAGGTGTGTAATCCTTGCTCTCCCAACCCTCATCCCTTGGGATGGGGCGTAGATTGGAAGGGGTTCGAGGATCACTGCATCTCGAAACCCTTCGCCGATAGAGATATCTAGCCCCACCGCCATTCCTCCCTAGCCCTTCAATTGTGGAAATCCCAGATCCCATACTAGCCTCCCCAATAGATGGGTAACATCCCCTCAATAACAAGTCATCCTTGGGCCAGGACTCCTGGGTCAAAATGGTATGGGAAAGAGGTGGAGGTCTGATAGGGTAAGTATCCCTAGAAGATAAAACCCAACCAACCGCACCCCAAGCGGGGGGGACAGTCCCATGGTGTTTGTATGTTTGCCACCCTGGACTTCTTTGGAAGGAAAGTTATGATTAATAATAATAATAATAATAATAATAATAATAATAATAAACTGTGTCCCAAATCTGAGGTGCTAATGTAATGAGGTGCTCTATTTTCAAACATTTCTAGTAATCAGAGTGCCTGGGGCTGAACTAGAACAGGGGTTACCAACCTGTTGTTGGACTCCAACTCCCATCAGCCCTGACAACTGGCCAAGCTGGCAGGGACTGATGGGAGTTGGAGTCCAACAATAGCTGGAGACCACCACATTAGCTACCACTAGAGTAAAGAAACCAAAGTCCTATCTTGCCCAGTGCTGTGTTTTTCGCAGAAGCTAAACAGATACCTCTGGGAAACCCACAAGTATGAGGACAAAAGCCTGCTGTTGCTATCCGGCAAATGCATTCAGACGTGTGGTATCTCTGATCCAACAGGTAGCATATAGGCATTGCGGACAGTAGCTATTGATCTGCATCATGACTAGTAGCCTTATCCACCATGAATAAAGCCCTGTCTGCACTATACATTTAAAGCAGCACTTTAATCAGACATGGCTTTCCCAAAGGATGCTGGGAACTGTAGTCTGTTGAGGATGTCAAGAGTAGTTATTAGGAGACCCCTGTTCCCTTCACAGACCTACAATTCCCAGAGTAGTCTAACATTTAATCCGTCTTCCCAGTAATCTCAGATATAGTTTCCAGGTTGGGAAAGGCTAGCATTTAATAATAATAATAATAATAATAATAATAATAATAATAATAATAATAATGTTGTACTGTAATCAGCTGAAAGTTTTCTGCTGCTTCCTTTCAACTTCTCTAAAGGTGGCCTGACGAAAAACATTTTGAGGATAAAATACTTGATTAGCCTCTCCCTGGTTTGTCTATTTGAGAAAGATAATTGAAAACACAATGGATTTTGAGGAGAGAGAGGGGAGATGGTGCATCCTTTGCAAACACATGCTATTTAAAATCTATAGCATATCACCTATATCAGCTGTGTGCTTTAATTACAAAAACATGATCCTTCAGCTATTGCAAGCACAGGGCAGAGCAACATGGCTAGTGATGAGATTCTACCAGACAACCAAATACCACGTTTTTGTTTGTGTGTGTTTAAAGAAAACACATATCATAGTAACATAGGAAGCTGAGTCAGACCTTTGGTCTGATTATGTCAGTATCTACACAGAATGGCAGAGAATCTCCAGGGTTTCAGACTGGGCTTCCTTCATAGTCCTTTGTGGAGGTGCTGAGGATTGAAGTGGGGACCTTCTGCATGCAAACCAGATGCTCTACTGCTGAACTATAGCCCTCACCCAACCTGCACCCCCAAATCTTATTAAACAATACCCCCTTAGATTTGCTAGCTTTCACTTACGCATCTGCTATTAAGAGGGGCCCCATTTTCCAAAGCTAAATGCTCTCCTAGGTGAAAACACTAGTGTATACCATGAGAAGGAGAGTATAAAAGGAGGATCCAGATTTACCATATTAATACTCGGCTGGGATGAGTCCATTTTGGTTTCTCATTCTTCCCATTTTTTCTCCGCATTTGCACACTAGTTTGCCATTTTTATTTTATATTATAAAAAATCCTCATCAAAGCCCATCAGCATTTTAGTGCAAATTTCTCCTAATATGTACATTTTTGCATGCATTTTTGCTTATTTTTTATTTTATATTTGCAAAACAAATTCTCCTAATACAATTTAACTTCGTATGCTGTTTTCCCTATTAGATGCACCTACAGGCACTCTTCTATGCACCCTAGTTCTATGCACACATCACTTGGCTGGAGAACTGCATTGCAAAGTTCAGAGAAGTGTGCATTTCAAGGATTGCTGCGCTTCAGTTTGTATCTTGTTCTGCAAAGTGCAAGTGAGATCGGTTTGCCTGTAAATGAAAACTGAATTGAATTTCTACACAGCCGTTTTACATCAGGACCAACACAGTTGATGGGGATGGTTTTTTGGTCTACCGAATCCTAATGCTGCTAATCTCAGCAGCTACAGCAGTGCCTGGGGTTCTTGTAAAACAATCAGCTGCCAGCGTATTAACCTTCTGTTATTTTGTTTGCCACAAAGTGGGGGCCACCCTGCGAAACACTTTGCAGGCATTTTATTTGCTATGTTGATTCCTATTAGATATCATTAGGTACACAATAATTATTATAATTACGTGCATTGCTTAGGCTACCCTGCTAAATAACAACCACGTTTATTCAGAAGTCATAATTGCTGCATCTAGACTTTAAAATGAAATCTAATTAGATGTCAGTTTATCCTTCTAACCCCCCTCCAACACGCACAACCCCTCCATAGTAATCAAACTGAATATAGATAATGAAATCCTGTCCAGCAACCGGTTTATATTTCAAACACATTGCTACGTCTTATAGAAGTAGTATGTGCATTATTAGCAAAGAAACGTGGATGTAAGCTTTACTGCATGAACTAGAAATGTAAGAAGAGCCCTGCTGGAAGACACCAAAGGTCCATCTTGTTTTGGATCTGGCTTCTTATAGTGGCCAATGAGGCTCAAGCCCTCCCCTGCTATGGCATAAGGAAACAAGAAGAGTTATTGGCCGATGCAGTCCAGCATCCTGGGAAACCAGCAAGAACAAGAAGAACACACGTTTAAAGAAGACTGGAAAATGTTTACTGAATATATGGGTGGAAATTGTGTTCATTTAAAAAGGCTGGTAGAATTAAGATAGATTCAGCAGTGTAAATAAGTTTTGGTGGATGTAACAATGGATTACTGAACAGTTTAGTTCCTGTAAAATATGCAGGGATGTATGGATAAAATTTGCATGTGGGAAAGTGCCTTTCTTCAAAGTGAGTACTGTACAGAAGATGGAGGGGGTGCAGAGTTATTCTGTCAGCTGAAAGACCAGAAACTTTGGGCTCCTCTTATCCTTGAAATCTTCCCAATCCAGCAGGTCTATGCAAGAACCCCATAATTTACAAATAGTGCCTGAGTTTGCTCCACCACCCCCCATCCTCTTTTTCTTCTTTTCCATTTGTAAGCCAGAGGGCCGGAACTCTCTCATTGATGATATATGTAAGTTGCTCTTGGAACCATTGCAGGGGGCAAAGAGTGAGATAAAAATGCTATGAAATAAACTTGGAGCATGATAATAAGAACAGTCCTGCCGGATCAGTCCTACATTGCACCCCAAACCATGTCTACTAAGAAGTAAGTTCCATTGAATCCAGTAGGGCTTACTCCAGGGATGTTTCTGCCCTTTAATGCATCAGCATCATTTGTTTCAGGGGCACTTACCCATGCAAAATGAATGTCACCATTCTGTAATCATGCAAACAGTGCACATCATTGTTTCATATTACATACATATCCTTGTTATCTGCAATTGCATATCATGTTTCCCATTCAGAATAGCACATGCAGAACTGCAGTGCAGATCAGAGAGTCACAGTTGCTCATTGGATGTGTAATTGGTCTAATTGTGCAGCAGCTTGCGCAATTAAGCTGCTGCTGCTTTTCAAAGAATCTGACAGAAATATCACAACCCTGCTGCCTGTCATGGATGCTTATCCACAACAGCAAATGTGTGGGCTTTGCTCCAAGAATTGACAACTCCCAATATTTTGCAGCCTCTCTGACAGAGGAAGGATGCCCTGAGCTGACTGCAGACCTGTGATTGTGACTACACTCCAAATCAGATGAGAAGCATACTGCGAGTTTCAAGTGCTGCAAAAATGTTTGTTGAAATTTGGAGCTTATGAACACTGGCTAAAGGAGCATCTATCTGCTGAAATATCTGGTTATTTCATGCATCACAATGGGGCATTGAGCACCTGGAAATCAAAGCAAGCTGCCCACTTCTGATTCAAAAGAACCCAACAGCCCCAAACCCCAGACATTCTTGTCTCTTGCAGGTACACATACCTGATCCACCAAAACTGCCTTTCATATGGAAAGATTTGCTCAGTTCTCCCACCAATGTGCATCAGGACTACAGTCCTAGCATGCAGAAGCTTGCTCTCTGTTAAGTGGACCATGCTGCCACATAGTGGAAGTCCAGCGCATCCTGTCTTGGTTGCACATTGCAATGTGTCCCACATACGTAAAGATGAAATAATGAGGCTTGTTCGTTCCTGTAATAATTAACGGTGCATTTGCACTCCACGTGGATCACTGTTGATGTTTACTGTTTCATCAAGTATGATGGATGCCTTGTGTTTGCAAATTCAGATTAGCATAATTCCTTAACCAAGGGACCCATGAAAAGGTTCAATTATGAAGCAATCTCATTAATACCAGGGCTTGTTAAACTAATAGAAAGAGACAAGCCCAACAGCTCTGATATGGATACGTGTGCCTCGAATATAATTAATGGAGAAGTATTCTAGGCCTGAAACAAGCTAGTATTCTATGAAATATGACATGCTGGAATAACCATGTTAATAGATGCCATGACGCCTGAAATCCAGTGTTTCTTAGACATTTTTATAACCTCTTATTTCCCATTAAAACACAGAGCCATGACAAAATTTACAACTCACCTAGAAAACTCTGGCCAAGCCTGGGCCAACTGCTATCATATCATATCGTCCCCCACCCCAACAAATTAGTGTTTTGTGAGCTAATTTCCATGAGGAGATTTTTTTCATCGAAACAGGAATGGGCCAATCTGTCAATTTCTGATTCTCTCGGTTTCTCATTTTTCCACTCTTCTGTTCCATTCTCCACTTCTCCACATCAGCCTGCATTTTAAAAAAAAAGTTCTCATGAGTACTCATCTACATTTTAGTGCAAATTTCTCCTTAATAGGCATACTTTCTGTGCAATGTTGCCTAATATACACATTTTGGCAAAGCAAGTTCCCCTAATATAATTCACTTTTGTATGTCATTTTTGCACATATACATTTCCACACACATTTTACCCTAGTGTATGCATTTTCACCCCAGCTTCCCAGTACATCAGGGGGACACAACACTTGCCCCACCCCAGGCACCAGCAAACCATGCTATGCCACTGCCTAATTCCAAATGTCCGAAACCAGAGTAACCACTCTATTTTAATCAGCTGTATCTTCAGCTGTCTTTGCATTGAACCTACTGGACTCTGGGAGCTCCTGTAATAGGGTGGGGGACCTGAGGCCTTCCACATGTTGCTGGACTACAACTCCCATCATCCAGTGCTACTGGTTCTACTGGATGTGGTTGATGCAAGGTGGAGCTAGAGAACATCTGGAGGGCTGTGGGTTCTCCATGCCTGATGTAAACAAAACTGCTTTTGCTTTTTTTTTTGGAAAGGGAGTCTTCTTGCTTCTCCCACATTCTTCCTTGATTTTCACATGGTCTAAAGCATTACCAGACCAACCCAACTTGTAGCCACTCCAGAGAGATGATTTGATGTCCTCTGTAGGCATTAATCATGCAGAAAGCATATATCAAGATGTTAATCAGATGTTAGCTGAGCGTGGGTGATTGCTCCACATTTTTCCACACCTGTTCACGCCCAGCCATCATCTTGCTACATCTTTGCCACACGATTGATTGACACATGTGCACAGCTTGAAATTATTTGGCAGACCTTGGTATTTAGAGGTGGTTCTCCTGGCTATGCAAAAGCAATCCCTTGTAGCCAGGAATATCCACAGCAACCCCCCTATTTAGATTCATTTCAAACTGCAGAGCTATGTATCTATGAGGTACTTTATACCAAGTCTGATTATTTGTCCTTCCAGTCTGGTGTCATCTACAGCTGGGGTGAGGAACCTCAGGCCCAAGGGCCAAATGCAGGGCACTCTTCCCTATCCTCCATTCAGATAATGAAGGGACAGTCTCAGACTTTAAGGGGTCATTCTGGCATGACAAAAAGGTTGAGGTATGAAGCAGCAGCACTGAGAGGTGTGGCCTGGGGAGAATTCTGAGGGCCAGATGGCGAGGCCTGGGGTCATATTTGGCTAATGGGCCTGAGGTCCCCTCATGATTGAGACCATAGTGAGCTTCAGGGCCTTTAGTCCCTGGGGCAGATCTTTATGACTAGCACACTCTACGCTTGTACTGTTTTGCTGAGTAAGTGTAGCTGCCAGCCAACAAGCAACCACTTAAATAGATAAACAGCCTGCCTCTGCAATCAATTTTCCATCAAAAATATAAAATCCATACAACAATAACATCAACAGCTGTAAAAACCCAAACAATTACAACGTTAAATCAGCCATAAACTCAACCTGGAGAAGTATGGGGAAATGAAACGGTGCCTGAACTTGAATAGTGTATACGAGGAGTTGGAAATCTTAGGAACAAATCTGGCCCTCCAGACCTTTCTTTCTGGCCCTTCAAACTCTCCAGAAGCCACACCACACACCTTCCCAGCTCCATACCCTTCTTTAGTGTTTTCTCTTGCATAGAACATGTCCTTCAACTACGATGCTGCTGCTTGTTTGCCTGGCTGGAGGATGGAGAGGAGTGTCTGCCTGTGCATAGAAACCCCTGACTTTGGCATGGTTGGTATCTATCCAACTGTACAAAGGAAATATTCCCTTCCATTGCCCTTTCCCCTTGGTCCCCATCCACCCCAGGCATGTGGTACCTAGATTGCCCAGATTTGAATTTACAGAGTTGCTTAAACAAGGGTTCTGTGCCTTCTGCTGTAGACAATATGGAGCTAGATGGACCTATGAAGCGTCTCCAGAATAGCAGGGGAGTGTGGGTACCTTCGCAATCCTGCTAGGTTTTCCCAGCTGGACATAAGGTTTTCAAGAAAGGGCTGGGGTTCAGAGAGCACTTTGTATGTCAAAGACCACAGATTCAATCCCCGGGATCTCCATGAAGGGCTGGGATAGATCCTTGTCTGAAACCCACCCAGACAATACCAGGTTCGATCAACAAATAGACGGAGCAGAAGGCAGCAGAGGACAGTGTCTGGTATGACTTTGTAGGATTACATGGAAATGCTGAGTGAAGCAGAAGATGGTGTCGTTGGTGGAGATGGTCTGCAGAGAAATGGAAGATCAGGCCCCAAACTGAGCCACTAAACAGCCTTGCCTTGATTATGTGGCACTTCAGAAACGAAGAAGAAAAAGCCCCACAATGTCCTATGGAATCTATAAGTATTATAAGCATGCAGGGAGAAATAAAGATTTTTTTGGCAGCTTCTGATCGTTTCCAGTGAAATGGGTCACGTGCAGAAGACAATACATCCCTAACAATTCATTGTTGCGCCTTGTACCCACTTCCTCACACTAATTTTTGGACTGATTATCTCCATGCTATTGGATTTTGTTTTTTTTTAAAAAAATTATTTATTATTCTTTTTATAATCTACAACACCGGGATTTTGAAAATCAGTTCGGGTCTTCCTGCATTATTTTTTTAAGGCCTAGTTACCAAAAATACTTTGGAAGGGATGAATGACTCATATTGTAGATCACTGAATTCTATAAAATATTCAGTGACTCACAGTGTCCTAGCAGAAACCACAGAAGAACCTCCCCCTTTAAAAAAAGAGGGGAGCCTATTGTTCATAGGATAAAGGTTTAAAAAAAATATAAAAGAACTCAAAGCATTAAAAACCATGTTGTCAAATTTCCAGTAACCCCCTCTGTGTGTGTCTCTTTAAAAAAAAAAAGCAATGTAATGAAACCTAATAAGAGAAAGCCTGCTTGCTAGATTAATTTCAATTTGTAAATGTTGATTAGTTCCGTGCAAGGGTGTAATGATCCAAAGGGGAGGGGGGAAATATGACACTGGAAAAGGGTTTCAAAGAATATAGCAGCTGTGTGCAAAAGCCTCGCTGCTTAGAGTTACAAAGGAGGCACAGTTTGCTTTGGGAATGATTCAGCTCTTATTTATATGAAAAAGAAAAAGAAGAAGAGAAAAAAGACCAATGTTTCTTTTCATCTTAAAGCAGAACATTTAAGGGTGCAATGTCCGCTCTCGCTGCCTTGGTACAATATGTCCCACTGCTGAAAATGAATCGACTGCATTTGTTAGGACACAAGTAAAAACTTTCACAGCAGCAACAGCAGCTGATCCCCTGCTTTGGGGAGGGGTCTTCAATGATGCAATGTTCTCACATAGTCCTAATCTCTTTGTCTCCCCACCCCCACCCCAGTCATATTTATTTTAATCAGTCCAGCACTGAGCCACAGGGTACAGGGAGCATGCCAAGTGAGGTTTCAAAACTTAAATTTGGTCTCCGGGGGCTGCTTCTCACCAAACATTTTAGTCTTGGGCATGCCTGTTAAATGTGCACATCTTGAAGCCACTTCAGTGCAGAAGATTCTTGCTGCTGCAACTTCCTTCTCATTTGCCTTTCATTTTTGCCGCTGCTGTAAGGTGTTTGGAGGGGGGTGGTCTTAAATTGGGACTCTGGCATGAGAGCCTGTGTGGACTCGCTCCCTGAACCAACACCAGAGTGGTTTTGCAAGGTGAGAAAATGGGTGGTCTGAGCGCAGCTGTGCTGCAGCACCACCACTGCAGGTGGCCAGAAGGTGGTACTGCAGCTCCTAGACCAACAGACAGAAGGAGCCAATAGATTTCCATTGGGCTCTATAAAGTGGCCTAGCTCTTCAGTCCAATCCACTCACACAATCTTATTTTCCAAGTCTGCTTGCCTGTCTCCCAGTCACCCTGACATCTGTCTAGAATTCTGCTGTGAAGTTTTCATTGCTCAGACCTGGTGACACTTCTCAAACCCCTTTGCGGACTTTCTATCTCTTTCTTCACCCAGGAGAAACTACCTCTCCTTGTTTCCAAAGCTTTCTACTCAACCCCCCCTGCCACCCTCTCTTTCTGTGATTGCTTCCAGTTGACCTGTTTAATGAGCATTAATCTTATCCACTTGTTTGATTTGATAGAATTCAAAGAGAAATTCAGTTTTGTTTGCATTTTTTTTTAAATGATATTTATTAAGAATTTTGGAGTTACAAAAAGGAAACAAAAAAGAAAAAGAAAAAGAAAAACAAAAACAAAACAAAACAAAACAAAAAAACAGGAAAAACAAGCCACCATCAAACAATACAGATTAATAAAAATCAGAATCAAAAAATAACACATCACGATCAAAAGTCAAAAATGTGCCACAAACATTTAAAAACAAATCCAATGTTCTCAAATCCTTAATTATCATTACCTTCTTTCTTTGCCCTCCTCACCCCTCCCTTTTTTTGTATCCTAGTTATTAATTATCGCAGCAAATCCTTTCCATATTTCATAATATTCTGTCATTACATTACCTTAATCTATTTTAATCTTATCTTACTATAAAAAAAACCTTAAAATTTAAAACTTAAATATTATTTATACCAATTTCTCATATCCACAATATTCTTACATACTTCTTTAAACATTTTTGCTAAAGCCAAATAATTTCGTTCCAACATTTTTCTAACATTCATCAATTCTATTAAAACAATCCTGATAATTTTTTTTCCCAATCTTCATCCAGCGTCTCCTTCTCCTGGTCCCGGGTTTGTCAGTCCTTTCTATCTCATCAACCTAGCACATTAACCTGGTAATCTTATGTCCGAGGCCCTTAAGTCCCTTCCATGTCCCTTCTGCGGCTCTTCTTCATATTTATACCTGTACTTTACTTTGTCTCCTGCTCCTTTCACTCGTGGGAACTCCAACTTAACAATGTTTTTGACCCTTCTCGACAAATCAGCCCCTTTTCCATAGTCCACACTGAACTCCATGTGGTATTTAAAAACATATTTCAACGTCCCTCCAAAATTAAGAGCCCCCACAACCCCAAACATCTCACGACTCATTGCCAGACTTGAAAAGTCCAAACATCTCTGCATAGGGGGGTCTATCCAACCCCCCATTTCCAAACCAAACCAAACTTTATCTTTCCAAATCTGGCTTTTTCCAAGTTCATATGTCAAATCCAAGAACTCATGTTCCTGCTGGGCCACAACTCCCTCCATCTCTGGCGCCCAAGGTTCAGCAACATCCTCTCTCATCTGTTCTGTCAGAGCACACTCCTGATTTGAATCCTGGGTGGGCTCTATATAATTTCCCACTACCTGTCCAAAGTTTCTGATCGCATCAGTCATCAAGTCCGTCTTCTCATGTAGCTGTTCCAGTAGGGCACTTATTTTACAGAAAGCACACAGCAGAGCTTCTGAATATATTATTCTGCAAGGTCAGAAGGCTATTCCCACGATCGTAATCTGTAGCAGCTGTAAGCTCCCCGATTCAGAATTTGAAACTGTTTCACAGGCTCCCTCTAGGGGAAGAACTTCTTTTTGTTCTTTTCTTTTAGAGGCAGATCTGACAACAAAGTTTCCTTTTTCAGATATTTTGTCAATATTTGTTCCTTTAAAGTGTGAAAAGGAACAGTGGAACCACTATGTTTCTCTTCTTTTAGCTATCTGTCAAAAGCGTTTGTCTCTGGTCAATGAGCTTCCCAAAGGACATCAGTCCTGACACCCCGCTCCAGGATCAAGACGGTGGAAAGTTACTTTACTTTACACTCTCTTCTGCAGGTTTAAACAGTCCAGAAAAAATCCCCCCTCTTCTCCTGCTTCCGAAGGGGGTTCAACAATTTTAAATGATGGAAGTTAATCCTTACAAGCGATTTTCTGAACTCTAGTTTGCCATGTCTTTGCTTTGATCTGACTACAAAAAAGGGGAAGGCTGACTTCCTGTTTAGACCTTCCCGTTTCAGTGCCAAATTAAAATAAATTTTCAAGTCCAATTTTCCTTTCTACTCACAAATCATTATTTAGAGTCCAATTGTCCGAGCTTTAAATACTCACGGGTGATTATTTTAAAAGCCAAATTGTCCCAGGAAAAAAGCAGCGCTCTCCGGCAACGGCTGTGCGGCTTCGCTCCACGGAAGAAGCAGTTGACTCTCAGCACCGCGCCACTTCCCCCTCTTCGCTCCGGAGCCCGTTAGTGGGTTCCTTTGCAGGATGGGGGGGCGCTAAAGGTGCTCGCCGAGTCCCATGGTCACAGGCTTCATCCGCCTGTGATTTTTGAAAGGGTCCCCACTTCGCCGTAGCAGGAAAGACCCATTTCCCGTGGAGCTGGTCCCTCCAGATCAGAGGGAGTCCGCCATTACTGATGGCGCCACCCCGGAAGTCCCAGTTTTGTTTGCATTTTAATGAGAAACTGCCTAATTTGCGCTTCTCCAACCAATACACAAACCAAAATGCAAATATCTGTTGAAACTCATACTTCTCCCATTTTTGTGATGCCAACCAAACAATTGGTACAAAATTGCATAAATTAAGGGGAAGTGTTCTTAAAAATGCAAATATTTTTTAAAAATAGCATGCAAAACATGCATTATATTGGGGAAAATTTCTTCCAAAAATGTGTTTATTACATGCAAAAATGACCTGATTAGGAGAAATTCACACTAAAATGCTGACATAAGAAGAGCCTGCTGGATCAGGCCAGTGACCATCTAGTTCAGCATTCTGTTCTCACAGTAGCCAATCAGAAGCCTCATTTGGGAAACCCACCAGCAGGATTTGACCACAAGAGCACCCTCCCCTCCTATGGTTTCCAGCAACTGGTATTTAGAATTAATGCTCCCTCCCATTGTAGAGGCAGAGCATAGCCATCGTGGGTAGTAGCAATCAATAGCTTGTTGTGTCATCTGCTCCTGACAAACTGTAGTAAATCTTAACTATGGCTAAGATTAACTATGGTGGACTCTCCTTCACTGTAGGCTTTTAAGTGGCATCTGTCATGAATCCTTTAGTTGAGATTCCTGCATTGCAGGGGGTTGGACCAGATGACCCTGGGAGCCTCTTCCAATTCTATGATTCTATGAACCAATCTGGATTCAAACCATTGTTTATGGAACATCTCGCGTCACAGCAAACTGTAGTTAATGGTTTTCTGTGAAACATAACTTTCTCGCCCGCACATGCTGGGCGGAAATAAGTCACAGTCCTTGGTTTGGCATCCTGTCTGAACTGGGATTGGGGCTTGTGTCACTCCAGGAAAAAAACCCCACAATCAAATAAGGCAAGAACAAACCTTGGCTGCCTACAGAACATGCTTACAGATCCTGAGTGAAACCAGCCATGCTCCCTGGTTCAGATCTCATACTCCTGTTGGGAAGATAAAAGGGCAGGTGCTTGTGATAGTGCCCTCTCCATTGGAGCAAGAGCGGAATAAAAATGTCATAGGATTGCAAGTGCCAAGAAAGCTAATAGGACTGTACTTAAATAGTGATACAGTGGTACCTCGGGTTAAGTACTTAATTCATTCTGGAGGTCCGTTCTTAACCTGAAACTGTTCTTAACCTGAAGCACCACTTTAGTTAATGGGGCCTCCCACTGCTGCCACGCCGCCGCCGTGCAATTTCTGTTCTCATCCTGAAGCAAAGTTCTTAACCTGAGGTACTATTTCTGGGTTAGCGGAGTCTGTAACCTGAAGCGTATGTAACCTGAAGCGAATGTAACCCGAGGTACCACTATATTAGAAGAGGCAAACAGGAATTTACCTGGAATACTTTAAGCCACTTGTTGCCTCTTGAAACATGAATGATAGCTTGACTACTTTAAACAGTTGTGGTTTCCCCTACAGAATTATGGGAGCTGTAGTTTGTTAAGGGTGCTGAGAGTTGTTAGGAAGGAGGTCCCTGAGAGAGCTGCAGTTCCCATAGTTCCCTGGGGAGAGGGATTGGTTGTTAAACCATTCTGGAAACTATAACTGTGAGGGTAATAGAGGTTTCCTAAGAACTCTCAGCACCCTTAAGAAACTACTTTTCAGGGTTCTTGCAGGGAAGCAATGACTAAACGGTGGCATCATAGTGTGAAGGATGTGAACGTGGTCTTAAATCATATAGGCATAGCTACCCCCCCCACACACACACTCATAAAAGGGGGTTCTTGCTTATATCCCGATTTCAAATACACATAGAAAAGTCAGCACCTGAATTCATGAACAGTGATGGATTTCCCTTCCAAGGTGCAAGATCATTGAACACATCAGGGCTTTCATTGTTATTAAAGCTGCAACAACATTTGTATTAACAAGTCACCTTTGTGTCTCCAAAAGGCAAGAGGTTGATAGGCATTTACTGGGTGGGCGGGGAGGGGGGTAGGTTTGGAAACTGAAGCAGCAAAGAGAGCCTGAAATCCCACCCAGTATTGGAGAACACAATGGTGTCAGTGGGAGGTAGAATTGTTCCTGCTGTGACAACTGAAGAAGAAAAATGAAGGATTTCCCCCTCCCCACAGACCAGCCCTCCCCTACCTCACTGTTTACTCCCTCCTAAGTCCAGGCTATTCATTTAATGGCCAAAAAAAGGGGGGGTTGAATTTTGGCCATGGTGACAGTGTAAACAAATGGGGGGAGGGGTGTAGTGGGTGTCAATATGGCAGAAGGGGGTGTAAACTTCTCCCTGGTTATTTACAAGGCATTTACTTTAGATAAGTGCGGTTTGAGTGGGTGACCTCATAAGTGCCTTCTACCCTACACTGTTGTTAATTGTCTGCTTCTTGAGAGAAGAGATTAGGTTCCACTAATGGTGTCGCAGCATGAAAGAGAGATGGAAGGCACTGACTTAGGAGCTGAGAGGGAGGGAGAAACGGAGGGAAGGAGGAGACAGGAGAGGCTGAAAAAGAGGAAGAAGAGGAAGAAAAAGGAAAAGAATGTATTTGTGCTTTCTTTCCACCAGATCCGACAAAACGACAGCAGCAAAGGGATGCAAGCAGCAGGCCAATCCTAAGGACCACCCTAGAATCATGGAATTGTACAGTTGGGACCCAAAAGGTCCTCTAGTTCAACCCCCTACACAAAATCTCTCTCTCTGTGTGTGTGTGTGTTCTGAAATAGCAGACAATCAGGACCATGGCATGTAATGGAGTGGTGTCATTCATTCATTCATTCATTCATTCATTCATTGCCATTTATATCCCACCTTTTCCTCCAAGGAGCTCAAGGTGGTATGCATGGCTCTCCCCACCCCCCATATTTCCCTCACAACAACCCTGCAGGCTAGGGTGAGAGCTGGTGACTTGCCCAGGGTCACCCATGGAAGCTTTGTGGCAAAGTGGGGAGGTTGAATCCTGGTCTCCCTAACCCAGGCATCCCCAAACTCGGCCTTCCAGATGCTTTGGGACTACAGTGGTACCTCTGGTTACAGACACTTCAGGTGACAGAAGCTTCAGGTTACAGACTCTGCTAACCCAGAAATAGTACCTTGCATTAAGAAATTTACCTCAGGATGAGAACAGAAATTGCGTGGTGGCGGTGCAGCAGCAGCGGGAGGCCCCATTAGCTAAAGTGGTATCTCTGGTTAAGAACAGTTTCAGGTTAAGAACGGACCTCCAGAATGAATTAGGTTCTTAACCCCAGGTACCACTGTACAACTCTCATCATCCCTAGCTAACAGGACAAGTGGTCAGGGATGATGTAGTCCCAAAACATCTGGAGGGCTGAGTTTGAGGATGCCTGCCCTAACCACTATGCCATGATGACTCTCATCCCCTCGCACATAAACGCTGCTGCTGCAGCAACAACATACCTCCCCACCAAAGAGTCACCAACATGCCGTTCCTCCCAGAACGACATCTACCATTGGCCCTGGCCAACTGCTTCCTGTGGAGGAGAATGAAAATAGTAGCTTTGAGAAAGGGCTGGTTTTCAACAAGCCCATGGCACAAATGGAAGAGGTTAACTAACCCACCAACCTCATCCTGATCCTGGTACAGAAATCCTGTTAATGAAACAGACAAGGAAGGTGCACGTTTGTATAAACTTTTCATGTGCACAGATACAGATCTAAAAATGATTACCATAAAGGGGGAAAATGCATCTCACCACACTGGGAACGACAGCAACCAGGTGACATCTCTGTCTCCTCAGGTGCTGATAACTGCTAGGGGACCCCTCCAGGTCTCCATTCTTAGAGTCGGAGGCAGCAAGCTTCTGAACGCCAAGTGATGGAAACTGCAGGAGCAGGTGTGCTTCTTTGCATTGAGGTTCTATTTCTCGACTTCCCAAAGGCATCTGGTTTGCTGCTGTGAGAACAGGGTCCTGGACCAGATGGGCCTTTGGCCTGGTCCAGCAGGGTTCTTTTTGTGTTCTTAAGCAGGAACAGACCCGCCACATATGACAATGAAGTGGCCTGTTTCAGGCGACACCAAGAGGGGTCATCAACATTTTCATTCTTCATTTGTATGCCACCTTCTCAATAGTTGAAACCATGCTCAAGGCAGCTTACAACATGAAAAGATTTACATAATTACATGTTTCTTCTTTTTTGTGTCTTGCTCTGTGCACTTGTAATTTTGTACTTTTTAAATTTTTCAATAAAGAGTATAAAATAAAAAGATTCACGTAATTTCAGAAAATATAGCAAAAGTGGTCATAAGCAATAAATAGAAACGTAGCAAAATGTATAAAACAACATTAAACGATCCCCCACAATAGTCATAATCAGATCAAAAATAAAGATGCACAAATTTGATATCAGTTAAGCCAAGACAATATCCAACCTCTGGAGTATGTAGGTATCCTGAGAAGCAGGTCTTGAAGGATTCACAGTGAAGATGAGCAGAGGAAGGCAGGAACTGGAGTCTCAGTGGTGCAGTAGGAGTTCCTAGTGAGAAGAGGGTGCCATTTGGGCGCTAGGGAGCAAAATGTTTTGAGCCAGAATGGGCCCTGAGTCAAGCAGAAGGGAGATACATTCCACTGAATCTTGTGCCTGTTTCACTGCAGGCTTGTGCCAAGGTCCTCCATTCATTTCTGGAGGAAGCCCTTGTTTTGCCTTTCATCACAGCCACCCTCTGCTCCCCAGAGCTCTTTCGAACATGCTCCTGCCTCTGACCTCCCCTCTCGTCACCTCTGTTCCTTGGCCTGCTGCAACTTTGCCCTAACATTCTCTCTGGGAGCGCCTGGAGCCTGAAGAGGCTGGACGTGACCTTGGCTTTGATCTCGGTGCCCTCCCTTCTGGCCCCAATCAGTTTTGCTACAATTCTCATGATACCCACAGGGCTTCCAGACAGAAAGAAAGTGTTTCGGGAGGCAGGTAGGAACTGTGATTGGCACACTCCAAATGGACGGAGAGACCAGCTTGCTTCATGCTAATTGCAGTTTGATTTGGTAGAAATGCCCAGTGGTTATTCTTTCTTTTTCTTTTTTCTTTTTTTGCATTATGTAATTGTGTAATTTTTTGCATTATGTAATTCGGATGTTTACCGTATATGTTAATTTAGTTTTATACTTTCCCTTTGAGTGGCTTCCAAAAGAATATGAAATTATGTCATAAAATAAACTAAAATGTTAGTATTAGCAAAGGATAGCAACTGAGGGCCACATCCCCATCTGAACAACCTTCCGCAGGAGACTTGAAGTCTCCGAACAACTCTTGACAAACTAGAGTTCCCAGGATTCTTTGGGAGATACCATGACTCTTCAAAATGGTACGAAGCTGCTTTAAATGTATAGGGCCTTAGTTAGGTTCACATAAAAAGTGAACCCAACAGAATTTCTTCTCTATCCCCATTGCAATCTACACATTGTACAGAGGAATTAAGAATACAGGCCTTATGGAGGGATTGTCTCATTGAATTGAATTGTATTTTAGCTTTAAAATGGGTACAGTGGTACCTCGGGTTAAGTACTTAATTCATTCCGGAGGTCCGTACTTAACCTGAAACTGTTCTTAACCTGAAGCACCACTTTAGCTAATGGGGCCTTCTGCTGCTGCCGTGCCGCCAGAGCACAATTTCTGTTCTCATCCTGAAGCAAAGTTCTTAACCTGAAGCACTATTTTTGGGTTAGCGGAGTCTGTAACCTGAAGCATATGTAACCCGAGGTAAACTGTATTTGTATTGTAGATTATTCACTCCCCTTCATTCCCCACCCCATTCATAAAGAGATGCCTGTAATATTCTGGAAAAACTAATTAAAAGAAGATAATAAACAAACAAACATGTATAACAATCCAGCAAACAATTCAACTACCTTGTCTTCAGAGGGCTGGGATTCTTTCACTCTTTGTATCCAACAAAGTGTGATGGGACACAGGTAAAACATTACCTGAGAGCCATAAAAATATCACATTAAAAGTCAGATAGCTTTTATGGCACATATTAACTAAGCACATATTTTCCACTCTCCCCGACTCAACGAAAACATATGATGCCATCTTTTCATTTACTGAGAATAAGACAGTTGTATGCCTTCGTAACCCACCATTTGCCCTCCTTTTGCACCAGGAAATCTCACCTCTCTGACACATTAAGCAAAGACAGAGAGCACAGTGGTGGTTAATGTCCTTTGGGACTGATGGAGCAGAAGGCAAGGGGGCCAGAGGTAGGTGGCACGAGAGACAACAATAAGCAGAGTCAGCTAGCTCAAGTTTTGTCACCCTCCTCTTTCATGCTGAGTCACTGGAAACATGAAAAGTCCTAATTTCAGAACTGAGAGGGGAGTTTGCAGGGGAGGTCAGATCTAAACAATTCTCCAACTTGTCCTGGAAAATGATTAGGTTTGTCAAGATCTGTTCCACAAGAACCCATGTTAAGAGACACTGCTTTGCAGAAATGTATAAATGAGGCGAAATTGCCTACAAAGACACTTAAAATGTTGGTGAATTTCAAAAGTTCACAAACTGATGTGGAAACATGCAGAACAGGGTTTAAGAATTGGGGGGGGGGTGAGAAACTGAGATAAACCGAAATGGACAAATATGCCCATCCCTAGTGAGTGAGCCCTCTGCTGCATTTATGTCCTAGGCAGATACCTAAACATGCTGGTCCTTGAGTCTAACCCTAAGCTAAGTAAACAATCCCACAAAAGACACCTCTGACAATTTCCAGTGTAGCTCACTTGATGTGAAAATCCATGTGAAGAAATAAAAAACAACCAAATAACTAAATTACTGTACCAGATTAAGGGGTGGAACTGCAGGGGCCAGGGGAGAGAGACTAAGAAATAAAAGTGAATAGTGTGTTGAATGACACAGCGTTAACGTCATCTTTTCACCCCATTCCTCTTCCTCCATATTATTATTATTATTCTTTTTTAATAAGAGGCAGGCATTTTTACAGCCAGATCCATGCTGAGCTTTTGACAACATTTATATGACACGCATTGGCCAACGAGATTAATCACAGATCTGGAGCTTTAAAGATCCCTGTGAGGATAGGATTCGGTGCCTGCTTTCAATATGGAGATAGTTTTCCGAATGGCAACTTGGAGTGCAGCATGTTCTTGCAAATCTTCCACTTATAACATGCCTGCTTAATAAGAAAACACACTTGCCTTTGACAGTGAAAAATTGGACCCATCACTGTGTTAGCAGATGCGGTTTATATCATTTCCCCCACCTCCTTTACTGGTTCCACCTAGACCTCAGAGAGCCCCGACATCCCGCAAAAGCAATGACGCTATTACAACCTGACAAGGGCATATGGAGCCGCATTCCAAACACGTGTCGCCCAACTCTCTCTCTCTCTCTCTCTCATATATAATTTCAGCTTTAACAACGAGTCCAGCTGTAGAAAGTAATTAAAAAAGAAAGGTGAAGGTGACATGATGGGACTCACTCAATGAGTGCAGCAACTACAAGCAAAAGGGGGGGGTCTATAGAGAAGTTGGGAACCTCCATTAGTGGTAAAGAGAAGTTGCAAGCAAACCCAACTTGCTGATCTCCACAACAGATACAGATTGCTCAAAGAATTATGCCCTCACCCCTGAGGGCTCTGGGAACAGTGACCGACATGGACAAGGAAACTTTAACAGCTTAGAGTTTTGTCTAAATATACGTAAGCAGTATCTTAATTGTCCAAAACAAAAAGAAATTACCCGGGTCTTCTGTGGGAAGCCATGAGTGTTCAACTGGTATAGAACCCATGATAGTGTGGACATGTCCTTGAACAGTCTGTTTCTCGCACAAGATACCATGCACTGACTGTGGAGAAATCCAGGTGTCTTCCCCTCAAGGATGCATTCCTTGGTTTCATCCAAGAAATGTGAAACCCTGGAGAGTTGCTGCCAATCAGTATACTGAGCCAGATGGACCAATGGTCTGTCTCGATATGGCAGCTTGTTATGATGTATAGTTGCCCCAGAGCACTGTGGGAAATCTAAATGTTGGCTACCCAGCAATGCTTAGAGCCACAGGTTGAGGGAGGGAAAATTAAATGACAGCCTATGGGAAGGGTTGATGGTGGCCCTCTAGCAGCTGCCCCCAAATGGTGGGTGCTAACACCTCCCATCTCCAAGGGTCTCTTCCTCTCCAATGCAAGCCTGCATTTTATTTTTTTCCAGATCCCATCGCATCACAGGCAAACAAGCATTGATCTTGCAGCGCATCAAAGAGCTGCCGTTAAAGCCACGGCATTAGAACAGGATTCTATTGATCCTGCTTTGAGGTTCTTGATATTGATAGAAATAATGTTTTGACTCAGACGTGGTTGGCGTCACCAGAGAAAGAGAGGGAGAAAAGGGGTAGCTAATGCCCGCGTCTTCTGGGTATCAATTACAGCGTTTTCATCAAATACTTTATTACAGAGACTGGCAAACAAGGAGAGAACATCTAGTGTCATATGCCATGTCTCAAACCCCTCTGTGGCAGAGATAACAATGGATCCATTCTGTAAGCTGACATATTTTTTGTTTTCTAATGTATTCCACCCTTTTGTGTCTGTGTATGCTTAAATAACAGGCACAGATGTACCGTTTTCCAAAGGTCTTTGACTTGCCATGAGGCTACTGTCCCTACCAGTGAAATAAATTGATTACTAGCGACAATGTTAACTATTATACAAAGAGCACAGCTCGGGGGGCCCTTTGTTTCATTTTAAAGCAAGGGGGGAGAGGAAAAGCGATTATTTGTTCCTTATGACAGTTTGCAAGATTTGCCTGGTAGCGGAAGAAAAGATTTTTTAAAAAGGAAAATGGGGGGGGGGATTGCTGATGAATATGGAAGGGGATGGCACCAGGCCTCCCAGACAGATCTTCAAACTGGCCCTCCATTATGATTTATTCAAGAGATAAACACAAGAGGTATTTAAATGGCATGGGGCATGATCACTAAAAGGAGGACATCCGTAATGAAAAAGTATGCTGTACTTGGTACTTAGAGGTAGACAGCCATTTGGGATCTGCTTTAGGGTCAGGCTGCACAAATAGCAGCAGATCACATGAGAAACTTGTTCCAGGACTGTACCATACCCGGGTGCAGTAATGGACCAGATGAGACCAGTAGGTTGTGTCTTAATCCAAAATTGAGGTACAGTTAGCTAGGGGTTTGTCTGCCCAGCTGAGGGATGTCCAGCTTGTTTTGGAGGGATCTGCACTCCCCCTTAGAACAGGGATGAAGAACTTGTTGTGACCCTCCAGAAGTTGTTGGACCACAACTCCCATCCGCCACAAGCAGCATGTCCATTGCTGAGGGGTAATGGGAGCTGCCATCCAACAATATCTGGAAGGCCACAGGTTCTCCATCATTGCCATAGAGCTGTACAGTTTGGCCCATGAGGCCATTTCTCCCAAACACACCCACCTACTTATCAGCTGACATCACTGGGGACATCAGTTGATGGGCAGGAGGGCAGGGTTTAACCCTGCATTGGCTGCACATCCTGTTTCCAGGAGGGAAGAGGATTGCACAACTAATGGAGCAGGATTTAATCCACACTCATCAGCTGATGGGCAGGGGCTAAAGCCCTCTGCAAAAGTTCCCTTTGAAGAAGCTCTGCACTTCCCCTTTGAGGTGAGCAAGCCAGCAAGAGGACTGAGCAGCCTCTACACACACCCTCCTCAGCCATACACCAGACTTCACACCCTCTTTGAGTGATTTTAGCTGACAGGACTGTGTCCTTGAATTTTAATAATGCCTCTTGCTTGTCTGGATGAAGGACACAAAGGGGAGGTGTGAGTATGCATAGAACCTAGCCTACATTATGGCAGACTTCACATTCATTGCTCTTCCAGGATAACCAGCCTCATATATTCAATATACTTAAGACTAATGTGTGAAGGGGTTAATACCATAGAGTAAGCTGTCCTGCCGAGCTTAGCTAAGTCCACTTCCCCTCATCTTGGGAGGAACTAGGTAATAAAGTATTTGTTCCCTCCCTCAGTCCACCTGAGAAGTTTAGCATGCAAAGAGGTTTGAGCTGGTTGCTCCAGCTCAGACCACATGGCTCTTACAACCCTCTATTGAGTTCCTATGCTTTCAACCACTTTGGAACTTTCATCATTTTGGAACTAAACTAAGTTTTACTGCATGTGCAACAGTTCTGACTGTATAGAAACACACATGAATCTGACCTTTGGAGAGTTTGCAAGTAAACCATTTTTAACTTGCTAAATGTGTGGTCTTTTCCTTTGGAAAAGGGGACTATTTTGGAGAAATGAGGGTTTGCTAACAACTCTCAGCACTTTTAACAAGCTACAGCTCCCAGGATTCTTTGGGGGAAGACATGACTGTTTAAAGTGGCATCATAGGCCTTTAAACATATAGTGTGACTGAGCCCTTGTTTACAAAGGGACATCAGTGAGTTATGTAGGCAGTTTCTTTTAATCCTCCTTGCTGCATTTGTTTTAGCTCTGACCCTAGCAAGATAGGGCAGAAATTGTCAATATGGTGCCCTCGAGATGATATTAAATTACAACTTCCAGTGGCCAGGGATGATGGCAGCAGTAATCCATCAATATCTGGTGGGCAGCACGTTGGCTATCTCTAGAGCATGTTGATGGTCCAGGTCCTCAGAATATCAGTTGGCCATCACGACTCACTAACTCAAGTATTTAAACCTATGCAAAAGCTTAGGGAGCTGGTTGTTCTTCACTTTGCCTGGCAGCTGAGCGCTGCTTTAACAACAGGTATGTGTTATATGCTAAATGAGGCATGGAACAATTGCCTTAGGTTCGTGTTAATATCCACAAGCACAGATGTGGAGCTCAATAAACATGACAAGCTATACAAAGGTGGGGGGAGATTTCATAAGCAGGCAAGATTGAAATACAGTAACTGTATTTCTCCTCCTCCCCTCTGCTCTGCTCCCCACTTATAAGTAGCAAAATAAACTGACTGCAAAAGTGGGGCAAGCAAATCTAGAGCAAAGCAAGTGTTTCTTCAAAGGAAGGTTCTGAAGACATTCAAAGAGTGCACAGCCTGAATTGTGAGTGAAACAAATCTCCTGCTAAAACCTTAGTGGGGTTGCCCTGTGACCTTGCTTGATTCTCTTTCCCTGTCCCTCTTCCATGGCTGCTAGCCATGATGGCTATGCTCTGCCTCCACGGTTGAAGGCAGCAACCCTTCTGAACACCAGTTGCTGGAAGCCACAGGAGGGGAGAATGCTAGGGTCCTATCTGTGGGTTTCCACAGGCACCTGGTTGGCCACTGTGAGAGCAGGATGTCGGACTAGATGGGCCACTGGCCTGATTCAGCAGGGTTCCTCTTGTGTTCCAAAGGATTTATTTGTGGGGTGGGTGTGACATGACATGGGATAGGTCTGGTCTGCATTGGGCTTGCTATGTAGGCAGGGTTGTCTGGAAGCCCTGACTCCATCAATCTGCATTATCCCCACTCTGTGTTGTTGCTCCTGCATATGCCCTTGACACCCCCAAGTGCTAGGATCATGCCTTATCAATCAATACTTGGAATCAAGTCAAGTGGGGGCAGGAAGGCAGGCAGGTCTGGGGCTGGTATGGGTGGGCAAATGTGTTCTCTCCATTTCTTCTCTTTCCACTCTTTACATTTCACCAGTTCTTCATATTTCCACATCAGTTTTTTTTTTTTAAGTCTTCATGAAAATTCATCAACATTTTAATGCAGATCTCTCCCAACAAACACTTTTTTAAATGCAATGCTGTCCAATATGCTTGTATTTTGCAAAACCTGTTTCCCTAATATTTTGCATATTTTATACTGTTTTCACTAAGACAGGCATTTTCATGCCACTTCTCCCTAGTTTCTGCACTTTTGTGCACATTATTTGTCCAGAGAACTACATTGCAGAATTCAGAGAACTGTGAATTTCGAATGACAGCTGTGTTTCAGTTTGTGCATTGTTTCTGTACGGGTGTGATATAATTTGTCAAATACCTACCTTAGGGGTAGCTAACATGGTGCACTCCAGATGTCATTGGACTCCAACTTCCATCAGCCACAACCATCATGAACAATGATCAGGTATGATAGGATTTGTGGTCCAACAACATCTGGAGGGCATAACGTCGCCTGTCCCTGAGTCGCCTGTAGCCTTTTTGGGGTGGGGGATTACATCTCCCAACAGCTTCTTTGACTGGAGAGAAGAGGAGGGAGGGAACAGTTCTCTGTGCCTTGCACATGCCATTGGTAGGTAGGGTTGAATGGGAAAGGGCTCAGTGGATGAGTTGGAAGGGAGCAGAGTGAAGCAAAAGATCAGTGGAGGGGCATTTCCCCACAGCTTTGATGAAAATCTGAGCCAGGGAAGAAATGGGTGAAGAGGGGAGCATTAATACCTGCTTAATACTGTAGTTAGGGCAAGTATTACAAGCTCTACAAAACTCAGTGTTTCTGAGCCCAGAAGTATAACTGTGGAGACATCACTACATAGTTTCAGATGAGGCTTTCCTGTTTCTTCCCAGAAGTCATTGCAGCTGCATAAACCAAGCCAGTGAATGTTGTGTCTAGGGGGGATCTGAAACTATGTTTACCAGCAGGCCAACAATCAGCCATGACTCTCAGGAACAAGGGTTAAGGGTTGGCATGGTTAGGAATGGGCCAAGGCCCATGGTCAGCAAGAGGCCCACTGCCAGGGCCACCTAGACCTACTGCAATGAGGAGGTAGGCTCACTGAGGTGGGGGACGACGACCATGGAAGGTGCTTTGCTAAGGGGCCTTCCAAGCTCTGGAGGAAAGTTCCAAGTGCCAGATGGAGAGGCCTTTGGCTTTGAGCCCTAATATTCCCTTCCTCTGGGCTCCATGGGCTTCTGCTTGAGGTTTTCTTTCTGCACGTTCTGTCCATCAGCTTCACATGGTGACATACTTTGTGCTTTTACAGCTCAGGCTACAACTCAGGGCCAGTTTAACCAGGGCTACTGCAATGACAGGAAGAGCAAGCATGAAAATAAACCATCTTTAACGGCAAGGATTGATACAAAACCATAAAACTTCCCCATTCCCAACCACTGGGCCTAAAAGCTTCCAAGAGAAAGTAAATGAAAATTCATGATACTGTATTGTGCCCAAGAGCCAGCTTAACTACCGGCGCTACACAATTATTTATAGCTGGAAACTATCAAAGGGAATTGCTCGCCAGCCTCCTTGCTCCACGCGGTAATTGATGTGAAGTGAGGCATCGCATCCCCCGCTGACCCTGGTGTAGTGAAAGTCAGATGGATTACATCAAACCCAATTATGATTGATATGATCAAAATCCATGATGCACGACATGCCATAACAGGTTTCCTAAGTGTACCTATTGATTGATTCGGCAAAGACAGGAAGAGAGGGCTGGGAGGAGCATGCGGATGCTCTCCAGCGTATCACAGTGGAGTGGCCTATGGAAAAGGGAGGAAGAACAACCCTCTGACAGCTTCTCAGAGTAAATATTATATATGCACATATATTTTGATGTGTGTTCCTTTCTCAAAGAGTTGCCTCCCCGATGCCTCTAGTTCAGAGGATGCTCACAAAAGGTCTCAGTAAAGAACCTGTCAAAAGTTTGTTAAAATCAGCCACATCCACCTATGTACCTACCAGCACTCTGACCTATGACACATGCGAACGGTCTCAGGAAATACCCCCTGAAAAAATAAACAATGTGCAAGAGGCTGCTTGCCCTTCCTGCTCAGTTCCAGTTTGCACTGGTTCCACCTCTCCTACATAAACATGCCCCCTTAAACACACCCATGTGCCACAGGATGCCGTGATTAGACAGCCACCCTCACATCCCATACTGAGCAGTGGAGAGGTACAAACATCTCCATGAGTGTGGCAGTGGCTGATGTACATAGGTGCCTTCCCCACCCCCACCCCACTGATGGGACTGCTGATGGCAGGCATGCCTGTACCATGTTGTGCTCCTGTCTGCTTTTCTGCTCCAGACAGCAACAGATGATGGGAGTTGCAATCCAGGAGTATATGGCATTCCAACGGGGAAGGTAGCAGTTGATATTCTTTTTGTGACAAGGCAAGAACAGGAAGTCTGTGTACTAACTCCATTCCCAGGAGGTTGCTGTAGAAAGCCAGAGGTTTTATGGACACTAGTCATGGAACCACCAGAACATCAACATTATAAGAGCTGAATAAGTTTAAAAGTTACTGGATCACATTACTGCTTACCGAGCAGTTGGGTAGAATACTGCCTGCACACTTTTCTTCCTTTCAACCCAAGTAAAAAGGCTAGATTAGTGTTTGCCAACCTGGTGCCCTCCAGTCTTGGACTACAACTCCCATCAGCCTCAGCCAGCGGCTGGAGTTATCCTGGCAAGTTCACAGATGTGGAAAAGTCATCCCAGGTTCTCTGGCCTCAGGATTCCCCAGTGCTGGATTTCAGTAAGTCGAGCTTCCCTGTGGCAAAGATGCACTCGACAAGCACAAGGGCCAGTGACCGACCCAAGTGTCGTAACACTGATGGAAAACGGTCTTTGAAATTCATAAATTCAAGGCAAACCTGTTTTACCGGGGCTGATAGTGCTGTATTAGTTGTGGGAAGTTAATGAGGTCCTGTGTTTGAGTACAACCAGATTAAAATGAAAAACGAACCACATTACATTCTGTTTCAACAATTATTATCAGTTGGCTGTAATATAAATATGCAAATTTACCCAGCTTGAACTTTCACATTCTCTGTAGAGACCATTCATCTCTTTAAAGTATTAATTTAAGTTGTAAAAGGATCCATACATCACCGCCGTGTCATTTTGAAAACAAATATTAATCAATTTTGGGAGGCTCGGGGTTGCCGCGGCGCAAGCGTGGCGTCCACTTACGTCGGAAGCAAGGCAGTGGCAAGGGGAAGGGAATTTACATATTCATCCTTGACTTAAGGAAATCGTATGATAAATACAAGCACGAACACAAGAAACTCAGCAGACTTAAGACCTTATCGTCATCTAGGCTACGACGAAAAGGACTGTGTTTGCATCCTCAATGCAACAGTATGCAGATTAGGAGTAAACGCCTTATTCCTATCTGTATAACCTTGAAAACCAGGGACAGCTGATGTGCAGGTATAGGTTCCTCTTACTCACTCAAAAAAGGAAAAATGGAAAACATTGCAGGGGGGGAAATGTAGAGAAGGGTGGTTTTTAAATAAGTTCCCTGAAAACACTAAAAGGATATAATCATAATTCCAGTGTATAAGAGTTAGCTTTTTCATTATGAGGTTGCTTGGGGAGATGTTTCTGACTAGGTAACCAACAATATAGTGCCCCTTCTCTTCCCCCAAAAGTTATTTCCAAATGATAAGTGTTCTATCCAGCTGAGTGGCTCTCCAAAATTTAGGCCAGAACAGGGGAACCTGCAGCTCTCTAGAGATACTGTTGGCTGTTGGGCCATGCCAGCTGAGGCTGATGGGAGTTGGAGTCCAACAACACCAGGAGGGACACAGGTTCTTCCCCCCTGCTTTGGACCTTTTCTTCCTCTTCCCCTTCTTACCTAAAGGACTGTTTTCTCTGCATGAACTTGCTGGCGTGTTGATCTCATCTGCAGGCATCTGTCTGCAAGCCTGGCATTGGCACTCAATATCTTGGGGCAGCTGCCAGGGCACTTGTGTTCTGGAAGGGTCCATCACCACTGACCTCAGGCTATTTTCTCTGGGACGGTTGCATCTCAGAGCAGAGGTGGAGCTAGCTGCTCCAGCACCTGGAATGGCACACATGCTGTGCACCTGGGGGTGGGGCAAGCATGGGGGCGCCGCCTCCCGCAGCGAGCGTCCCAGGATGGCAGCGTGGCAATGTCACCCCCTTCAGGGATGACACCCAGGGCAACCCCCTTTCTCTGCCACTGTCTCAGAGCTGCCATTCTAATTTCGCACAAAAATTCCTTCAGAGTATGGAGAACTCTGTGCATTTTAGATACGGATCATGAAAACACCAGCTGTATGTTATGAAACGTATTCTCTGAAGTTTAGGGCATGAAACAGGAGCACAGGAAGCCGACTTAGGCTGAGTCACTTACCTCAGAAACTGTCTACACTGACTAGTAGTGTCACGTTTTGGTCTGATTGTGGAAAGAGGCAGGGCTGGAGACCCTGCTGATGAACCATGGACAGCTCCAAGTGACCAACTTGCTACAACCAGGTTGGAATCAGATTGAGGCCTTTTCTCCTGTAGGCTCCACCACTTGAGAGAACCTCTGGCCTGAAGAAGATCACTTCTCCTTCATTTCATCGCCTCCCTTGCTGGTGTACTCCCGCTGCTGCCAGACTGGTGATGTGCAGTGGGAGGCAGCTGGTTCTTTCAGCTCAGGGAGAGGTTCCTGTGAGGCTCCATGCTCTGGCCCTGTAGGCCCTGGTGGTCTGGGATGTTCCTCTTGGAGTTCTTAGCCAACCACCTCAGGAACAAGGGTCTCCCTATCTTCTGCAGTCAGCTCTGTGTCCTCATCCAAATCTGGTGCCCATGTGGCATCTGGCTTTATGTCCGGATCACAAGAAGCACTGGTCCATCTAGCTCAGTATTGACTGGGAGCAGCTCTCTGGGGTTTCAAATGGGGCACATCCCCAGCCCTACCTGGAAACTGGCTGTGATTGGAGAGGGGAGATGGGCACGGAAAGTGCTTTGCCAGCATGCATGGACACTCTTTGCATCTCTTCTTCCCAGAAGCAGAGTTTCTTTCATTTTGTACCACAACTGAACCCGAAGTATGAAACTGCCCCCCTCTTTCCACCACCCTCCCCTCTCATCAATTTTAAATTGTTTGCACGTAAAGCCAGGATAAGGCCCTAAATCTGCTTCAGTATCGGCACTAAAAAGTGAATGCAAAGCCAACTAACTAGACGTGGAAAATGAAAGTTTGACTGGTGATTATGTTCCTCGTAAGGTGAACTCTCTTCTTGTCTCTTCTTTGATTAGCACACAGCCATGCCAAGCATCGCCACCAAGTTTTTATTGCACTTTAAATCTTCATTTGGAGATGCAAAGGGGTTCTGAATGAAGATTTAGGACTCCATAAAACTGCCTGGCAGTCTCTGGCTATCTTTGCTGCAAAAAAGGGGGGTGCTGAAAAAAGCATATTATTCTATGCCGCTTGAAAGCATCTATCAGCCTCAGTGTTAAATTTTGGATACAATATCTACTGGTTCTAGCCATGTATGCAAGTGTGCTTGGTGTAACACAATGGTAGAGGTTCAATCCCGAATGGTATCTCCAGATAGGCTTTGGAGAGACCCTTGCCTTAAGCCCTAGAGAGCTCTTGCCTGTCAGGGCAGACAATACAAATCTAGATGAACCAATGATCTGACTCAGTATAAAGCAGGTACCAGCATTCCGAATGAAAACCTCAAACACACCACATACACTGTAGTTGCTACACTTTCATCGATGCTATTGGGGCAAGCAAGTTTGGGCAATGTGGTCGCATTTACCTGGGGAAACCCAGCCAGATGGGTGGGGTAGTAGTAGTAGTAGTAGTAGTAATAGTAATAGTAATTAGTCTACACATATACTACTGAAAGGAGTCTGATTGTAACCATAAGGTAAAGGTAAAGGAACCCCTGACCATTAGGTCCAGTCGTGACCGACTCTGGGGTTGTGTGCTCATCTCGCTCTATAGGCCGAACCAGAGCAGCTGTTTACCTTCCCGCCAAAGCGATACCTATTTATCTACTTGCACTTTGACGTGCTTTGAACTGCTAGGTTGGCAGGAGCAGGGACCGAACAACGGGAGCTCACCCCGTCGGAGGGATTTGAACTGCCGACCTTCTGATCGGCAAGTCCCAGGCCCTGTGGTTTAACCCACAGTGCCACCCGCGTCCCGATTGTAACCATACTGAGCATTTATTTCTCAGGGTGTTTGCTGTTGCTTCTTTCAAGGCTTTGGGGTAAAGCAGTGTGTCCATACCCCCCCCCCCAAAAAAATGTTATCAGAATCAGTGTCCTCCATACTGGGGAGAATGTCAGGGCCAAAAAGATAGGGTCTTTGGCCTCTGAGTCTGAGGTCCCCCACCATGGTGGAGGGGGAAAGTTGCATGTACCCATTCCTTCAGTGACGCTCAGACCAGGCAAGCTCAGGAAGCTGCCCCCAAGACCCATGTTCAATGAACTTCAGTCCCCCAAGCCACCTCTACTCCAAAGCTCCTCACTTCCCACCTCTAGACACCCAATCCCTGCTGGCAATCTCCTTCCATGAATATGGGGATCCAGTCACAAAGTATGTCTTTATTGTGGGTTTCCCTTCAGACCGTAACCTTAATTTAATAGGGGTGTTTTTTTAATGCATCATCTGTCTGCAAAAGTTCCCCCACCCCCTTCAAACAGTTCCCTGAAAAGAGGATTCTGTGCAGACCAATATAATTTTTATATATTTTTAAAGCTCTCTCCATTCAGGGCTGTCTCCTGATATACTCCTTTTGGCTACAGTGGCACATTATACAGCATCTTTTAAAAAATAAAGATTATAAATGGCAAAGGTGTCTCAGGGTAAAGCTGCTAACAACATGGCATGTGGACTCCATTGTATGCAGTCTCCAGCTGTTTTCACATGGGATGAATTGTGACTGGGGAGGAATGTCATAATCTGGTTTTTACGGTAAGTGATGCTGCAGTAGGCCTGGGGATGGTTTGTGTGAGCGGGAAATCACAGTGTTCCTTTGACACTGAGAAACCTGGGCTTGGCTGGGCCATGGGAAGCAGACTGAAGCATGGCAGGAACTAAGTAAAGAAGGGCCCTGGTGGATCAGGAGAAGACCCCATCTAGTTCAGTACTTTGTTCTCACTGTAGTCAAACAAATGCCCAATGGAAGCCCACAAGCAGGACCCAAGTACAACAGCACTCTCCCCACTTGTGATCCCTAGCAAGTGGCTTTCAAATGCCTCTTACAACATAGGCAGTATGCTGCCACCATGGCTGGTAGCTATTGATAGCCTTCTCCTCCATGGGTTTGCCCAATCAAAGCCATCAAAACTGACAGCTATCACTACCTCCTGCAGAAAGAGGCTCCATAGTTTAAGCTATGTGTTGTGGAACAATCCAGAAATGTAGGTGTCACTCCCAGCTTTTCTCTATTTCTTTCTTCAATTTCTTTTAAATGCAGATTCAACAGAAAGAAAGAACAGCAGCTGGCATGAAGAATAAGAGTAACCCATCAACCCTAATGTTAAACATCTTTATTGATATATAAGCAGTCCATACATCCAAATGGACATCCAAACAAGACTGGCAATTGCAAGACACAGGTTCATACATAGACAGCGCAGTGC
The DNA here is from genome assembly GCF_027172205.1 of Podarcis raffonei. Lineage (NCBI taxonomy): Eukaryota > Metazoa > Chordata > Lepidosauria > Squamata > Lacertidae > Podarcis > Podarcis raffonei. The sequence continues at coordinate 55,831,601 of NC_070609.1, read as the reverse complement.
TCAGAGACAACGTTGTTGACCCTAACTGGCCACGGTTCTCCTGGATCCAGCCTTGACCTTTGGCTCCTGCATTAACAAGGAACAAGCAGATGGGCAACAGGAATGAGGCTTAACTTCCCAGCTTCCAAGTGCTTCTATTTGGCCACTTCCCCACCCCACAAACCCCAGCCAGGATCTGAGATTCTGGGAAGCCCAACAGGTGGAAAACAGCTAGGGATGAGCAAATCTGTCCCGTTTGGTTTCCCCCCATTTCCATTCTTTCAAATTTGAGTTCAGTTCTCCACATTTCCACATCGTGCGAATTTCTTCCAAGACACTTATTTTTGTACGCAATTTTGCTAACACGTATATTTTTTTGCAACGCAATCCCTCCTAACAGAATGCAATTTTTTTGCATGTTGTTTTCACACATAGGTGCATTTCTGTGCACACTTCACCATAGGATACACATATTTGTCCACGTTATCTGTCTGGAGAACAGCATTACAAATTTCAGAAGTGTGTGAATTTCAAGGGATGCCTGCGTTTCAGTTTACCTAATTCACATTTTCTGAAACAATAAGCAATTTTACCTTTAAGTGAGGACAGAATCGATTTTCTCTCCCACCCCTAACTGAGCAACCCAGGAAGAGATATTGCAGGTAATGAAGCAACAGGTGGGGAAGGTGTTAAGCTGTGGTGACTGATCCATCCACTTGGCCCCAGCCACCATGGGCATTAAGCAACCCTCTGCTGCCCACAGATTCTCCCTTGCAAAAGCGCTGCCCCCTTGCCTCTGCCTTCGTGTTAGGCAGGAAAGCTTGAGATGCACGAAGCGAAGAGGTCTGCATACCCCTCCCCTCCGTGCACTTCCATGTCAGCAGCTTTCCGCATAGCATAACAAATATTAAAAGGAGAACGAAGTCTATTAGGCAATTACCGAGGGGGCTCGTGAAACAGGACTCGCCCCTATAAAGCCAATGAAGTTATGACAGCTGCGGCCCGAGAGGAATCAAGGCAGAATAAAAGAGCGTCTCTGTGGCAGACAAATGATGATAAAGTGAGCCTTTTAGTCAACAGTCAATGGAAATTGACAAGGCCAAACCCCACAACTAATGAACAGCCAAACCTTTGCTACTACCGGCAAAGCGCTGCTGAAAGTTTCATCTGAATAAAAGGGACGGAGATTGAATTTAACTGATATTTGTCATTTTGCTTTGCTTAATATACACACACATTTTTTCCAAGAACTGCATGCATTTTTTCCGTGCCCGTCTGGATTGCAAAATTGGGGTGTAGAGAGGATGCAGTTTTGTCTGCCACATCACAGGTGCACCAAAATGGGCTTGAAAATAGCATGGACTTCAGATGGCTCCCACGTCACGTGTCTCAAATAATACCAAAAGAGCCATTTTGCTGTCGGATGCTCTAGTCGGACCACCTCTCTGTTTCTTAGAGACGAATCTCAGCTATAGAGCTGTGTTTGCCTGATGGACACAACGCACCACATCCGATGGGTGTGGAGGGTGTAACAATCGCGCACAACAATGGGACAGCTGCACATTAATAAATATGTAATGTTCGATTAAAAAATATGGATAGTATTTCTTCCTCCTCCCCCACTTCAATCCCCCCCCAAAAAAACAGCAACCCAATTGTAGACTACCCCCAAGGCAGAAGATGCGATCTGGCACGCATATTTCTTGCTGGCTTTGGAAATCTAAAACTCAAACGCTTCCCTGTCCCAGCTGTTTCCCATTGTTCCTGTTTATCAGCTCAAAGGGCGAAGAGAGGAACAAAGAGGGGAAAAAATTTCGCTTGCATTTCAAATGTGCCAGTCAGTCACTGCATTGTTAAAAGAAGAAAGCTTAATTGTCTCTGCTGCCAAACTTTCTGGTGAATGTCCAGTTTTTAAGAAAAGCTATTCAGCTGTGCAATTTGTTTAATACATGCAGGGAGGAGGGAAACTGCACATAAAAATCACATGCTTTCCAGAAGGGAGGGGAGAGGAGAGGAGAAAAAAACCCATATCCATACATTGCAGATCTGCGATAGCTCCATCGTGGCATTTGAATTCATAAACGGACCTGCTAAAATGATGGTGTTTGATGCAGCACTGTCCATGTGCGCGGTGCTTTTAGAGCAACAACCAAAAATGTACACATCCCTGCCCCAAGGAGTCTGCAATTTGCAGTTGTAGAGAGCTGCTGGGGGCACATTCCTGCACAGCCAATAAGAATATGAGAAGAGCCTGCCAGATCAAGCCAATGGCCCCTCTAGTCCAGCATCCTCTTCTCATAGTGGCCAACCAGATGCCTGTGGGAAACCCACAAGCAGGACATGAATGCAAGAGCACTCCCTCTTCCTGGATGGCTTCCAGCCAGTGGTATTCAGAAGCATTACTGCCTTGGGCTATGGAGGCAGAGCATAGCCATCATGGCTAATAGCCAATGATAGCATTATTCTCCCTGAATGTCCAGTTCCCTTTTAAAACTATCCATGTTAGCAGTCATCCCTGGCTCCTGTGGGAGTGAGCTCTGGTGGTTAGATGTCAGTCCTACTTCACCCACCATTCTTTCTCTTTCCAAAAGTGTCTTTTGGAACACTAAAAATTATCAACTGATTTTATCTTCACAATGGCCTTGTGAGGCAGCGCTAGGCCAAAGGACAGCATCTTACACAGAAACACCCAGTAAGCAACATAGAGGAAGGGAGTTTTGCTTTCTTTTAAAACAGAACAACACATGTTTATTCTGATCTTAAAGCTGCCTTTCCCTTTGCCTTAGTTTCTCTCCCCTTATTGTTGTCTTCGACTCTAAATGGATTCATTTACTTAGCACAGCCCCTTTTTATCGCGGGGCAAGTCTTTGTCTCTTGAGCCATAAAGAATAATTGGCAGGCCTTGGCAGAGCCAATGGTATTATTGAACCTGTAATTGTATTGTGTCTTTGTTTACAAGTTGGAGAGTCAATACCATATGATTGACACAAGGCCCAGCAGCATTAATGTCACATGCAGAAGAAAAGAAAAAAAGGGGGCTGAGAGTGCACCTCTTTTAAAAGATTTGGAATCTTTGACTTTGGATTGGCTAAGGAAGCCAGCGAGGAACACCGGTCATTATCCCTAATGGTGAGAAGAAGAAATGTCCTCTCTGCTGCAGAGAGGTACATACATACGAACTCTCCCTCTCGCCATCTTTCAGGATTAGTCTGAATCTTAAAGAGGACAGGCCAAATTCATGGAACATAAGGCTATGATGAAAGCTATCCTATGCCTCTGAATACCACTTGCTGGAAAGCTCAGGAAGGGAGAGGGCTCTTGTGCCTGGGTCCTGCTTATGTGTTTCCTACAGGCATCTGATCAGCCATTGTGAGAACAGGATGCTGGACTAGATGGGCAATTGGCCTGATTTAGTAGAATCTTCTTATGTTCTTTTAGACTCGCTGATGTTTTGCTGCATTAATTCACAGCACCTTCCTGCCATCAGGAAGTCTGTAATCTAAAAGTCTAAAACAAGCTTTTTTTTTAGGTGCATAAGAGAAAATGGCAAAACAGCGGCATTTATGATCAGTAATCCCAATTAAAACAAGCCTTTTCTTCTTCTTTTTTAAAGTCACAATCCATCATCCCAGCATGGAGAAATGAAACCCACCCTCCGGACATGAGAGTGTCATAAACAATTGATTTGACATCAGGATAATTGATATCAAGCAAGCTGTTTTTAAAGACAATCAGATGCACAAAGATGCGGGAGGCATCAAAATAGAGGCAAATCTCAGTGACGTTACTAATGCACCAGCTCAGTAATTCAAATCCTCTTGCCCCCCCCCCCGCCCTATTTTTATTACTCTTATTATTTTTATTCTTTCCATCTTGGCTTCCAAAATTAATTCTCTCCATAATTTCTAACAGAATGGCTCTGATATTTCCAAAGACAATATTACCTCTAATGAAATAAAGCAAAACACCTGTGCAAAGACAGAATGAGTTCCATCCTCAGCCATGGAGTCATTTTACCTCTAGTTCCTTGGTCAATGAAGGCTCTGAGAAAGAGCACCTTCTCTGCCTCTTCCTGCAGCCCACCTGTTCTTTTCATGTTTTCCTGATGACACATCTCCAGCCCCAGCGACATTTTCTTTTTAAGTCTAACCACCTTCGTCAGAAAGAATAGATCAGGATCCCAGGAAACAAATTCACTTGAAAACAGCCTTTGAAGTTCTTTCAAGCACATAAATGGAATAGAGAGCCTGCTTTAGACCAGGAGCAGCAAAGCAGAAGTTGCTGGACTACAACTCCTATCATCCCTGGCCATTGGGCATTGGGCATGCTGGCAGGGGATGAGGGGGGGGTGGATCCCAACATCTGAAAGGCCACAGGCTTCCCCACCCTGGCTTTAGATAAGGAGAGGGAAACTGGAATGTAAAACCCATGCAGAGAAAAGCTGTAGTGGCATTAGCTGCAGAATTATCTAAAAATGTCAGCTCTCTTTTCTTTTATAATGGTAGGCTCCTAGTCCTTATGATTGCAGAGATGTACTTGGAAGTATGTGGTTAACGCCTGCTAATGGCAATATGTGGGATTCAGTGATGGATATAGCTTCTTACCAATATTCTTGACTAGCACAGTCAAAAATCGTGCAGCTTAATCAAAACTGGAGTATAAGTTGTGCAAAATGAGAGAGAGAGAAAAGTTAGAGGCAGATATCCTTCGTTTACATCATGTATACAAGGTAGAAGAATGTGGGCTACCCAGACACAACTTTGTGGTTTTGCAGCACAGGGCAGCCTAAAGAAATGTGCATTGTTTTTGAACCATGTGGCTCTTTAGATTTACAGAGATGGGGAAAATTTTAAAAAACAACAACAGGAAGTTGTCATCTCTTGTGAAAAAGGCCCTTAATTGCTAGCAATCTGGTATCTCTTGGCAAAGCCCACTGGCTAATTCAATCATGCTGTCAATATAATTAATAAGGGCGGGGGGAGGGAGGGGCGGGATCTACAGGAGGCCGAGAGAAACAAAGAGAGCTAGACGGACCTATGATAGTAATAAAAGATGACTGCGGAAAAGAATTGCATTATTCAGTCTCTGCTATTGATGTCATAAGCACAGCCATATGCTGTGCAAGCTGCGGTGCACACCCCAGGTGATCTCAGGTAGAACAAGATGCACTCTGCACTGTCTATCAGTCGAGCAGATGTTTGGGAGAAGGAGACAGGGCTGCATGTTGCTTTGGTTTTTAAAACCGCCCTAGATCAAGGTGGCCCTAATGGGCTTTACATAAACTAACCTACGTGGTCAGAGTAGAGCGGCTATAGATTCTGGACACCCATAAATCATGTGAATAAGTTGCCAGTTGTGCATAAATGACACATCTCAAGTTGACAAGCACTACCAGAGTATTTACTGCGGGTGACAAGAGCATCCTAAAGCAGACCTGGTCCCTTACTCTACTCAACCACTTTAATCTGTGAAACAGGCATGGGCGCCACGTATAATATCCATCCCACATTCATAAGACATCAGTCTTTTAGTATGGCAGCATCTACACTTTGGAACTCCCTGCCTATTGAAATCAGACAGGTGCAGCCTACCCAGACATATAGAAGGTTGGTGTGTATTTCATGTTTTTAGTTTATTGCTGGGTTACCCCCCCCCCATTTTTTTAAAAAAATGGTTTTTTTCCAATGCTTTATTGAACCTATAAAGACAAACACAAATCAAATAACATAAATAATGTAAAAGTTTGTCAGTTCTAATACATTTTAAGCTAGGTCTTCTAAGCATCAAATCAATTTCCCGTCTTCTCCATACATGGTTTAAACAAGTATTTACATAGTGCACAATCATATCGGTCATCAGAGTTAAAATATTATTAATAGTTTATCTTCATCACTTAATCCATGTAATGCGGAAGCTATTCAAAAGCTGTCACGGATTTCATACTGTTACTGTATCTCTTAAATACATCCCATTTTGTGGTAAAGGTTTGATTCGACCCGTCCCTCATTCTTTCTGTTAATTTGTCTAATTCTGCATATTCCATTAGTTTTTGCACCCACTTCGACCAGTGGCACAAAAAATGTTTTAAATAGTTGTTTTAAACTGGGTTTTTTGTTTGTTTGTTTTACTGATAATTGAATTGATTCATTCTCTTTGCAAGCCATTTCAAGATTTTTTGTTTACAATCAAGCTGTGCGCAACTTTTATGAAATAAATAAACAACTCCACAATATCTAAAAGGGCTGTCGTGTTGAAGACGAAGCAAGCTTCTATTCTCTTGCTATGGAAGGTAGGACCTGAACCAATGGATTCAAGTTACTAGACAAGAAGATTCCTACTAAACATCTGTTCGACCATGAAATGGACTCCCTCAAAAAGTGGTGGATTCTCCTTCACTGGAGGTTTCTAACCAGAGGTTGGATGGCCACCTGTAATGGATGTTTTAGTTGACATTCCTGCATTGCAGGGGGTTGGAATAGATGACCCTCAGAGCCACTTTCAACTCCTCTGTGAGTCTATGATCCATTGCATTGACACTTGTGGCTTCCTGTTTGTGGACAGATCTTCAGGTAAGTTAATGCAACAACCGTTGCAGATCCAACTCTGGCTGGCTCCAACTCTTGGAGTCCAACTTCCATCATCCTTGACTATTGGCCTTGCTGGCTGGGGACTGATGGGAGTTTTGAGTCCAATAACATCTGGAGGGCCACAGGATGCCTCAGCCCTGATCTACAACCTGGTAGATAAATGTTTGCTGCCCCACAGAAAATAATTCCGGTACCTTGGATTTAGCTGTAGCTGATTGGGAAGTAAGGGGGGGGGGGAGGAAGAAAAAAAAAGGAGTAGCACATCGTCCCAAACACAAGAGGGTGGCAGCAGAGGTTCATTACCTTTACAACTCAGTTTCCAATTCCATGCAAAAATAAATAAGTTGTGCCACTTCTATATTGAATTTATAAACATTTTAAAAATTACCCTTACCATCATGAACAGAAATCACCATGAATGCATAATAAAATGGACATCTGGAGGGGGTGGGGCATACACTTAGCCTGCAATTGTAATTCTACCTACCTGGTAATAAACCCAATTTAATTCAATGAGACTTACTTCTGAGTAGACTTTGTTAGGATTGTAATTTTAGGAGGACTTGACTGGCCTGTTTGTGCAGATGGGGGAGCAGGGGCACAAATGGTCTGGGAACTGTCTGTTGAATTTGGTTCTCTGAACAAAAGTTTGCTTTCCCTTTACCCGGAGGAAAATTGCTACTCTCCACTGCTTTTCAAAACGTAATAACTTTACCTGCACGTCAGTGACTCAGACCCTGGCTGGTCCCTGAATTATTACCGTGAGATGAAACATTTCTTTAACAAAACCGAGGCCTTTAATATCTCCCCATCTCTGTTATTAGATGGACAAATGAATTTCGCTTTGAACATAACATGCGGCATTGTCTGAAAATTGCCGGTATGAACTGAAGTTGGCAGGTATTTTCTTGCTCCCCTCGTCAGTGATTGTCATTTATTATATGTTGCACCTTTCTCTGTCAAACGTTGCGGGCGCGTGATATTGATTTGTGTCTGCTTGCCAAGCAAAGGTCACTTTGATCAACATACTACAAAACCAGAAAAAGTAGGGTTCTGACATTTCATTACCTGGGAGAGGGAGAAAAAACAAGAGGCCTAAAATAAATAAGAATATGTTTGAGAATCGAACACTTTAATATCGTGGTGTGGAGTTACTATAATTAACACAAGGACCACTCTAGTAAGGTTAAAGTGGGGGTAGATTGACATGCAAGACTGTTGTGTATGAGACCAGTACTGTAATAACGTATCTGTGATCTTGAAGAGGAGAAGCATTTGTGTGTGTTTTTTAAAAATACATCAGTTTCTGGAACGTGAGGTGTTTGACTTATGATAGATACAACTTGAGCAACACTTTTGATGAGTTTGGTGGATTCTTTGCAGGTTGGGTTGTGGGGATTAAAGGAGCTGTGGGGGTTCAGAAAGACACAGACATTTTAAAGAAGTTGGAGCCATTGCAGGAAGTTTCAATGTAAAAGAGGCTAGCACCAGGGTATTTTCAAGTCGCCTTATACTGGGCTCAGTTCAAGGTTCTGGTATTGGTATACAAAGCTCAACACAGTCTGGGACCAGGATACCTAACAGAGTTCCACATCCCCTAGATAAAGCAACTAATCGCAGGAGAGGGCATCTGGCAATTCCCATATTTTCAGGAGGTCCATTCCACACAATTTGAGAATGGCCACGCGGCCTGCCTTTCACCCCTTAAAGTAGTCTGCTGCCCTCAAATATGGTGGAGGACCTTGGCCCATTAACAGTGTTGATGTTACGTTCAACTGCCCATCTACTCAGCTTCTATGCATGGAAAAAAGGGATATGCACCTTGTCCTTCACCATAGGTGCCAACTCCTAAGGGCTGAGGCACTTTTGTGTCATCGTCCCCCATGCTGGCCCCCTCAATGTTCAGAGGGCATTTGGCTCTGCCCCCTGGTTCCTCATGACATTGCGTGCACAACATCAGGATGCCATGTTGGGCCCCCTCAATCATCCCGAGAAGATGGCACCTCTCTCCTTCACCTCCAGTGGCACAATGTCTTTGGCTGGCCCTTAGAGAAGCTTTGCTGCCTTCACCACTTAAGAAGAGCCATGGCTCAATGGTAGAGCATCTGCTTTGCATGCAGAAGGTCCCAGGTTCAATCCCTGGCATCTCCAGATAGGGCCAGGTATCTGAAATCCTGGAGAGCCACTACCATTCAGCATAGACAATACTGAGCCAGATGGAGCAATGGTCTAGCTCGGCATAAGGCAACTTCCTATGCTCTGATACCTGCTGGGTTCTCAGACCATGGAAGGCCACAGTTGATGATGTGGTACTCAGGCTTGCATTATTCTGCTGCTTACTGGCTTGGGAAATATGTTTCAGGAAAATAGATTGCGAAGTTCGGGACTTTGCTCTATAAAAACAAAACAAAACCCCTGTGTGTTTTAAATTTCTCTTGAGTAAAGTTTGAGCAAGGGGTGGGTCATAACACATCATCCATTTGCTACAAGGACTGTCAACCTTCCCAACTGGCAAATGGTTAACGGTAAGCAACAGATTTATAACCTGACATAATTAATTGCCGAGATAGTGACATTTCCCATATTATAGACAATTGTGAATTATGAGCCCAGCTGTTAGCCTTCTCATTCGCTGAAATCGGTTGATATATATGTTTATTCGAGGTCAGCTCGGCCTCATCCATTAGAAATATTGTTTTTTCTAAACATTACATTGATTTAATTTAACTCTAATCAATTTAAAATGGTTCTGACAATTAACAAAAGCTTCAAATATGACCTTAAAGTAATAGGATTCATTAGCTATGTTTAGGATTAAACTTATCCTAATAGGGCCATTTTTCTTCCAGAGACTGACCGGTGGTCAGTCAAAATGAAATCAATTATTATAAATTATACAGTTTAAGTTGATTATGTAGTGCCTGCTAATTTGTATAAATAAGGACGTCAAACAATAGGAGCCATTTATTAATAACTCTTTCTGTCTGTCCTGGGGGCCCCTATCATACATGCTGGTACAGCTGCAGGGTCATCTGTTAACTATGAAGTGTTATATTCGCTGCTGCCAGACATGCATGCTAATTAAACCCATAATTAATTGTAACAGTTATAGTTAAAGTCAAAATGCTGACAGCATTTCTTGCCCTATTATTAATGGTAATCAACTGAATCAAAGAGAATCTAATCAACAATTCATATGCTAGCCAGGGGATCAGAATACGGGAACAGTCCCAAAGGCAGCTGGTACCCACAGGTCTTGGGACACAATAAGAAACATAAACCTCTCAAATTGCAACACGCCAACATGAACTCGTCTCCATTGTCTTGCAGCGCAAACGCAAGTATAAGTCATATTTAAGGATTCAAAGGCTTGGCCCCCATGCAGCAAGAGCGTCGCATCTTGACATGCCAATAGATGCAGATAAACAAGTAAAGTAACAAATGGCTGGTTGGCTGCAAGGCCTGCAACTGAGAACTCTGGGGCTTAAAGAAGGAGAAGCATGCCGCTAGCAGCAAGCACATCACTAGTAGCGATGTTTAGAAAACTAAGGGCACTTTCAGACTGTTACTTTTTTGCAGGTGGAATCCAATGCCCAGCTGGGAAATTCAGGGCAACAAAACCCACTTCCAAAAATAATCTGAGATTTTGCAGTCACAAAAGTGATGACGAAATGCACTGGGCAATGTGGGATGGCAATTGATGGTTGCAAAGTTGTGTAATCTTTTCACAAGCAAATCAGGGTAAGTGCTAAATAGTCATTTGGAAATAACTTAAGTCATTTGTTTCAAAACTGGTATCTTTACGTACATTTGTTTGTTCCTGGATTGTTGCATGACAACCTCCCAGAAGATAGTAGTCCCTAAGTTGGGAGACTGGAGCGGGCCAGAAGGCCACCTGGTTCAGTGTTTCAGCACCTTTTATAGGGCTACCAAAGATGTTAAGCCCCAAAGCTCATACCAACATCTTACTAGCAAAATGCCCATCTTCAAAGTGAGGAGGGGAGGATGGAACAGTCCATTTCCAGTCCATTCACTTTGGAGGGGTCCACTCATACACCTGAGTGCTGATTTGCTTAATGCCTTTGTGAGCTACTTTGAGCCTAGTTTGGAAAGGCAGAATATGAATGAAGAGGAAAATCAGTTGAGCATGTGCTCTTCCTTTAGAAGATATTCTCCTAGAAACAACTCTCCTAGAGGCAACTATAGGTGGCCAGTTACAGGTTTGAGGGAAGTTTTCTATTGTAGTCAATTGAACACATGTGCTTGGTTGCAGTGAGTGGCCAGTTTCTTCTGTTTGCAAATGTGTCCATTGGCCCTCAAAAGGTTGGCAACTCTTGCACTAGGAGGTGTAGGCTCACACAAATGGGCTCTGTTCCCAGTCTCTATGCACCAGGCACAATCTCACTACCGGGGACCATGAACTCACACAGCTCCCAATGTGGAATACAGCCCATCTCAAGTCATGCCTTCAGCTCCAAGCATTCAGTAGAGGACCAGGACATTTGGAGCAGGGCCCAGCCAATGCAATCTCCTCCTCTTCCTCCAGACCTTGACCAAATACATGGAACTGGAGATGCAAACCTTGGACTTCAGCCATTGGCTGTTGAAAGCACCGCCCATTTTCAAACACCTCACTCACAGGAAGGTGATCGCCTCGATCAGCACACCTACAGCCAGTCGAACCAGGTGACCCATCCTTTTCATTCATTCATCTGTTTAACACCATCCGTTAGAAACAAGAGAAACCACACAGTCGTTAGTTCTCGAACGCCTCACATTGCAATTCTTAAGAAATAATAACCAACTTTTAGCGGCGGTTCCCCCTTTGTTCCTCCCCCGCCCCACCAGCCCGGTTATTGAGCTGAAGTTAATGGCTGGCTCAAAAATATGTCAACACAACAGCTGGAGAGCAACACTTCCTTGTAGCTTTATGTGACAGCATATGCCAGCCACTCAGAACATGTGATAATTCAAACTGGGGCTGATACTACAATAGCAGATGGGCTGCAGCATTGTTATTCTCACTCCAACTCCCAGCCCTTGAGGGATCACTAAATAAAATCAAAGCAGATGGACCATTACAAGCTCATTCGTGTCCGACTACAAGCACCTCTACCTCCCAGTCGTGATATACGGCAGCTTGGCATAAAATGACACGGCTGGGTAACATGACCTAATGAAAATAGCATCCGACTTGGCAAGTGAGGAATGAGGGTAAAGAAATATGCACAGATCTATTTATCATAGTTCTCTTTACTTTGAACCGAGGGTGGCTTCCGCCTCCCCTTCCCCCGCGTAATGGTTTCATTCCTCTGCACCTGATGCGCTCTGCCTTGAAATTCCATCACAGTCCAGATTTAGATGTGCTGCAGAACAATGTGGTAGAGTGCTGGGGATGGAGAGGAGGCTGTACCACTTCAGGACGGCAGGTGGTGGTAGTGGCACCATTTTCAAATGCTTAAAAACAACAACAACAACAACAACTCAATGGAGGTAGAAAAGTAGCACATTAGAGATTAGCACATCCTTCCTGAAGTGCTCTCCACCCCAACCTGATGTGGAACATTAAAAAAAATAGTATTTCCCTACTTGCAGTCTGAAATGGTACGGCCTGCTGTACAAACTGAGGACTCTACCATCTCACCCTGCTGCTGAGACAGTCCCAGCCAGAGAGTGCAGATGTGGGGCAGAAGTTCCATCAGAGTTCTAAACTGGGCTAAAACTGTACTCAGCATCTCACTTATTTTTTCCCCTTAGCATCCTTACGCACATCTTGAAAGCAGATACAGCACAATGGCCAAGGCTGCAATTCTAAGCACATTTATGACGGAACGCATTGAAGCCAGTGGAACCTCTGGGCAAACATGAGTGAGAGCCTTGATTTCTCTAGTGCAAATATCTGCTAGGGAAGCCACAATGTTTGGCTTCACTTTTCCTCTCCCCCTCCCTTAGAACAGGATTAGACCTAACGGGCTTAAGTGTAGATGTTGGCTGAAACTTAGGAAAAACTAGTTTTGGTACAGATTTGTGTACACCATTCCTGCCCTTCAGGCACACCGCTGCTGATTTTGCAACTCTCTCATTCTTCAGAAGGCTCTCGTTTTCAGATATGTATTATGTTTTATAGCTGTGCTTGAGATGGGTAGGCAATGCATTATGAGGCTCTGTATTTCAGAAAGGTTTGAGTTGTGGAGGTTATTGCTGGGTTGACAATGTGCATGGTTTGATATGTGGCTCAGCATGTATTGCTCATTATGGATGATGTACCATTATGTATTATCTATTACTATGTGTGGCTTATTTTTTTGAATCATATCCATAGAATTATTTTGCTGTTCTTTGCATTGCATTACATAATTATGTCACATTGTTTATTATGGTCTACGTTGTAAACTGCCCCGTGGTCTCCTGACAAAGGGCAGGATGTAAAGTTAAAAATATGCAACTACATTTCTTTTCTTTTTCCATTTTCTGCACCTGCATTCTCAAGCAATTCCTTCCAACATTGCTTGCAATACAGTAACTTGAATTCATATCGCCCCACATTTTCATGCATGTAATGATCCAAGTTTGGGTTCTCATTTTGTTTTGGTTTTTATATTTAGTTTAAAAGTTTTGTAAGTCAATTCAGGTGACTTTTTTTAGAAGGGAGAAGCAGGGAAACAACTAATACATGTGAATAAATAAATAATCCCATTGCTGTCATCTTTCCTAGTCTTGCTACCTTTCACTAGTCCAGCCTCTCACCCCAACTGTTGTACAAGAACGGAGTTATGCAAATCTACTAACGTGAGTTGGGTGGAAGACTCTGAGGGAATAACTCACTCCAAGGGATCTGCCTTTTGAAGGCAATCAATTACCAATTCCTGCATCTTGATTATTCAGGGAGAAAAGAAAGCGTGGAAGAACCGATATGGATGCGATAATGTGGCCTGGAGAAGAGTATTATGGGTAGCACCCATATGACATGCGAGTTCATTTACATGTACAACAGCTGCTTGGCTTCGCCGTCCTTGAGAGATCATCACCTGGCTTGCAAGAAGGGGGTAGGGAGGAAGAGTTTATCCACCTTTGGGCATATTGCTCTGCATTGATTAATAGCTGCTGCTGCCCATATCATTATACATTTAAATGCAGCATTATGTGCCACTTATTCACTAATTTATTGTAATTGAGAGCTGGGAATAGAAGTACCTTTGCAAATTGCTTCCATAGGCTTGAGATCAAAACAGCACAGAGAATCCAGTCGATGATAGGCATGGTGAGTCCAAATAGCCGGCATAAGTGTCTTTTATACAGCTAAAGCCAGTGCTTCAAATGGAGATGGGGGAGGGCTGTAGCTCAGTGGCAGAGAATCTGCTTTGCATGCAGAAGATCCCAGGTTCAATACCCAACATCTCCAAGAAAAGCTGTCTGAAACTGTGCAGAGTCCCTGCTAGTTACTTTAGACAAGGGATGGGGAATCTCAGGCTCAGGGGCCAAATGATTCTCTTCAGGTCTCTCTATTAGGCCTTTGAGATTCACTTCAGGACCACCCCTTCCCCTTCTTACCGGCCTCACTTCACATCCTCCATGAGTGCATTTGTGAGGCACTCACAACTTTGATAATGCCCCTTTTACACCTGGATGGAGGATGGAGAGAGATAGGGGCGGACCAAGACATTTTGGCACCTGAAGCAAACCACAAAATGGCGTCTCCCTTCGCACTAGGGAAGGAGGGGTGAATGAAGATCTACATCAGGAACAACGGGGAGAATAATAATCTACACCAGGATCTGCTGCCCCTGCGGATCCTGCTGCCTGAGGCAGTCGCCCCACATTGCCTCCTGGGTGGGCTGGCCCTTGAGAGGGTTATGCGAATGTATGTAGACACTCCACTACTGCACAGAGATGAGCTTTACATTCATTGCTCCACCCACTGTTGCCTCTGGTCCAACCCACCACTGGCACATGGCCCCCAGAAAGGAATGTGGCAAGAAAGGCTCATTATCCCTGCTGCAAATAAATGAACTGGATCAGCCTTCCCCAACCTGGAGCCCTCCAGATATTTTGGACTACAACTCCCACCAGCCCCAGCCATCATGTCCAATGGCATAGGTTCCAACACTTTGAAGCCAAAATCTGAGACACCATGTCCCCCCTTTTCATTTTTTCATTATTTTATAATTTTTTATTAGTTTTGCATAAAGGTTATACACCATAAACATAACATTTTCACACATTAAAAAAAGGGGTTCTTTCAAACCTTGAGACCTCCTTCCTTTCCTCCACAGGTTCCAATTCTAAATTTTATGTTCCCACTTTTCTATCGCAAGAGCATAGTGGCCATTTTGGTTGCCGTGATCTCATGCGATTTCGCACCACAGCACCCCCCCCCCCCAGTATTTTTCAAGCACAGCACCTGGGATTGAACCTGAGAGTTTATGCATGCAGAGCAGATGTTCTCCCCCAAAAGCAAGAGCAATATATAACAGCAGAAAATGGCGCAGAGCATCAACCCCAAGGTAGCTTTTTGCGATACATTTGGGTAAGTTAAGGCTCCCATCTGCCAGCTCATTTACAAGAAGACCTTGCACATGTAAATCTACGTTTATGTAGTTTCTGCCTTCTTAAATTTACTCACCTTTAATTTCCATACAGATGGAACTTTGGTCAAAAACTTATTTGAGAAGTCACCTTACACCAACCCAAGCTGTTGGTCGATCTAGCAAGGTATGATCCACTCTGACTGACAGCAGTCTTGACGTTTCTGCTACATGAGAGACTGCCTCACCCCTTACACACCCAATGCATCCTGCAGGCGTCTGTCTCCTTGCAGTCCCCCAAATACCAGAAGGCCACTTCACAGCAACTCAGAGCAGGGCTTTCAGTGCACCCTGCCTCAGCGTCCCTGCTGAGCTAGGACTGGTACCCACTACTTCTGCTTACAGCAAATAATTGGAAGTCATTCTTGTTTTGACAATTTCCTGGCTCAATAATTTTTATTTTATTTTAAAGTATCCGGCCTGGGTGCTTATTTGTATTGTATTCCAAACCACCTTTAGTTCTTTCTGCATTGCTTCTAAACCATTTTTAAATGGTTTTCATTGTATGACTGCAAATCCCCTTGAGCATTATGAAAAAGGTAATTCATAGATTCATAAGAAGGTAGAATAATAGAATGATCTTCCTTGATCCTTTTAAAAACTGGAGATGTCAGGGGCTGGACACTACCAAGGAGACCCAGTTCATTAAGCACAGTCTCTCTTCTGAGGTGCCGTGATCACCCAAGGTCCCAGTTTCAGCTCTGGACCACACTAGAGGCGGCTTGAAGATGGGTGCTGGTCCTTCTGCTTAGAACAGGCATAGGCAAACTCCGGCCCTCCAGTTGTTTGGGACTACGATTCCCATCATCTCTAGGTAACAGGACCAGTGGTCAGGGATGATGGGAATTGTGGTCCCAAACAACTGGAGGGCCAGAGTTTGCCTATGCCTGACTTAGAAGGCAAGGGCCCATGCATTGCAAAAGCTGTGGCTACCCCATTCAGCTGCTAGTCTTCTTATGCAGACACAGTGTGCTGGTCTGGGTAAGGTTCAGGTCCAGGTCCAGGTGCCCCCAAGGTGGTGGCTGGTCTTTTCAGATGTGTGATGTGGACATTTACAAAGACATGAAGTTAATCTATCTGGCCTAGACCAGACCCTCTAGGTATCCTGATTTTCCAGTGATGCCTGTGATTTAGAGAAGCCATCCTGGTTTCTGATTTGATCCCGGAATGTCCCACTTTTCCTTAGCATGTCCCTATTTTCATTGGAGAAATATTGGAGGGTAAGGAGTTATCCAACCCCCGAGCTGTTTGAAGGCAATCCTGTATAGGGAAGTTTTTATGTTTAATGTTTTATTATGTTTTTATATGTGTTATATATGTTGGAAGCTGCCCAGAGTGGCTGGAGCAACCCAGTAAGATGTGGGGGGGTATAAATGGTAAAATTATCATTATGGAATGGGACGTCCCTATTTTCAGCAGAAAAATGTTGGAGGGTATGCTAGACGCAACTGCAGTTAGTAAGAGTGTGCCATGATTTCTAGCAGAGGGCTGTCCCTGCTCCACCAGAGAATAAACCTAGGACTTTCTGCATGCAGCACACTTGAGTGAGTTCCTTCCTCCTGCTTCCTAACAGATTAAATCAGGGATAGCCAATTAGGAACCCTCCTGATGTTGCTGGACTACAGCTCCCATGAGGCTATGACAGCACAGCCATTGGTCAGGGATGGTGGGAGCTGTAGGCTTAGAAGATCTAGACAGCATCATCTTGGCTATCCCTGCCTTAAGGGCATACAATCCTGATTACATCAGGCCACAAAAGAATGGAAAACCTAAGTTATACAAACCATGCAAAAATAGAAAACCTATTTTCCTGGCAGAGTAGCCCTGCTTTTTAAAAGGTGCATCACAGACAGAAGTTCAACAGGCACCCTTCTCAGTAGGAACATGCAATAATGGAAGAGCTACACAAAAAAGGCATGACTGTCAAATAATTGCAGGAAAATCAATATTATCACAGCAGGTACAAATGAGGTTCGATGTGTGGCCATCGAGAGTCACCACTGCTGCAACTTCATTATAGGCCCGTTGTTGTTTTCACGACCAAGACCGCATCTCTTCAGCCTTCTGTTTCAATAAAATGATTTCCCTTTCAATTTGGGCTAATACTCTTTCAGCTCTAGTGTAATTGGCTATGAATTGAATTGACACATGCTCTGCTCATTAATATACACTAGGTTTTAATTACTTCTATACTCAGAGGTTCATAAATGATCATCTCATGCAACCCTCATAGCTTGCCTGACAGCAGGTGTGAGGAACCTTTAGCCCTCTAGACGTTACTGAACTACAGCTCCCATCAATCCCAGCAAGGATGGCCAACTGCAACTTTTGGAAGGTCAAAGGTTCCCCACACTTGCATTTACAGAGACTGTGTCTGAGGACCAATCCATGCACTGTAAGCTTCCAGCTTGCTTCACAGATGTGCAGCAGTCAACACAAAAGATAGGGCAGGCACAATTGTCATTAAAAAAGAAGGAAGGTGTCATAAAAAAAAAAAGATTGAGTGAACATAGGACATAGCCTTATTCAGAGTCAGACCACTGGTCCATCTAGCTCAGTATTGTCTACACTGACTGGCAGTAGCTCTCCATGATTTCTGGCTGGGTTATCTCCCAGCCCTATCTGGAGATGCCAGGAATTCAACCTGGATCCTTCTAAGTGCAGAGCTGATTCTCTACTACTGAGCTATGGCTCTTCCCTGAGAGATGACCAAAACAGATCCAAGTTCGGGGGGAAAACTGAAGGAAGAAGATGCAGCAGCTGCAATTTTATACAGCAATTCCTCTTGAAAAATGGGGTGGGCACAGCTCTTCACACAGCAAATGACTTGAGTTGCAGGACTAGGCAAGCAGTCAGGCACTCCTTTGAGTGGGCTGGGCCTGTGAAGTTTGTTGGTGTCCTCAGCACCAGTTCAGTATCTTACTCCCAGACACCACCCCTAAAGGGGAAGGCTCCTCACAGATAGGAACCAGCACTGCCTCTACAGTAGGAGATGCCTGACCAGGGGCAGAGGTCCAATAACACCTTGTTTTCCCTCCCCTTGATCACTGGCTTTCTCCTTCAGTTCTGACGTTTCCTGAAGCCCTGATTTCACCTCCCTAACCCTCTAGGACTTTCTCCATGTCTATCCAGTCCCAAATTCCACAATCTCCTCCCACGCCTCTTCAGGATCTGACCTTTCTCTCCAGGACATCTCTGCAGGACTCATGACAACCTCTGCCTGGAGAGCAACCACAAACGAGAGCATCCGGTGGAGCAAATGTCCGATCCAGCATGAAGCGACTTCATGTCCTTACCCTCATCTTGAGCAAGCTCCCTCCCTCCCCTTTGCTGCTTCTTCAAAGCCCTTCCTCTGGCTAATTAGCCAACTTTCTCGAGTCTTAAGGAGTCTTAAGGAGGAGAATCACTGCCAGCTGGCTAGCATCCAGCGCTCCTGTCTGCCAGACACTCGGAGAGCAAGCAAATGTTTCTGTCAATGTCCATTGAGCAGGGGACACAGAGCGCCCAGTGAGCCTGGGCCTGCCAATGACTGCAGAGCCTCGGAATAGTTCCATAACTGGGTCCGCAGAAACCAGAATGCTAAGCTGCAAGACGGGCTCAGTATTTTCTTTGCTGCCAAAGGCAGATTAAAATCCACCACAATGAAGAGAGAGATTCAAATATATACAAGCGGCTTCTGTATTACACTAACAGCATAATCAGCTGCATGAACTTGAGACTCTTTGGATTATTGATAAACAGCCAGTTTCTGCATAGTCGGTGGTTCACAGCATTTGTGGTATTTGGGATTTTGTATTGGTTTGGGAGGAAATGCTGTTTATTTAAAGCAAACCTATACAGAATCCCAAATAATGAATGCTACAAAGCACCAGCTACGGATCGCTGGTACAAGTCTGTTGCAGCAATGAGTCTCTTTCAAGTTCATGCAACTGATGGTTGGGTTCTGATTCCTTAGGGAAAGCTCTATCAGGTGTCAGCTTCCAAAAATAATTGTCTCTAGTCTGGCCAAGGGGGTTGTTTAAATGGTGCTGCCTGAAAAGTCAGTCATCACTCCACAAGACTCCCCCCCCCCCTAAAAAAAAGCTTGTGGAGCAAAAACCATTTTTAAGGTAGGTTAGGTTGCATTTTATATAGAAACACAGCTGGTAATACGCCAGTTTTTCATAAAGGCAATGGCAGGTTTGAAGGCCATCCACACAGGGTTTTTGCTTGTTGTTTGGAAGGTTTCTCCTGCCCCACAAATCAAAATTTGCTCTCTATTGCTGGGTGTGGGAAGTTGCACCAGTGGTCCTTTAGCCTGCTGCTCCTATGCTTGAACTTGGTGGTAAAATTTCACCCACTGCCGCACTAAGTCACCTTAGGGAGACTCTAGCCTCCTCTTCCCCGCTCTTTGAGGGTCCCTGGCACACAGCAGAAGAGAATGGGTGAATGTACCTATAAATCTACTTTTTTTAACATTTTGATTTGTCGCTGCAGGTCTTATTAAGGAAAAGTAATGTCCCTATTCTCCTGCTTAAAGAACTGTTTGAAACCTGCAGCTGGCCTGAAGCCCAACTCTTCAATGTAGCTCACATCAAAAGGATTCCCACCCCCACCCAAAATTGGCCTATTTTAAATAATCACAGAGTTCAAAAGCTAGCCGATGCTTTTCTAGGATCTCTTAGAAACAAAACAAAACAATCCAGGAAATTTCTGAAGTTGAGCCAAGTAATGGCATTTGTGGGGGGTAGGGGAAAGTTGTAAACAGCCAATATTTGGGACTCCCAGCCCTGTGTTTTGAAATACAAGAGATCCAGCGGGAATTATGGGGTGTTGGTCCTCCTATCTTTGTTCAGCTGCTGTTGACCAAAATGCAGTAAGAGGTCCATGGAGTAGTGAGAAGAACATTAGGTCTGGATGAAGCCATTTCAGGCTCAAACAAGGTCCTACAAAACTCACAGGATTATTTTGCACAAGCCAGGAAGGAGAATGCCTTACCAAAAAAAATGTAATACCTCTTCAGTTCATCCCATTTTCATGACATTAAAAATCAGCATGAAAAATTCACACCCACTTTTGTGCACATCTCTCCTAATACTGTATGCTCATTTAAGCATTTGTGCATCTTTCTAGGGCATATTTATATACGTTATTCTAAAAAAAACACCCACATTTTTGCACACTCCCCTCCCCCACTAGACATACACATTCCCCCCTCCCCGCCCCCGCCCCACATTTTATGGTCTGAGAACTACATTTCAAAATCCAGAGGAGCTTAGGTAGTTTTCTCAATTGTGCCAATTAATCGATCTGTTGGTGGGCAATAGAGAAAATCCCTGGGTGGAGATGGAACCGTCAAGTTCAAAGGATGCCCCTCTGCAGATGCAAGCTTTGCTTCCCACAAGCTCCCGCACAAAACTGCAAAACTCTGCAATGCTCTGTAAACCACATTTAAGGTATGGGAAGCACCGTGATCCAGATTAATCCCAAGTACATCCCACCTCCCTCCATGCCCATATTAAATCATCCATGTTTCAACAAGAGGTGGGGAGTTGGATCCAGCTGACAGGCCAAATCCTCCTGTTCTCTGACTCTTGGATTCAGCCACCTGTCAATCACCTGAGAGCATTAGAACGTCAGGTGAAGCATCCACTGGCCCGTGTGGGAACCTTTCCCTGCCAGACTTGCTGCAAGCATTGTTCAGCGCTTATAGCAAGTTTCATGCTTTAGGCAGAAACTGGGTTGTGCTATGGAGGCCCACTAGAGTTATGCATCCAGTTTATGCCCCTGAACCCTGGTTCAAGAAGTGGACTGCACATGGATCTACTTAAGGCCTGTGGTTTGATACAGCGGGACTCTACTTCTATCGCTCTGTCTCTCTGCACAACTGTTATGAAGATAATATGAGCTAGCCCCGCCCCCCCACTATACCACCCTATGCTCCCGGGTAGGAAAGCATAGGATTAAAATGTGATTAACTCATACACATTAAAACCTTATTTAAACATGCTTAATATATATATAAGCAATTATAACTACTGTTCAGCTTGAGTATGTAAAATAACTGGGATAATGTGAACAAATTAATTGGCACTTAAGAAAAATTAATGCAAATTAGCTGCATTTCACGGAGCATCTCAGCAGAGAGGGGAAGCAGGCAGCAGTTGTGTCTTTTCGCCACAAGATGGCACCCAATGCATGTATTTCAGCCAGAAGCTAGCTGGTGGCAAAACTGAAAAACAGAAGTTTTGCCATTCCAAGTTCAAGATATATAATGAAAACAATGGTTCCACAGCTAAACATATTTTAAATAAAATTACAAAATACTAGAGCCAAGGTGTGGGTTGAGGGAAGGATTGGGCCGCCCCATTAGTGCAAGGTAGTCCTTGAACATGCTATACCCAATGCACAGAGGCTAGAGTATATTTCAAACATGGGACTTCACACAGAAGAGTCACATGTGCAAACTTTTGGGTCTCAAGAGTGATGAAGTTATGCATCAGACGGGGAACCTGTGGTCCTCCAGTATTACTAGATGCCAACTTCCGTTAAGCCTGAGTGAGCAATGCCGAAAGTCAAAGAAGAATGGGGAACCTCAGGAAGGCCCCAGGGCTCCCCATCTGTGCTATACATTATCACATTTTCCCCCTTGCCATAAACCACCCAATGAAGATCATGCAAACACCACAGAATAAACCCCTTTCAAGGATCAGGTGCCTTTCAAAGCTCCCCCAAGTAATTTAGACAGCCATAAAAATGATAAGTTTTAATAAATATGAATACAGAAATAGGATATGGTACAGTCTCTTCTCTGGGAAATTAAGGCTTAATTACAGCAACCCGATATAAAACACTTCTCTAAGCTCTTGGTGGAGACAATCTACCGAGGAGACGACTGCACTCGAGCACAGGATGTTTATTTAACAAAAACACCAGGAATTGTGCAGGCCAATGCAAAACACACTTTGTTACAATTGCGGAATAAATAAAACCCAAAACCTCAAGAGAGGCAGTCTGAAGAAAAATAAAAAGTTCCACCTTCACGTTCACACAAACGCAGCTCTTCTGTAACCATCTCAGCCCTGGGAGCACGACACCAGGGTTTGGGCACCGTGCTAACGTTGCAACGTCTGCGGGAAAACCTGAAACACGACCTAGAAACAAAATGATTCCACATCCGTAGACATTTCGTTCTGTATATGCGAGTGTTTAAATGTTCACCTTTGTACAGCTGACATGAGAGGATTAAAAGGACAGTTTCAGAATGCCAAAACTACAAGCACAATACAAAAGAGGAAGGAAACCAGGGTGCGTGTGAGGATTTTGTTTGGGTGTTTTTGAGGGGATGAGATATGTAAAGATGGTGCTAGTTTTTCTTCTTCTTCTTCTCTATTTCACATCACAGTCAGAAGGGGGAGTTCACAGATGCATAACTGCTAGGGAGGAACTGTGATAGCAAGTGATGATGATTTGAAGATGGGAAAACCACCACCACAGATCAAAAACCACCACAAAAAACAGGGCTTATTATATACACCACCTCAACACACACACAGCACTTTTCAATGGAGGCAGCCCAAGTATTGGGATGCATGCGGTCTCACTGTACACAATGCCAGCTCTTGATGCTTTGTTGAGTTTAAAATAAGAACAAGGCCCCTAAAGTACAGATACGTTCGATTTTGCTACTCCCCACCAACTACCCAGCCAGTGGAGCAGGAGCAGAAGCTCCACAAGTTACATGATCATAAACAGTGACTTAGCCACCTCAACCGCGTCTCTCATCCTCTTGCACATTTCCACAAGGGTCTTATTTTAAATATTTAAGGCTTCTCATAGAGTCAAGTAACAGAAGCCACAAAAGCAAAGTGGGAAAGACTACTGCAACAGCATTCAGAACACAAGTATCAAAACACCAGGATTACGAGCAACAGAACCAGAAAATGCTACAAATGAAGAGGGTGTTTTTCAAAGGTTCAAAAGAAGGGGTCTTTGGGGATAAATGGAGCAGCCAAGTCCCCAATTGCTTCCTGCAAGTGGCCCATACGTCTTTTGCAAAAGCCAAACTATGGCAAGCCACAGGTAATATCTGGCAAGGTAATCTCCTCTACATTGCAAAGCAGACTTGGGAAGGTGTTTTGCAACAGAACAGGGGAGAAAGGGAGCAGTTCTCAGCTCCATCCAATGTCCCAGAGCAGTATACCCAAAAGCAAACACAGGTCCTTAAAGCACTGACGAAGGCCAGGTTACCCTTGATCTAAAGCAATCCCTCCTAAGGGAGTTTTGTTTGCTTTGCATCAAGGGGCTAACTGGGCAAATCATTATGTGTGGCTGCAGTATATGAAGTAGTCTGAATTTTATAAACAGGATCAAACCTAAAAGATTTCCAGAAAGTTGGACAATTGAAGTTCACAAGTTCCTCCACTGCAAAAAAGCAACAGCCCACCCCCACATATAGTTTAATCTCCTTCCCAAAGGTTTATGAAAGGTGTTTGACCTGTACAGTTGTAACATGCATTTAAATCTGTAGCTTGTTGCATCCACAAGTCTCAGGAACAAACCCTGTGTACTTTTGCAGTGGAAAGTTCTCCCTCCCTCAAAAATATGAATCATCAGAGAGATGCCTAAAGTATGTATCCAACACATTTCTGCTCTAAAATGCTCTATCCACTTGTCAGTTAACATTTTACCATTGTCTCACCATGATTCAATTTTAAGTCTGGCCTCAGATTTAAGACCGGAAAACTACGGCAATTGATGGAGACCAGGAAGCAGTGTTGTGCCAGGCCCTATTCACACATGCCTCTAGCATAGGCTACCTGCTCAACAGCCTGCAGCAAGTAAGAACGACCTCCAAGAGAACATTTTGCCAAAGATGGTTTTCTTTGCTGCAATGTTTTAAATTATTTAGATTTACTGTCAGCTGCCCTGAGCATTGTGAATACAGTGGAAAGTATATAAAATGGAATTTTTATAAGTCAATCAATTTCTCTCACTATTGGAAACAGTAGTTTTTCAAACTGTTTTGGCATCTTCAGGGAAGCTGGGAAGCACACACACAAACCTTAGGGCCACAGTTAATAGTTTACAGATAACAGCAGCATAGATTCAAAAGGGGGAACGGTGCAATCTCGTTCTAGTGCTGAGAACAAACACTAGAAAATGTTTAAGTATAAATGATAGCGGTGTTGGCCTATAAGAAATATCCCAAAATCTGTATTAGGGTTACCAAAATAGCACTAAAGAATACAGCAGCTTTCAAAAAGCTTGGGTACTATATAGAGTCGGGATCAGGCAGAGGACGAAGTGGCAGAAACGGGGGCGGGGGGGGAGAGGAATTGGGGAACTTGGGCCAGAAGAGGGAAGATATCCCCTTCCCACTCTGATTTCAGTTGCTTTGGAAGGGGGAGCAGGGATGCTGGCTGATGCATGAAGTCTCAGTAGAGGCAGAGGAAGGCTTTGATTATTTGGAGGGGGGGCGAGGCTGAACAAGTGGTGGTAAGGACTGAACAACACCTGAACAGGAAGGTGCAGCTTTTCCTGGTCAGAACCAGGTGCCCCCTTTGCAGATGGGATGAGAGATGACCACCCCAACGGAGCAGGAACTTGCAAACTCTGCATTTCCACAAGGCAAGGGAACAAAACACTCCTTATCTTCAAAAGCTTAGGGCAACTTTTGTCACTTCTGAATCCTACTCCTGGATCATGCCCTGTGTCTGCTGCTGAGTCTGTACCGTTACTTGCCTGAAGGTCTTTTTTACTTCCAAATTAAGAGCCGCTGTCTGTAAATTGAGTGCAATTTAAAATGGAACTTTTTTTTAAAAAGTCTTATTCAAGATGAAGCCTTGCCTCATCCTCCTTTATGCCTTCACCCAGAGGGTTGCAGCCAATGAGGAAACAGCAGCCACTTCCAAAGTAGCAGGAAAGAAGTTGTGAGACAGTTGCAGACTAGGGAAAAAATAAATGGCAGTAGTAGTCATGGGGTTGAGAAAGCAGGTGGCAGGTATTGGGGGCTGGGTAGGAGTCCCAGCCATTTCACTACATAGCTCCAGGGGCTTTTGCCACCTCTGCTATATTACAGCAAAACAAAGTGGCAACTTAAAAGTGAACCAACACAAGGTGGAGGTGGGGAGAAGATGGACGATTTCATTTTATGCGACTTAATGAATACAGAGTTCGCATCCCAAACCAAGTGGAATTTAGTCCTATGTAGATGATGCAGATATTGCATCCCACGTGTGAGTGTTTAGCAGGCCTGGATGCTTATGAGGCAGCCAGGTATGTGGGTGCAAGCCTGCACTGCAGCAAAAATTCATCCAAAGCAGCCCTAAGTGTCTCTTACTCTCTCCTGTTTCTAATCAGCAACCTGACCTAAGACTACTCACGGTGTCTACCCATTCACCCACCCCAAGCTAAAAAAGAAAAAAAGAGACTACAATTTCTCCTTGCCACATTCAAATTTTGTTCGTACTGGATGTGCACTTAGCTGCTCTTTTTAAAAACAAAATACTTAAGGCAACTACAACAGGAGATATTTTTCCCACTGCAGAGAACTATTAGACTCAACAGTTCATAAAAATATTAAATATACTACAAGATACTTGAGAGCAACAAGTAACTTTTCATATGTACTGAGCAGCAAGTCAAATGGTTTGACTACACACAGACCTTATTTGATCCTTTTAATATGATAAATGTGTAAGTCATCTCCTAAAAAAAGGAAAGAAAATAAATTCAGTCTAAAGCATCAGCTTCCATTTTATAGACTACAGACTTCTGAGCCAATGATGTTCCCTGAGGCAAAAAGCTGAACATACTGTCAAGGATGCTGCCTTGTGCCTTGAACCTATTAATATTATGCATGGGTGTCTGGAGAGGATATTTTATCCCACAACTTGAAGGTATGTATTGCACTCTCAAATCAAGTACTGTCAAACCCACCTCACAAGCAAGGTGCACCTGATAGTCCCATACAGGCAAGCAGAATAAGGACAAAAGACTATTTTTTGGGTAGCCAACATGGTGGACTTCAACTGTTATCAGGATTCCCATCAACCCCAACCAGCCTGGCCGATGGTGACAGGTGATGTTGCAGTCCAACAGCATCTGAAGGACACCATGTTGGCTGCCCCAGCCTATTATTCTGTACTACCTTGATTGGCAATCACACCAACCGTAAGGAAAACCACAGCATCAGAACTTCCTCACCAGTAACGCCTTAGCATAGTGGGCAGTGGAGACATCGTTTCCCCTCAAAGAAAGACTGCGGTGTACATATACTACACGGCTTAATTTCTTATGTGACCTAGATTTGATTTTCACACACACACACACACACACACACACACACACACAAACTAGAAAAAGACACTTTTAAAAGGTTAGCTCTTTAACATCCCTGCTGTTTTTGAACCTTTCTAAATCAACTTTGCCACCTTCTTTTAACCAATCACAGCTGCAAGTCATAGGATGGTCTTTGACTCTCAGAAGTAAAATTACACTGGAGTCAGAAGTTCCAGGGCAGGGGGATTAAAAAATCCATAAAAGCAGACATGCGGGAAGTTTGCTAATACCAGAGTATAAGAAGCAGTTTTTAAAAGCAAACTTCCACTGAAAGTCAACACAGTGCCAATGTAATACTTTGAAAGCATGGAATACCTTTCAGAAGAATTTTATGTGGGTGCACCCAATATGGAAGCATGACATCAGAATGAGTTATCCACACAACCTGCTCAGAGATGATCCTGCAAACAGCATCCAGTTCACAGAATAG
Source organism: Podarcis raffonei (assembly GCF_027172205.1). Taxonomy (NCBI): domain Eukaryota; kingdom Metazoa; phylum Chordata; class Lepidosauria; order Squamata; family Lacertidae; genus Podarcis; species Podarcis raffonei. The sequence goes on along the minus strand of NC_070609.1, from coordinate 55,804,698 downwards.
ACTGAGTGAGTTGTGTGGATGAAGGAAAACTCCGAAATGCTTCCAGCTATGGGAATTAGTCTAAACACCAACTTGTAGCTACAAAACATTTACACCAGCTTAATCTTCACCGTTTTCCAGCAGGCAACCATTAGCTACAAAGGGAACACTGAGCATTCTTGGTCCAGGGGAATACAATGGAGGAAACAGACAGCTAATGCGTTTTGCACACTCACTCAACACAATAAAATGTTTTGTTCTTGTTGTGATTTAACTTATACCAGGTCAAAATAAGCAAAACAAAAGCCTCAGTGCCAAGATTCAGGCCAGCATCCAGTGTATTACAGAGGTGAAGTGCCTTAATTGTACAACCTATACAATGCTGGAGAAAACACACATATTAATACAGTCCTCTCCCTTAGGCTTTGTGGTTCCCTGGATGAGGTCTATGCAGAAAATTCCACAAGGCAATTTTGAAACACATAAAACTTCACTCCATGTACACAACTCCTCTGAAAATGCAACCTAAACATTTTAATAGCTTCATTTAGACTTCTTTTATTTTTTTAGAAAAACCCTACACGCACACGCACACACACGCACTTCCTAGAGTGCAAAATGCTTATTAAGTACTTTAGCAACAGAACATTGCATTGTAAGGTTTTTTCCACCCCTTCTTTAAAATATGCACTTCTTTTGCCATAGACGTCTGCTTTCCACCCCCTTTGAAGCATCCATTGCCGGCAACAGATGCACGAGCAAGTGCGCCGACAGTCCTGCTGAATCTTCTTGGGCCACAGTCAAGTTGCTGGGAAGCTGCTTCCCTTCTTCCAGACAACAACTTTTCACTTGTACAAGCTCATGGTTGGGCTCTGATACATGCACATATAAGCGTCACAAAGTAGCCTTCGTGCACAGCCTTGAATTCTTCTCGAGTCCAGCGAATGCAATTCCTCAAGGGACATTTTCAGGTACTCGCCAACTTCTGGGCATGGAGTCACTTGAGGGATATTAAAGCCATTCTGTCCGCCTTTTGAGAGAAGAAGGAGAAGGAGAGGACAGATGGTTAATTCAAGGGGGTGGGGGGACACAATTCATTACCAACTATGCAGTCCTGAGACTGTAGCCTCCCATTGGTGTGCAATGGTAAGGAGCATGAGTTCCCCTTGATGCCAGTTAAATCTCCACCATGTCATTTTTTTTAAAAAAAGTTGTAAATCAGTTTGACATTCAATTATAAATCTATTTAAATGCCAATTCTCAACTTCAGGTCCCCACTCCGCATGACCAGGGAATGAAGGAATGAAGACAATGGATAGGACTGAATTGGGGTGGGCAACCTGTAGCCCTCCAAACGCTGACAGACTTACAACTCCCATTAACCCTGCCTACTGCTGACCAGGGATGACAGGCATTGAGAGTCCAACAATAGCTAGAGGGCCACAGCCACCCTATCTTAGGGCTAAAGAGAGAGAAGCAAGCTCAACATTTAAGCATGTGGAGGCACTGAGAGCAGGGAGCAGTGGCAACCCCAGATCAACACATTAGCAAGAGAAGATTGTGGCTATTTTTAAAAAAAATTCCCCTGTAAACAAATGCTTCTTCACTGGAAGGAAAGGTTGCCGGGTGAAGAGATGTACTGCATCCACTCAGGAGACATTCGTAGTATACAAACTGCCCTTCTGTGTACACTCCACCTATTATAACTCTCATTTTTCCAGTTACTGGGTTTTTTTAAAAAGAGTTTTATATCTGAAGGTAAGCTCTTATAAAGGGCACATATTTTGTGCATGTCTTATGCTGGACTCAAAGATCTGACATCCAATATCCATTCATTTATCACATTTTTACCCTACATTTCTTCCCAAAGGCTCAGGGTGGTTTATGTACTTTTGCCCTCTCTTGTCTCTTTCACAAGAGCCCTGTGAGGTAGGATTGGTAGGCAAGTGCCAGGTTCAAGGTCACCCACTGAGCTCCATGGCAGAGTGGGATTTGAAGGCGAGTCTCCCTAGCTCTAGTCTTGACACTCACTACTCTATTTCAAGCTTATTTTTACTATATTCTGGGTTGCTATTAACACTGCTCATTCATATTATTAAACAGAGAAGGTTCACTACGTTAAGTTTAATTCAATTTACACTAGTGGCCAAAATTGTGGAAACCTTTTGGAGAAAGTGTATTTCCGAGGTTACGGTTAAGGTTACTCAAAGCTACATGAACCCCAGAGAAAGGAAATGAGGCCAATTGAACAGACGTACCATCCCGATCAGCCATGCTGTCAAAGAAGAGCCAAGCAGAGTCTCCCTTGCCGTATTTAACGAAAGCCACATAGTGGCTTGTCTCTATACAAAGAACGGCAAATAACTCCATCTTCTGACAAGGTATGCAGCCGTGTCTCCAATCCCAGTCTGGTAGATCTTTAGGGAGAGACACTGGATTGAATTTATGACTCTGCCTTTTGGGATGAAGGTGAACCTGTAATTGACAAGGAGGGTTAGAATAAGTTTTTTGCAAGGTCATCTTCTGCCTTACTGTTTTTCAAAGGAAACCAAATCTCACAGTTCTCTGAGAAGGCACCCACTGCCCCTGGAGAGATTCCTGGCACTGAGCTCTGAGCAGACACCAGTCCCAAGACATTCTGAAAGAGTAACATACCTGAGTGTTGCAGGTTTTGCAAAACTGCTTGATCTTCCCAGCAGAAATGTCGGTATCCTCGTAGCATTCTCGGCATTCATACATTGCAAGTCCTCCACAGATACGGCACTGCCTAGGAGCTGTATTTAGCAAGATGAAACTATCAAAATTGTGTATGAACAGTGGAAGCAGCCATCCCTTCAAAGCTGTGTTAGTCAGCATGAACATGTTAAGACAAACATAGGCATGCCTTAATATAAACAGGGGGGAGGGGTGCTTTTTATAGCAAATCATGATTTTGTGTACAAAAATTGGGGTGAAAGACTTAACAGTTTGATATACTGTTGAAACCGAACAAGGCGACACTCCTACACTCCAACACTGGAGTGATTTGTCCAACACTGAAGCAAAAAGAAAAGCAACAGCCCTGTTTACAGCACATATATTTCACTCATGCACGTTTATAAAAGAAATGCATCAGTGAAATAAATCTCTACTCTGCAGACACAAGCCATAAAGAATTCCTTCAGTTTTAAATTCATGCAAAAAACACACCAACCCTCATGGTTGGTTGAGGGAAGGTGAACAAAATGGATAGAATGCTTCCATTCATAATTTTGATGAGAAAAAGAAAATACTTTTCCAAAGGGCTACACACAGAAATTAAGCTCAGTTCTTCTTCTATTTAACAATTAATAAGCTGATGGAGAAGAAGAAGAACCTGAAGGCCCTCAAAGTACCTCTGAAACTTAGCAGAATGGATAGGATGGGAGACCACCAGGGAACTCCATACACATCTAGAGTAAAGTACTTGTGACTTGCTAGATGTTGCTGGACTACCATTTCCTACAGACCCACTCAGGTGTTAAGATCAGCGGAGAGACCCTATTGGTCATTTGACCACTCCCAAAAGCTTGAAGGAGAGTTAGGTGACAGCCCAGGAAAAGGTATTATCGGTGGCTGCCCCTAAGTCATGGTACTTCCACCCCACAAATGTGCATCTGGCATCTTCATTATACAGCTTTTGGTGAATGCTGAATAAACACCACTTTATGCTGGCTTTCGACACTTGTTTTATTTCATAAACTTTATATACTGCTTGATTGTAGATTGATTCACATGGCTTATAGCACCACCAGTCTGTGCAGTAGCCAAACACCACCAAATACCAGAAGCAATAAAACTATTTCTAAATACTCTATGATCAGCCATAGTGTCATGAACAATATTTTATGCTCACTGTCTTCCAGTAGGTCTGTGATATTTAATTCCAGTGATGGAAAGATTTTGTTGAACATTTTGAAGTCCTTTCCAAATCGAGGCATCTGAATAATCAGACATGAGGGTGCCTAGCAAGAGCCAAGAAAAAAATGCAGCTGTTTTAGTGAAATTACATATCCAATGGGTAAAAATTTTATGAAAGCAAATAATATCCTCCAAACCTCTGCAAATTTCAAGTTGCTGTTGATAAAAGACCATTCCAGTAGCTGCTGAATTGTAGGAACTCCAACCTTCTCATTCTTGTCCATAAAAATCTGATAGAAGTAGCAGTCTTGAACCTTTTGACCAGCTGATCTAAGAAAAGAGAGTATTTTCAAAACAGATTTTGATAAAAAATGATAAGGCTAAATGATGAACAAAAGGACATTTAACTATTCTTTCATCCATTTGGACAAATGTCTTCTGTTACAAAAACTAAAAAATAACTTTGGGAAAGGAGTGGGAAAGATTAAGCATTTTGTAAGGCAATTAAAAAAAATATAGCTGGATCCAGATTATGTTAGTTGATCTCAAGTCCCATTGTTTTCAATTGGATTTAAGTCATGATTTGTCACATTGTGGGATCCAAGTCCAACTAATTTAGTCTTAATCCAACCTTCTTTTCCTACATGGGTGTTCAAGACAGTGTTTAAATCCTCTCAACAGATTACCACCGGTTTGTCAGCTATGATGTTCCAACTAAGAGATATACCTGTTGGATTACCTGGGTTTCAGTGTTTTTTGACAGCCCTTTCACTATTATGTATTAATTAAGACCATTCATAACAAAGCGAATACAGTAATGTTGACTCCCATAATTCTGAAATGAATGTTCAGCTATACAGATTGTAACCGCTGTTTAACAAGGGTCATTTGTACCCAAGCAGATGTACTGCTGAATCATATTTAATACTTAACAAGGGAGAGCCAGGGAAGGGAAAGTTTGCACGACTGTGAAGAAGGAATGGATATGAGAGCTGGTGGGGGCATCCCAAACACTCAATATGACAAGGATGAAACTAAAACTGCTTTATATTTACTAACTTGCCTGGTAGTCATAGCCAATCAGGAATTCAATGCAGGGGAAATTCAAGCTACTAGTTTATCAGGTGAGCAACTTTGTGTGCTTATTAGGCAGAGCTAAATTTTTGGACCAGTGTGAACATGTATGAAAAATTAGATTGTATGGCCATTCAATACAACACACAGACACCCCTCCCAAAATCATGGCAATTTTTGGAACAGAGGTGGTGGTGGGGGAAAATCCTCAATGTCATAAACAGTAGTACAAAATGTAAAGAGATGCACAACTAAAGGCCCATACACCAAAGACCACTAGTTACTAGATGCCTTTTTTTAAAAAAAAAAAACCTAGTCTGCTTTCAGTGATATGAGGGGCTAGTGGTGGGTTTTGTTATTTTTTTAATAGCAAACTGAATATGTAGGCTGTGATTTTAGGTGGGGTGTAGACAAGGCAGTCATGGAAATGCAGGGGGCTGCCAGAAGGAGGGGCAGAGTGCTTAGTCCTGCCCGCCACCCGGCATCCTGTAACCCACTTGCCTGTGTAAAGTTCCTTGTTGCCTATGATCACCAGACAAAGGATTAAGCTCAACTCAGTTTTCACAGCATTTCCACCATAAATCAATGTTTTGAATGCAGTCAGACTTATATAATTTTATACCTCTAAAAAGCAGGTTTGAATTCAACCAAACATTCTCTGAAAGCTCATGTTCCTGGAAGTCTGAAACTTCATTTTGAAACATGACTTAAGCAGAGGAATATTTTACCTTATTTTTAACAGTGGCTCTACTCTCAAAATATGATGAAACAAAATATTCAAGAATTCTTCAGGATCTGGGGGGGAAAAGAGTTGTATATCAAACAAAGACTAATATGTAAGACCCAAATAATTTTAAAATAAATGTTCACATAAAAAATCATTTTAACCAAACTGGCAAAGAGCAGGGAGCATATTTTATAAACGGTTGAATACAAAAGAATTTATAAAAACAGTTAAATAGTCAAGATTATCAAGACTCAATTTCTCCATTATCATTCTAAAAAAAAATACAAACTTAGCTGAAACTCTCCAATATTCTAATGACATTATTATGCGCATAAAAAAGAATATAGTACATTAACCTAGCTATATTAAGCATTAGCCACCTCATACCCAACATCACTCAGGAATTCTAAGCAGAAAAAACCCCAGCTGTTATGAAATCACTGGTTGAAATAAGTGCCATTTCGAAATATTCAAAATGGCACCCAATGGTATCCAAATGATTTCAGGAATTTTTGTTGCAATATCTTAAGATGTGTCCAAATGCATAGCTAACAAACAACTTTCCAAAACATGTAGTGGATTGTCTCTAAAATATGCTCTTAAAAAGCCATATAGCCAGAAATATAGTATAAGCACGGAATCAGAGCACAAGAGAGTTAAACTAAAACTTTGAGGGCGGAAACAGATTGGGTTGTATCCAATCAGGTCATTCCATAAGCACAAGGACTGCACAATGGAACCTCCCCCTCCTCTTCCCACATGCCCCCTGCACCAATCCCAAACCAGCTCTGGAGGACTGGGGAACCTCCAGAACAGATTGGAGGTAGGGTGAGACAGCAGGGAGGAGAGGAATGAGAAGTTCTGTTGAGCAAATGGAAATCCTTGCACTTTGTTGGATCCACCGCTTCCTGATCTTGGAGACTGTTCTAAAGCATAATAAATAAATAGAAGCATATTTACATAAACGTATCCGCTTGTTTTCTATAATAGCTCCTGGAAAAATACATTAATTTAGTCAGGAGCATCATGTTTCAAACTTTTCTGATCTAACTCTGAAATGGGTGGTATTTCAGATTTTTTGCTGATAAATAGTAATGTTCTGACAGTCACTAATAAATTTGGCACCAGCTCAGAACCATCTCTCTCAATATCACTCACAATTCAGAACTTTCAGTTTGTAACCGAAACACCCATCCCTATTCACTCCCTTTCCCTCACCAATGCTACAGAGTTTGGTAAAGGTCAAATAAAATTGCATTTTATTTTTGGTAATCCACTTTGGGATATACAATGAAAAGCAGTATATAAACTTCTTAAATAAAAAGAAATAAATCAAGTTACCTTTCTCTTCAGAGGTAAACCCTGAAGCTGCTTCCACTTTTTCCAGTATTTTCCTCAGCTTCATTATTTTTGTTGCACACACATATCCATATCTAGAATAAAAAGATGAAGAGTCTGAAGAGAGAGAGTAATGGTGAACCTCAAAGGGATATGGAGCTTTAAGGCACATGGGGATACACAGAACTGGCAGAATGGGTAACTATAAAACTTCCTTGTTTCACACATTAGTAGAGCAGAATGAGAACAAGCAACAAAGAAAATGCTAAGGTAACCTAATAATGGGCTCTCAGTTTCTGAGCCCCACATTTTGAAGAAGTATGTCGGTTTTCTGAATTGAGGGCAATGCAGCTATACTCAGAGCCAACTTGTTTCGAAGCCTCCATACATATTCTGAATATATGCAACATTCTTCCAACTGCTCTTCTAGGAATGAAAACAAAGGGCCCTTTCATTTTCTCATTGTACTCATCCCAGCAGAAATGATATTGAGTTCCACATCAGGAATGCCACACCTTGCTGACAAAAACCAGGGAGCTGGAACTATATAAAAAAGCAGTATGGGTTAAACAAGAAAAGAGTTGAAAGGGCTAGGTAGAAACTGGGGGGGGGGGGGTTGATTTAGCAAAGTCGTTTCCAAACTTTCTGCTTTCAAGGAATTCTGCCAAAGAAATACCTGCATGTTACATAGGATTCTGGATCATGCTCTAGGGTGCAGGCCACATATCTAAGCCTTCACCATCTGCCTGTATTTGCCAATAATACACTCGGCTCTTCACCTATCTATACATTGTACAGGGAAGACTAGAAATGGTAAGCAAGGAATACATTTTGAAAACTATTGAAAATTTTGAAACAATTCATTTGCCCGTACTTACATTCTGAGAGGATTGACTATCTCTGTCCGCAGAAGCTCTTGAGTTTCACTGTAATATTCTACATCATTTTTCTCTTTTGGTCTGAGCAAGACTGTGTCCAAAACAGAGCTGAATGCAAACAGGCTGAAAGAGGGGAGAAGCTAATTTCAATCTGGAAACACAGCAACAATAGAGGATACCCTAAAGCTGAGGTGCTTGTGAAGGGCATCTCACTCTTGCATTGCCACTATGGACTGCTGCTACTAACAGAAGAAACTAGAACTATTCCTTACTGCCAGCAAGAGGATCTGAGTTTTGGCAGGGAATTGTTCCAGTCTTGCCAAAAGCTGAGGCTACTATGCATACTACCTTACACTTTACAAAGGAAGTTTGAGCCACTTTGCATAGTATACAGAATGTGAACTCTACCATCAAATATTAAAAGGAGCAGCAAGTAGAATAAGGAGCAGACTAGAAGTAGGAAAGATGAAGTTAGCCAATTTTGATTGAAAGACATCAGAAGCATACCATCTCTCCCAGTTTCTCGAGGGGAAAATGCAAGCTTGCTGCCAGGGTGAGATTCAGCCAAAGCTGTCAAACAGCAGCCAGAAGTGCAATCCCACTCTCAATGATAGTCAATACGACTGTCATACAATGAAATGAGGGCCTTCAGAGAGGGTTTTTCCTTTATTTTTATGTTTATTTATTGACAGTTTTATGGCAGAGAACTCACAGTCATCTACTTCCTGGAGAGAACAGCTGGTTAAGGGGCTGGCTGCTACATCACAATTTTATGTGATCTAGCAAGCAGATGTGGCTCCGCTACCACCACTCTACATGAAAGTGGAGAGGAAGAACTCTAAACCCTACGGAAAGTTTTAAGCCAGTAGCACAGGGATGAGGAATCTGCAGCCCCCCGGATGCTGATGAACTCCCATCATCTGTGACCACTGGCCATAAGGACCAGGGCTGATGGGAGTTGTAGTCCAACAACCTCTGGAGGGCCACAGGTTCCCCATCCTTGCTGTAGAAGACAGTGAGACAATGACAGGGAAGGATCAGGTGCTCTCCAACTGGTAATGTAGATTGTCTGCTTTTTTGCCTGGCTGCTATTGCTACTCTCATGTTTGCTTGTTTTTTGTAAACATGTATTTTTGCGTTATTGAGACAGGTGTGTTTGCTGTGCCAAGGAAGCACAACAAATCAGAGTTAATTTTGCAATTTCTGGCTACTTCAGACTCCGCTGTAATGGCCATCTATCACAAAGAGCTAGGTATTCTGTAAGTGCAATATAAATACAGAGGCTGGTCGTGTTACATCCCATACTGTGGACAAGGCCACAGCAGAACCCCAGTAGTGTCACCTCATTTGATCCATTCACAACCTTCCCCATGGACCTTCACCTGCCACTACTTCCTCCTCCTCATCCACTCATCCAGCCATGCAAGAGGCAGTGAGGTGCTTCCCAGCCTCCCCAAAAGGAAATCTGACACAGCAGATCAAGATTAAAGCATCAGGAAATGGCTTCACTGAGAAAATCACCCACACTGAATTCCTCACCTTTCCAGGTCAAGCTACTTTCAGTGAACTCCATTCACTGCACAGCAAAGCACAATAGACGGCTAATGTCACTCTACTCAACTTTCATCTGAAATATTTGCGCTGTTTGTTGTGCACTCATGTCCTTTCCCCTCATCTAGGCGTTCAAAGGACAGCTCCTTACTTACCAGAACAAGGTGGAATCCAGATAGCAGGAGTTATAGTGACCCTGAATTCCTTTCTTCTTTCCAATCATTGTTTCTAGACCTTCTTTTTCCATTTTGGGGGGAGTGTTTTCTTCAACCACTTCACTTAGGTAACCCCCAAAAGCTTAAAGACAAAAGGTTGAGAGTAAGCAAGGGACTCGAACTCCTTCGTGGATCCAAGAGTTGCAGCAGCAAGGGAGAATGAAGTGGCAGTGTTTGTCCTTGGAGGAACTGAGAAGCAGATGGTGAGGCCTCAGGGGTTCTTTGACTGGTATGGCTTGCATAGAAGTAGCTACCTGCTCCTCCTCCACCACCTCACTCCCTTGGCTTTGGCGGTTTAATTTCTCCCACGTACACAACCAAGCCATATCTGATCATCCTGCCTCCCTTTGCATCTGGACGTTCCTGCAATTTTCTTGAGTGCCTCCCCCCGCCAGACTTTTTTGCCCTTGGATAGGGCGGGCTGTGCATCATGAAAATAACTTCTTCCAACACAGAACAAAGGTAACCTGCTAGCAATAACAAACCAACACTGAAGATGCTAGGGTGAAGTTATTGAGGACAGTTCATACATGTCAAAAAGCTCAAGTGTCCCAAGCCTGTAGTACTTTTCATCTTCAGTATCCATAAAAAACAAGGATCTAAAACCACAGAGGCCATCTTCGTGCTGATCCTTCCAAATGCTAGCTATAACTGACACTAATTTCAAATATACTGCAGATGCCTTAAGTGTAGGAAGCAACAGCATGAAAACTAGCATTTCTTTCACAGACTTTTCTTACTTAATAAAGTCTACTGGTTGCCAATTTGCTACTGAGCCCAGTGTTCAACACAGACATACAAAGCCCTACTTGACTTGGGTCCAAAATACCTGACAGAGCGCTTTTCCCCACATCAGCCTGCCCGGATGCTGGAGCTATTGTTACCGTCCTGGGCTCCTTCGGGATGAAGGGCAGGATGGGAATTTAGTAAACAATAAAACAATAATCTGCTTGTTCGAGAGTTTTTCATTTGTTACCCATTTGAAATAGGTTTTGTTTTGTTTTTAAAAAACCTTTTGAAGGTGGTAACTATAAATAAATTGATATGGAAATGTATTAAATTTATTCCTAATCGAGAGAGACTTAGTTTTACATGGCTAGATAGAAATAGGAAACAGAGGGAAAGAAAAGAGCAATACCTAAGGAGTTGCAGCGTTCAATCTGGTTGGACACAGGCTGCAATGAAGCAAATCTGGAATCTGGCCTGCAGCTCTTCAACTTAACGAAGAGAGCCTTCTTGGGTGCACAGGTAAAGTATCGAGTTCCTTTAAATGTTCCATCAGTACAGCCTGCACATTCGTCTTCCTGGAAAAGGCAAACAGGCAGACTTACCTGCCTTAATGGAAAAACTAACACATGCAGCACCTTGGAAGCTATTCCTTAATATCATATTTGAAGCACCTAATAGTTTTTTAGCTATGAAGCCATGATCTGGGTGCAATCCTGTAAGCATCCTCCTGTCTCCCCAAGAGCCTCTGCCGACAAACGGCCAAAACAAATGGCAGTCAAGCAACAGCAGTGTTTGACAAGGTTGCACTGTGTGTGCCAAGTCTGCCATATCAGCTCTAAAGGGTTGACCTGATTAAGCCACAGCAACATCATGCTAAAAGCCACATTAAGCAATGCCATCTTCTCTGAAAATTCTATTTACAATTGTAAAACTATTTTGGTGGGGAAAACCTAAGTCAATGGAGAAAGAGACCACCTATCTAAACACTCAAAACTCATGGACAGCTCAACATAGAACTGAAAATGCAAATTTAATAAGGCATTTGGAGAGAGCAAATCCAAGTGCTTTGCGTACCTTTTGAATAGATAGCTCAAAACTTTCATTTTTAGTCTGCTAGCCCATTGTAGGTGATGGGGGAAAATGAAAATATGAGTGCATTCTATTTTTCACCACCCCAATTTTTCCCCAAGTGTGATGATGGATTGTTCTGCTTGCCTCCCAGAAAACACATCAGCCCACAGCAAGTTCCATGGGGAATTACTGTATGCAAAGGTACCAACATTTGTTTAGCCATGCGGGAGTTGAGCATGCATGCTATTAATTCTTATTAAAAATGATTTTAAGGATGCTGTGCAGTGCAATCTCTCTCTAATGTCAACATCAATTCATTATGCCCAAAAGTTTTTTTGCCACTTGCTAAGAAAATAGCTTACTAGCTAATACAGCAATACATATACAAGCAACAGGTTTCAACACCAGTTTACATTTCCTGTTGTAATTTGCTTCTTTACAGGGAGAAAGCAGATACTGAGTACATGTAAACTACGATAATTAAACAAGTTTTACATTGCGAGTGTATCCAGCATCTAAAATACTATCATCCTGCTGGTATTTAGTGGCTTTCAAACAGTTTCAGGAAGGAGAAGGTCCAATAATGGCAGAGAGGCTTCTCTGGAAAACAGCTTGCTTATATTCCCCAGCAATATAAAGCTACAGAGGGGACTTGGCAAGTGTGCCTTATAACATGCCCAGCTGATGCAGGATGGCAGCAAGGCCCAACAGATCTCACCAGTACCCTGCACACACACTTCTTGAATGCCTTTTCCCAGAAGCTTCTGCAGCATGCAAGGGGTTCAATGTTGATGTGGAAAGGGATCCCTCAAGTAGAAAAGTTTTTAAAATGCAGTTCTTTAACCTAGAATTCCTGGCAGAAAGCACTTCCTTTGAGACTGTCTTGCCACATGAACAGAAAAGGTCAGACAACTCCAGGTTCAAGGCCATTAAACAAGGCAAGAATCTCAGCTTTTCAAATAGTCATGGAATCACTGAGTGTATGTACACACATACACACTGGATCCATACTATTCCAGCTGCTCATTCACCTCTTTATCACTGCAACTGACCTGGATACAGTATCTCCATGCTACTCTTTCCAGTCAAAGCCAAAGGGGCAGCACGGAAAGGAGAGGTGCAATTCTGCCACTTTTCTGCTTGCCTGGAAACACAATTGTTACTTACCTCTGTCAAGGAAGGCAAGAGGTAAACTGAACATCTATTTGAAGAGGTAAGTGGGGCAAGGTAAATCTGTGCTGTGAACCACGCTACAACTTTTCACACTGCTAAGAATCAGATTCTACTGACGCCACAAGTTTGAACTACAAAGTTCAGCAGAACAAGAGCCCTCTGCAGGTGTGGTCTCCCTGCTCACGCAATTACCAACCTTTTTAAGGAGAGTGCTTCTGTGTCCCACCCCACTCTGCCAACAGCCCCCAAGCCTCTGCAGGAGGGAGATGTTTCTATTCATGAGGGCTCCACATGCAGTTTAGAACTATGATCTGGAGGACTGTGGAAGTGGTGACTGCGATACAGAGTCGGCAGGGACAAGAAGCAAGCCCTGCTCTCCCAATCGCTATGTGATGGTAACTGTGCAGAGGGGAGAACACCTGAATAGGGCTCAGGTGTTTCTTAAAAGAAAAGAAAAAGTAGCTGGACATAAAATGGGCAGGAGTGGCAAACTTTTGAAACGAACGTTATTTACCAGTTCAAGCCCCGCTAGCACTTCGTTGACTCCCGGAGGCTGCCCAATCCAACGGATTACTCCGTAGAAAGGTGGGTTCTCTTTTACTTCCGCCAAGGAACCTGCTTCTAGCCCATGCATGTTGATGGGCGCTACCATCGGCGGTGTGCTCTCCTGGGTGGCCCCTGCGTTCCCCTCTCCAATAACCGACTGTACAGATAAAGAGAGCGGACTGTGTCCAATAGCATTGCTGCCGCTGGACATCTTAGTCAGACTGAAAGGCAGGGAATGGAATCTGTTTTCGGCAGATAAAGTGTTCGTTGGGGGAGGCTGCAGCGGCGGCGAAGAGTGCCCAAACCCAGTAGAGGAGTCGTTAAGGGACTTTGCAGAATCTTCAGCAACTGTTGAATTGTTTTTAGAAAAACAGTAAATAAGCATATGAATTAGAATAATATTTACTAAGTGTCTGAACTAATGCTGTGTGCTTTCTACACAAAAGGAGTAAAATATGCATGGCATCTCTCTCTTGCACTAGATTCTATTCTGAAAGAATGACCTACTTATATTTAAAACAGCATACTCTGGCAATTGCTCAGAAAAAGCCAAGCGAGATGAGGTAACAAGGGACAGGCATTTTCCCCATCATTTTTCCAAGGGAGGGATGGGGGAGAGAACGAAGAGACTCAGGCTACAATCCTATACACACATTTATGGGAGTAAGCCCCATTGGACATAATGAGACCTACTTTCAAGTGAATATCTATGCTCTTACTCTGACAGAAATCTTCAGAGGAAGCAGAAAGATCAGAAGGACATCAGATTTTTCTTTAATTTGCCAGTCAACAAAACTGATGAACGTTTAGCTGCAATGTAAGGATGTTACTTTAATTATAACTAAAGGAGTGGTTTTTCTACTAAATTCTATGAAACTGGTGTTCTTGCTACCAGTCTTCTGCGTTGATCCCAACCTGCACTGAATGTTTATGTTTGTTGGGGTTCTTGCATGCTTTCAGTTCATGCAGGCATCAGAAGTACCATACAAGTTTGGCCTTTGCTCTGTACGAACTGTACGTACACCCTATAAAGCTTTCCTCCAGTTTCCTCTCCAGTGCACAGGGTTCCTATGGCAGATGGGTTCTTCAGGAGACAAGCTGGCACGGAAAGGGTTCCCTGAACGTAGAAAGTGTGGAGACCACTGTTCTGTATTCTTCAAAATGTAACTTCCAGGGTGCATTCTGCATTTGTGTTGGCAGTTTATTATTATTAAAGAAGACTATTGGGCAACTCATTAACTACAATCCCATATGCGGAGAGATGGAAAACAATGCATTTGTACTAGATTTACACTGGTTACACACTACTAGCTTAACTGTTGTGGCTTAAAACATTAGGAATTGTAATTCAGCACAGCTAACAAGAATTCACTTAGAAAATACTGTTCTCTTTCCTCCATCCCCAAATTACAATTCCCAAAGTTCCCTGGGGAGAAGCAAACCTAGCATGTGTGCAGTGTAAATGTTATCAGAAAAAGAAAATGAAGGAACTGGGGAAAACATATACAACAGAAAGATTTAAACTGAATTTCATGATGCATGTTGACTTAGCTGGGTCCTGTGTCTGAAAAAAACTGAATGCCGCCTCTCTGTAATGGAAAAGTCTATAATTCAAAAATGTAAGTTTGCACCCCAACCTAATTCTAGCAAAGGCAGGACCTGTCAACTCAGAGGTTCCAAATAATAAAGTCACCAACACTACCTGAAGATATGTAAATAAATCATGAGTCAATGCTCAGCATATGAGATCACAAGCTGAGATAGTGGTAAGTTACTATTTATAAGCATCTTGCATCCTGTGCCTACAGTCCAGCTGGTCTAATAAGAAGGCTAGGCTCAAATGTGCACAGAATGTAGCCTAAGGAATTATCTATTATGGCTGAAAAGCTCAAGTTACTATGTGAGATGTGCCAAGTAAAATGCCTTGAGTTATTCAATAAACTTAGGCCAGGATCCAAAGAAGAAGGAAAACTAACACTGTGAGCCCACTCATTTTTCTCAGAGCCCCCAACCATAGCAAACTGCTTCAGAAAAAGAGGGCAATTTTCAAAAGCAGTTTGTATAGGGGTCAGCTGTGCAAATGAGACAGTAAAATAAATTCCCCTGGGCTAGCACCAAGCTCCTCATGTGAGCTTAAGTAGCTCTTTGGATTCTGGCCACTACACAGGATAATAATACACATCTCAACTGAAGTAAGCCCTTTAAAAAGTCTTTTGTTAGGGAGTACACACAAAATGTGGCCAGAATAATCTGAAGGCAGTATATTTAATCATCATATAATTTGTTATTATGCCTGTGATCAAACTTAATGTCTAGTCTCTCATTACCTTCATCAATACACCATGTGTTTTTTGATTTCATCTGTGGTTGGGAATCTACTGAAGAGCCATTTAAAGTGTAGAAAATTTCTGATCTGTTTCTATTTCCAGGGTCTGAGAGTGCACCTAAGACACAAACCATGTCATAAAGGAGACAAAGGGGAGGAAAAAAACATAAAAAATGCTGCATTATGGAAAAAAACAAGCCTTACAGTCCTTTAAACCAAGTCTTCCTGCTAAGCTTATTAAGAGTAGGGTCTGTAAAAATGTCATTACCAGAGTCTAACTTGTACAACTTTAAGAAAGAAACCTGCCAATCATCTGGTCCAATCTCTGCAACAAAGGTATAACCCCCTTGGCACCCATATTGTTAA